>NW_025964372.1:37823152-38423152 GCF_023055435.1 Haliotis rufescens | reverse complement strand
TGGATTATCAGATGGATTGATTGCTTTAATGATAGTTGGGAAATAGTCACTTCCACAAAGATCATTGTGTACTGACCATTCAAATTCGTTGAATAGATTGGCGTGAGTTATAGACAAATCTAGAGAAGAGTAGGTGCCAGTTGCAGGATGTAGGTAAGTGTTGGAATGATCATTAAATATGCACAGGTCATTATTAGTGAGGAACTCTTCAATTATTTTACCTTTATTGTTAGTGTGCGTACCACCCTTGAGTGGGTTGTGGCCATTTAGATCACCCATGATTACACAGGGTTTAGGGAGTTCATCATATAGCGCTTGAAGTTCAGTCTCCTGGAGAGCTGATAAAGGCGGAATATACAATGAGCAGAGAGTAAAAGCAACGTTCAAAGTAAGTCGAACTGCAACGGCTTGGAGATTTGTTTTAAGTGTAACAGGGCTATGGATAACATCATGTCTCACAATGATTGACGAACCTCCACTGGCTCTGTCGCCCGGAGGAGAAATATAGTGATATGCATTGAACTGACGTAAGTTAAAATTATCTGTTTGTTTCAGATAAGTTTCTTGCAAACAGAATGCTGAATGTTTCAAATCCTGGACTAATAGCTGCAATTCATTAAAATTAGTCCTCAGTCCTCTACAATTCCACTGCACAATATTATTTGAATATACTTTTGGGGGGATTGATGGGGATCTACCCCGCACTTTTTTAGAGGGCGACAAGCTATGTTCCCTTGGATGGGTGTGTTCTGACACATCCATGTCTTCAAGTGATCCAAATTTAATGAATATTTTGATTTCATTTTCTGACCCCTTTGAGGCTCTGCCACTTTGATATTTCTTTGAAGATTCTGACCGTCGTTTGCTTTTGCTTTTGACAACTTGTTTGACATTTGTTACTGATTGATGTTTTGAACCCGACTGAGATGATGATTGTACCTGTGTGAGAGATGAGTCCTGATCACAGGATGATTGAATTTGAGACGTGTTGGGAAGTGTCTCTGGTGTTTGTGTTGATTGTTCAGGTGAAAACAACTGTGGAGTATCAGTGTTTACCCATGCAATATCAGGTTGGCAATTTATGGATTGAGTGCTGACTGGTAAAGTAGGACGTTTTGTGGTCGTTTCGGATGGTGATCTGGTGACAGATGCATACTTTTCTTTTAGTTCAGGATTTTGGATAAGTTTTTTAGTATCAGTAAAACTGATGTTTCTGGTGAATTTAATTTTGTTTACTTCCATCTGATATTTCCATACCGGACAATCCTTTGAGAAAGACGAATGGCTTCCAGCACAGTTGGCACTCTTTTTATGGTTACTGTCACGATCTTCTGTTGCATGTGTCTTCTCACCACAGTGAGCACATGTAACAGACAATGTGCAAATATTGACACCATGACCATACTCTTGGCATTTAAAACATCTCGGAGGATTGGGAATGTAGACGTCAACATTGATGTCGCAATATCCTGCCTTTAATGATTTTGGAGCAGTAGGAGATGAAAAAGAGAACAGGTATGTGTTGGTCGGAGAGGTCACATTGTTTTTACGCGCTGGGAAGCATTTGACGAAAATAACACCTTGGTCTTTCATTTCTGAGACGATATCATTTTCATCCATGTCTGCAAACAATCGATCTCTGTCTCTCACAATTCCTTTACAGGTATTGAGTGTTTGGTGACAAGAGCCCGAAACGGGGACGCCTATAAAAGTCTCAGTTGACATGAGGTTTGTTGCTTGCTGCCTTTTACTACATTCAATTAACAATGCACCTGAACGCAAGCGTTTAATGTTTTTGACGTCACCTGCAATGCCATGTATACCCTTAGACACTGCAAAAGGGTTCAACTTTAAAGGTGTTTTATCTAAGGTCTCAATCACAATGAAACGTGGCCAGTAATCAATCGATTTGGACGGTCGCTGTTCATCATCAACTTCAAGTGGCCCTTTTTCTTTTTTGAGGGGCTTTCGTAATCCATGTTTAATTGTTATTGTTTCGTCACCCGAGCTCCCCGTCCACCATGGAGTGTCATAAGGACAATGCTAATAACAAGTGGACCTCCAACTTGCAGCACCAAGGATACACGGGGGATATACTCAAGCAGAATAATTAAAACAGTAACTACTCCACCAGATTGGCCCACGAGCCACCGCCTTCTGGGCATAGGACTCTAGGCAAATTTCATACTTGATACATTGGAAACACATACATTTGAAATTCAACTAAGACATTAGTTGTAATAAACAAGACCAAACCTCAAGTAAAATATAATTCTGAAATAGAATTTGTGCAAATACAATTTTGAATGCACAGGGCTCGGCATGACCAACCAATTGATAGGACCGGGCCCATCCTACCACCCGTCTAGGCGAAGTAAGGGTCGAAGTGGTGTATTGGGCAAAGGAATGCTATTCCTGGAACCAGTGCCCTCAACAACCAGAATCCCGTCCTCCGCCGACACAGGGGCGCAACCCACGGCAAACAGGTTGCCCAATTCGGTCGCCTTTTACGACCAGCAGTGGGGTGCTGTGGAAATATACTACCTCGGTTCCACACGGGGGAAGAGCTATTAGCGTTACCCAACACTCACCACGGGGCGGTTGCTCTTCACGAGTGCCCTCCTACCCAGAGTTCCATGCGGTCGTCACTGCGCCGGTCTATGGCAACTTCCATTTCACCCGAGCACCTGGAGCATGATTTAGGCACGTGTTTTGCCCTTTTTTTAAATATTTTGAACTAAATCACACATATATCATGCACCGAGGGATTCTTGACCATAATCATATTAGTATTCGTATAAGACACTCATTAATTTTTTTTTATATTTACTTTACTTTCGACATCATTGACCAGGACCGATAGAGTCGAGTCGAAAAGCAGGCTCTTTTCAGCGTGAAAACGACATTATCATTTCACACAAAAGCATTTTTGAGTCAATTTTTGCATCATGGGTTGTGTGAGATTTTTGAGTGTATTACCTTTATGTGATGAAAATATTCTGAGATATTTAACAACACAAATGCTGTACTGACTGGTTGTTGATCTTCTATACAGGCTGACGCCATGTTGAGGATATTTATCCTTCTAGGATTAATGGAAACTAATTTTCATTGGTATAACTGATTAAAGCGAGTCATTTTCACGTGAAGTGACAGGATATATTTTGACTTGTCTTCATGCACATTCACACATTAAATCATGTTTCTGTTTGACGTGAATGCTTGCTGCTAAGGAGCTGGTGTTACATGACACACACGATATTTCAGTTGCCTCGATACCATGTGGATTCTAAAAAACAACAGACTTATCGATAATTGACAAGTCTTGCAAAATAAGGTTTATTCACACGTTGAGATATTATTGGATAGCTGGGCTCATTTGTGACTCACAGTGACGTTGATGCAAACGTGGGTGTATTGATGGACGTCGGGGCCGGATGTTGTGCTACTTCAGGCACATGTGTGAGTATCATGCTCCCAACAAACACTCAAACATCCAAATTGTGTATGAACACGCACGTGCAGTTTGTGAACTACGTCCTTAAAGTAGAAGATATGTCTTCATGAATATATATTGAAAGATTATTTAATTTAAATGCTAAAATTTCAGAATAAATGTATTTATATTGATCTTTATAGGAAGCACCGTTACTTTTTCCCCGCTCGTTAAGTTCAGACACCACTTTGTCAGCCAAATTTATATTAATTCACAGTTTTTTTATTACACCAAATGCAAAGTCTCACACAAAGAACTAATAATAAATATCTCGTCTGGAAATGGGCAGAGGATCGTTTAGCAGATCTCTCTTCACAGAAAATCCAAACACCACTTTGAACAGTGTTTCAGCATGCGAGGGAAAAAGTCTCAGATGTTTGCCAGTTTGGTTTAACCCACACATATACGGGGCCATCTTCCCGAGGCAAGCGAGTTAACTGACTCTAAAAGTCCAGTTTCCACCCTTGCCGAACTAGGCTCGAATTATGGAGTTAAAGTTTGGCTGGACTAACGAGTCTATGCATAGCCCCAATCAAAGTCGCGTAACAAAGTCAACATCCGGTTCGTAAACTGCCGTGCAGGTTTCGGTCGATTGTAAGATTTGCAAAGCATATTTTGCTAATCTTTTCATGTTTTTAATCAAGGTGCCCACGTAATTTGATGCACTTCTCGAAGTAAGACCCGTATTGTTACAATATAGATCTTGATTATCGATCCTATGGTCTTCACTGGGCGCCGCCATTTTGTTTGAAGCAAATGCAAGTGACATGAGCGGTGGAATCTGATTGGTCAATAGGAGGGACATACACTGGACATAACTCGTAATAGCCAATGGTGGCGCTACGATCGAGCCCAGAACTTCCGGCCTAGTTCGGCAAGGGCGAAAACTGGACTTTCAAGATGATACCGGTGTGATGCTGACACATCAAGAATCATAATCAGACTAAATTTGGGATTCGAATCCATAATCAGTGGCTTGGAGGGAAAATGCAAGATTCAGAATCTGTATTGAGGTGTTGATAAAACGTTTCTGTCATAACTGAAGATAATTGACAAACTGTTTGCTTGTTTTTTCTTTAAGGATGCAAAAAGCAATTTTCCAGCTGACTTAGCCTGTGACTGATATTTTGTGCAACGATTAACCGCGCCATGCAATCAATCAGATCACCGAGGCTGATCGCCCGATCCGTTCAGTCGCGTGTTAATGACACCGGGGTTAAGCGCGTCCATGCCAAACCGGAAGTTGGTAGGTGGCAACTACCAACTCTTCTACCCAGAGCGGTCGTCACTGCGCCGGTCTATGGCAACTTCCATCTTCACGCTGAATAGTGAAAATTTTGATTTCACCCGAGCACATGGTGCATGATTTAGGCACGTGTTGATGCACGCCATCGTATCCCAATTTCGTAGATCGATGCTCATGGTGTCAGTGACTAACGTTAGCGGATTTGTTTATGTTTGGCACGAGCAGGGTGTTGGTGACGTTAGTTTTTCTTTCAGCTGTCTTGCAAATTAAGGTCTTATTCACACGTAGAGGTATTATTGGATATGGAAAATTAAGTAACAGCTTTCAGAAATAGAGCTTGGAGCTGTCCAGATAAAAGCTGGGCTCATTTGTGACTCACGGTGACGTGGATGCAAACGTGGGTGTATTGATGGACGTTGGGGCCGGATGTTGTGCTACTTCAGCCACATGTGCGAGTATCATGCTCCCAACAAACACTCAAATATCCAAATTGTGAGCCATGTACGAACATGCACGTGCAGTTTGTGAACTACGTCCTTAAAGTAGAAGATATGTCTTCATGAATATATATTGAAAGATTATTTAATTTAAATGCTAAAATTTCAGAATAAATGTATTTATATTGATCTTTATAGGAAGCACCGTTACTTTTTACCCGCTCGTTAAGTTCAGACACCACTTTGTCTGCCAAATTTATATTAATTCACAGTTTTTTGATTACACCAAATGCAAAGTCTCACACAAAGAACTAATAATAAATATCTCGTCTGGAAATGGGCAGAGGATCGTTTAGCAGATCTCTCTTCACAGAAAATCCAAACACCACTTTGAACAGTGTTTCAGCATGCGAGGGAAAAAGTCTCAGATGTTTGCCAGTTTGGTTTAACCCACACATATACGGGGCCATCTTCCCGAGGCAAGCGAGTTAACTGACTGTGAAAGTCCAGTTTCCACCCTTGCCGAACTAGGCTCGAATTATGGAGTTAAAGTTTGGCTGGACTAACGAGTCTATGCATAGCCTAATCAAAGTCGCGTAACGAAGTCAACATCCGGTTCGTAAACTGCCGTGCAGGTTTCGGTCGATTGTAAGATTTGCAAAGCATATTTTGCTAATCTTTTCATGTTTTTAATCAAGGTGCCCACGTAATTTGATGCACTTCTCGAAGTAAGACCCGTATTGTTACAATATAGATCTTGATTATCGATCCTATGGTCTTCACTGGGCGCCGCCATTTTGTTTGAAGCAAATGCAAGTGACATGAGCGGTGGAATCTGATTGGTCAATAGGAGGGACATCCAATGGACATAACTCGTAATAGCCAATGGTGGCGCTACGATCGAACCCAGAAATTCCGGCCTAGTTCGGCAAGGGTGAAAACTGGACTTTTAAGATGATACCGGTGTGATGCTGACATATCAAGAATCATAATCAGACTAAATTTGGGATTCGAATCCATAATCAGTGGCTTGGAGGGAAAATGCAAGATTCAGAATCTGTATTGAGGTGTTGATAAAACGTTTCTGTCATAACTGAAGATAATTGACAAACTGTTTGCTTGTTTTTTCTTTAAGGATGCAAAAAGCAATTTTCCAGCTGACTTAGCCTGTGACTGATATTTTGTGCAACGATCAACCGCGCCATGCAATCAATCAGATCACCGAGGCTGATCGCCCGATCCGTTCAGTCGCCTGTTAATGACACCGGGGTTAAACACGTCAATACCAAACCGGAAGTTGGTAGGTGGCAACTACCAACTCTCCTACCCAGTGAGTGAGTGAGTAATTTATGCTTAACGCCGCATCAGCAATCTTGCAGCTATTCGCGGCGAGAAAATGTCTAATCTGACCATATGGAATCAAACATAATAAAAGTGACGCTGAAAATCACTAAAACCTTAGCCAATTTCACAGTCAAGAGTAAAAACTGATTGTTCAATTAAGAAGCTATATTTTATCATACAGATTGATTTCTTTTAAATATGCTAAAATCAAGTGATTAGAAACTGAGTTAAAAAGTTCAGATAGGGTATGAACATTTTCATAAAAGTGTTGTCTGACGAGTGCAAAATCTACACAATCAAGCAAAATGTGCTTGATAGTATTTAGACTATTGCAGGGGATACAAAAAGGTGAATCTTCACCCTTCCAATAAAAACGAATGTGTATAAGAACTATGGCCAATGCGGCACCGCTGTAAAACAACTTCATCATGGCGATGTAAACCAGAACATGCGTAACCTCCCATCAGTGGTTTGAAAGCATGAGGTTTGTTCAGAGTCTTGGTATTCAAAGATTTTTGCCAGTGATCATTCACATATTGTCTGATGGAAGGTTTCAGATCAGAATATGGAAGTTTTGTGTTTGACGTTGGTTTATTAAGAGCGATTTTTGCCAAAGAATCTGGTTTACAGTTGCCACTGATGCCAACATGACTGGGCAGCCAACAAAACATTATATCTTTTCCAGCGACTGATAAATTGAGATGTCACCTTAAAATTTCAGCTAAAAATGGATGATCCACTTTTCGGTTTTTGATTGCCTGTAAACAGGACAGACTATCAGAAAATGTGATAAAACTGGTTTCAGGAGACTTTTCAATATGACGCAAAGCTAATAGTATAGCCTGTGCTTCAGCCGTAAAAATGGAGCTTCCATCAGTTAATCGTATTGACATAGAACAGCTGTTTGCAACCGCTGCAGCTGATACCTTCTCATCATCTTTTGACCCATCTGTGTAAATACTGGTATGAGATTGGTAGTTGCTTTTCAGTTCATGAAATTCTTGTTGATAAGATAGTTGATGAGTTTCAGATTTCTTTAGTTTTGCCGGTTCTAAATTAACGTCAGGTTGTATAGATTGCCACTGAGGCATTGCTGGTACTTTATATTCAGCAATAGCAGAAAGATTTAAATGAGCATTATTGACATGAGATTCCATGCGAATGCCAAGTGGTGGAATTATGTTTGGTTTTCTGTCATACAAATGCTTATACAGAGGAGAGAATACATGGTTAAAGGTAGGATTAGATGGATTGGAGCGAAGTTTAGTGACATATTGTAATGCCAGTTTTATGCGTCTCAAATTAAGACAGGGTTCATTTGCCTCCACATACAAACTGTCAATGGGCGATGTCCTAAATGCTCAAAGGCACAATCGAAGTCCTTGATGGTGAATTGTGTCAAGTTCTCGGATATATGATTTACGGCCTGAACCGTAAATGAAACAACCATAGTCAAGTTTGGATCTTATCAAGGTTCTATAGATGTGCAAAAGTGTGTCTCTATCTCCACCCCATTTAGCATTTGATACCACTTTAAGAATATCAAGAGCTTTCAAACATCTAGTCTTCAGATATTTAATATGAGGTATAAAAGATAATTTATGATCAAAGACAATACCCAAAAACTTCTTTGACCACTTTGATGGGAATATCATTTAAAGTCAATTCTGGTTCTTTATGTACCTTCCGTTTGTTGCAAAAATGGACACAACAGGTTTTAGTTTTTGAAAACTTAAAACCGTTTTCTTGAGACCATTTATGGATTTTATTTAGGCAGAGTTGTAACTGTCTTTCAATGGTATTCATATTGGCACCATGACATGATATATTAAAATCATCAACAAATAGCAAACCATCAATATTGTCATTCAAGACTTTAGCAAGACTGTTGATTTTTATATTAAATAGTGTCACTGATAAAATACTGCCCTGAGGGACCCCCATTTCCTGATCATACATCTCAGATAATGTGGAGCCCACTCGAACTTTGAATTTTTTATCTTCTAAAAAACGTGTGATAAAATCAGGCATACGGCCACGAATACCCATATCATGGAGATCTTTTAAGATGCCATATTTCCATGTTGTATCGTATGCCTCCTCTAAATAAAAAAAGATTGATACTACATGTTGTTTATTATTGAAACCATTGGGTACAAATGATTCTAAACCAACGAGATGATCAGTGGTGCACCTCTGATGCCTGAAACCTGACTGAATATCAGTTATCAGGTTATTAGATTCCAAATACCAGACAAGACGCCTGTTGATCATTCGTTCCATGGTTTTACAGATGCAACATGTTAAAGCTATTGGACGGTAATTAGAAGGATTCGTGTGATCTTTCCCTGGTTTGGGCACAGGAATGATGGTAGCCTCATGCCAAGAAGAAGTAAAATGACCAGATTCCCAAATATTATTGAAAATGAACAAGAGGGTTAAAAGAGATGATTCCGGTAGATGTTTCAATAATTGATAATTGATATCATCTGGCCCAGATGCTGTATCATGAGCTTTGTTTAGAGCCTCGTGTAGTTCACTTAATGAAAAAGATTCATTGTAGTCTTCTGAATTATCGAATTTGAAAGTAAGAATCTTCTTTTCCTGCTGACTTTGATACCTTTGAAATTTAGGATCATAGTTGGCAGACGATGAATTATTACTGATTGTCTCGGCCAGCTTATTAGCGATGTCTTTTTTAGAAGTTAATGTCTCAGTTTCATCTCTTAAGTGTTGAACACTACTTTTGGAACCTTTACTTTTATCCTTCGAACCATATTCCATACTTTATTGAGTGGAGTACGGGTAGTCAATTTGGACACAAAATATCTCCAGCTGCTACGTTTATTTTGCTTGATGGTTCTACGAGCTTTTGCTCTTGATATCCTTAAGTGTTTTAAATTGTCTTGAGTTGGGTGTTTATTGAAAACTCTTTCAGCCTTTTTCCTGGTTTTTCTAGCTTTGCTGCAATCTTCATTGTACCAAGGTGTACTAACAGGTGGAGTTGTCGAGGTTTTAGAGATGGTTTCGGTGGCAATGTTTAGTAACATATCAGAAAACAATTGAAGTTGGTCCTGATCATTTATGAAATAATCAGCTTTCAATTTAGTTCTGCACAAAGAACTAAAGACAGCCAATCAGCCTTGGAAAATTGCCATTTGGAAATGGACCTATCCATACAGGGAGCGATAGTTTGTAAGACGGTAGGAAAGTGATCACTACCGCACAAATCATCATGAACAGACATAGAAAAGTCATTAAATAATGATGGATCAGAAATGGACAAATCCAATGCAGAGTATGTAGCTGTTGCTGGATGGAGGTAGGTATTACTGCCATCATTAAGAAGACATAGACTGTGCTTATCAAGCATTTCTTCTAGTAGTTTTCCTTTGTCATTGCGATCAGATGAACCCTATAAGAGATTGTGGCCATTTAAGTCTCCCATAATTAAGAAAGGTTTGGGAAGCTGGTCAATAAGCTTGTCGAGATCCCTGATTTGGAGAGCAGATGATGGAGGTATGTATAATGAGCACAGAGTTATTGCAACATGTAAAGATAGACGTACTGCAACAGCTTTTAAGTTAGTATTTAATACAATGAGGCTGTGTAGTGCTCCCTGTTTAATAAGTATACTTGTGCCACCAGATGCCTTACCATTGGTGATCTTTGCAAAGGAACTATAGGTATTATACTGGCGCAAATTAAATGAATGATCATCACTTTGAAATGTTTCCTGGAGGCTAAATGCCACGGGGTATAATCTTTGGCTAGAAGTTTGATTTCTTCAAAATTTGCTTTAACCCCTCGACAATTCCATTGTATTAGTGGGGCGGTCAGGTAGCCTAGTGGTTAAAGCGTTCGCTCGTCACGCCGAAGACCCGGGTTCGATTCCCGACATGGGTACAATGTGTGAAGCCCATTTCTGGTGTCCCCCGCCGTGATATTGCTGGAATATTGCTAAAAGCGGCGTAAAACTATACTCACTCACTCACTCATTGTATTAGTGTAGTATTCATGGTGGGTGTGTTATGGGAGATCGCTCCCGACCTTTTTTCTTACGAGAATGGCTCCTAGAGCGGGTGCTCTGAGTGAGTGACACTTCCATGTCATCTAAAACACCGAACTTGTTGAAAATGGACACAGGGTATTGGTGTCCTTTTGGAATACGGTCACTGGAAATTTGTTTTTTTGAATAATTTACATTGACATTTTTCTTTTTCTGAAGTGGTAAAGAAGGTGTCTGAGTTTCAGATGATGTTGATGTATTTTGTGACGGAGATTTTGTTGATGGTGAAGTTTTGAGTTCACGTAGACTCACTGGTACTTCAGTATTTACCCAAGTTAAGTCAGTTTGACAGTCAATAGTTGTTGTTGATGGTTTCGAGACCTCAGCGTAGCTTGATTTGCCTATCAAGGAAATATTGTTGGAAGGTGAAATTGAAGCTGCCAACTTCCTTGCGTCTGAAAAACTGATGCTCTTCTCAGTTTTTATGCGCTGGGTGCTCATTTCTAACTTCCAAAGTGAACAGTCTTTAGAGGAGGACATGTGAGGACCAAAGCAATTTACACATTTGAATTCAAATTCACATGAGTTGCCATCATGATCACCTCCACCACAACGATAACACGCGGCATGTTTGGTACATGTTTTCTGTCCATGGCCAAACTTCTGGCATTTAAAACACCTGAGAGGATTAGGAACATACATGTCAATTCTCATAGAGAAGCATCCTACTTTAATTGATTGAGGTAGCTTCGGAACATCAAATGTAAGCAGGTAGGTATTGGATGGTGAAAAGATTCCATCCTTCTTAAAGGTGAAACGCTTTGCCTCAACTACACCTTGCATACGTAACTGACTTACATTGTCATCAGTAGATAGATCAGCAATACTCTTATCTCTGTCTCGGATAATGCCTTTGCTGAAGTTCAGGGACTTGTGTGGATAACAAGTTATTGGTATATTTGAAAAAAGTTTGGCTTCCAGCAGATTAGCTGCCTGACCTCTTGTAACACATTCTATAAGAATGGCACCAGATCTAGTTTTGGTGACATTCTTCACAGTTCCAGCAATACCCTGAATTGCTTTTTCTAATAAAAAGGGGGAACATGAAGTCAACTGTTTTTCACTGGATTCAGCAACGATGAATCGCGGCCAGGTGTCGCGTTCAGAGTAACAGAGTCTGGTTATCATATCTTCCTCATCATCAGTGTCATCTGTATGATAACGTTCTTGTTTTTTTCGGTTTTGAGTAGCCATGGTAAAATAGTTGTGTTTCACACTCCTGGTTTCCCGACCACCATGGAGCGTCAACAAGGACGATGCCAAATGCCTGTGGGCCTCTATCAGGCGGCACCAAGGATACCAAGAGGGTATACTCAAGCAGAAACATTAGAAATAATGTACCACCAGATTGGCCCTTGAGCCACCGGCTTAAAGACTCTAGGCAAAATTGCATATAATTCAACATATAAGCATACATATTTTTGGTTGGAACACAATTTAAGCAGCATTAAAATTTGCCAAATGAAAACTAAATTGGGTCAAATTGTGCTCATAAAGATAATGCACAGGGCTCGGCATGACCAGCCGATTGATAGGACCGGGCCCATCCTACCACCCGTCTAGGCGAAGTAAGGGTCGAAGTGGTGTATTGGGCAAAGGAATGCTATTCCTGGAACCAGTGCCCTCAACAACCAGAATCCCGTCCTCCGCCGACACAGGGGCGCAACCCACGGCAAACAGGTTGCCCAATTCGGTCGCCTTTTACGACCAGCAGTGGGGTGCTGTGGAAATATACTACCCCGGTTCCACACGGGGGAAGAGCTATTAGCGTTACCCAGCACTCACCACGGGGTGGTTGCTCTTCACGAGTGCCCTCCTACCCAGAGTTCCATGCGGTCGTCACTGCGCCGGTCTATGGCAACTTCCATTTCACCCGAGCACCTGGAGCATGATTTAGGCACGTGTTTTGCCCTTTTATTTGATATTTTGAACTAAATCACACATATATCATGCACCGAGGGATTCTTGACCATAATCGTATTAGTATTCGTATAAGAGACTCATTAATTTTTTTTTATATTTACTTTACTTTCGACATCATTGACCAGGAGCGATAGAGTCGAGTCGAAAAGCAGGCTCTTTTCAGCGTGAAAACGACATTATCATTTCACACAAAGCATTTTTGAGTCAATTTTTGCATCATGGGTTGTGTGAGATTTTTGAGTGTATTACCTTTATGTGATGAAAATATTCTGAGATATTTAACAACACAAATGCTGTACTGACTGGTTGTTGATCTTCTATACAGGCTGACGCCATGTTGAGGATATTTATCTTTCTAGGATTAATGGAAACTAATTTTCATTGGTATAACTGATTAAAGTGAGTCATTTTCACGTGAAGTGACAGGATATATTTTGACTTGTCTTCATGCACATTCACACATTTAATCATGTTTCTGTTTGACGTAAGAGGTTGCTGCTAAGGCGCTAGTGTTACATGACACACACGATATTTCAGTTGCCTCGATACCATGTGGATTCTAAAAAACAACAACAGACTTATCGATAATTGACAAGTCTTGCAAAATAAGGTCTTATTCACACGTTGAGATATTATTGGATAGCTGGGCTCATTTGTGACTCACAGTGACGTTGATGCAAACGTGGGTGTATTGATGGACGTTGGGGCCGGATTTTGTGCTACTTCAGGCACATGTGCGAGTATCATGCTCCCAACAAACACTCAAACATCCAAATTGTGAGCCATGTATGAACATGCACGTGCAGTTTGTGAACCACGTCCTTAAAGTAGAAGATATGTCTTCATGAATATATATTGAAAGATTATTTAATTTAAATGCTAAAATTTCAGAATAAATGTATTTATATTGATCTTTATAGGAAGCACCGTTACTTTTTCCCCACTCGTTAAGTTCAGACACCACTTTGTCAGCCAAATTTATATTAATTCACAGTTTTTTGATTACACCAAATGCAAAGTCTCACACAAAGAACTAATAATAAATATCTCGTCTGGAAATTGGCAGAGGATCGTTTAGCAGATCTCTCTTCACAGAAAATCCAAACACCACTTTGAACAGTGTTTCAGCATGCGAGGGAAAAAGTCTCAGATGAAAGTCCAGTTTCCACCCTTTCCGAAATAAGCTCGCATTATGGAGTTATAGTTTGGCTGGACTAACGAGTCTATGCATAGTCAAATCAAAGTCGCGTAACAAATTCAACATCCGGTTCGTAAACTGCCGTGCAGGTTTCGGTCGATTGTAAGATTTGCAAAGCATATATTGTCTGACATTTCAATTGCCTCGATACCATGTGGTTTTTAAAAAAAAGTTCAAAGCATTTGCTTGCATTTTTACAATCAGGTCAAACATTTGATTTTCAACTTTGTTCTACCCCAATCCCACAAATAACGTGTATATAGAAAAAGGACAATTAGGCAAGACTAGGCATTCCCATTGGCAACGATTTCCTGCTGGACTGTTTCATTTTGAAATTGACTTTCTGCTCGGTTTGGCGAAATGAAATCAAGAGAATTTAAGCTTCAGGTGTATCCATGATCTGATGTCTTTGAATACTGGTTAAATAGTCAATTCCCTTCCACTGATTTACCCACCTCATCTGTTGTCTGGGGTAGAATAGGTCTTCAGCAACCCATACTAGCCGTAAAAGGCGACTATGCTTGTCGTAAAAGGCGACTAACGGGATCGGGTGGTCAGGCTCTCTGACTTGGTTGATGCATGTCATCAATCCCAATTGCGTGGATCGATGCTCATGATATAATTCACTGGATTGTCTGGTCCAGACTCGATTATTTTACAGACCGCCGTCGTTCAGCTGGAATATTGCTGAGTGCGGCGTTAAAGAACAAACAAACAAAACAGAAGCATAAGGAGAGTATCAAATACTATCCAGTCCGTATGACAGGGATGACTTCATTTTTCACACACCTTTTGCCTTTTACGTTCAATGGAATCTGTTTCTTCGGACAATCGAGATTGGTTATTCTCTGGCGATGACATATTTTATCAAACGTATTCAACTTTTCCTTTATGTGGAGCAAAATGCTCGCAGCTCCATCCTTTGTTGTCAGCATTTCACAAGTCTTGAGAGACAATCGAGCATGCTCTTTCTTAGACGATTTTAAAGAGCGTCATACGACTGGTGCTCCAATGTTTGTTTTGTCAAGGTTACAAATTTAAGGCCTCAATAAAGCTAGAAAACGTTTTGTGGTAGACATGCGGAAGACATATCCAAATTGTATGTACATGTACATAAAGAATACCAGCAGCTCTAGCCTTTAGTGTTTACATGTTACATCTACATTTTCAAACGTTGTGAGTCCCGGGTTACATGATAGAAAACGTTAGTCATGTTTACAGAAGGTTTAATAGTTGACATGTAGAGGACATTTCCAACGTTGGAGCATCAGTGACAAAAATGATGTTCTATGCATTTTGTTCAGGTGAACAATTGACTTACCTTTGCATGTGTTTGTGAAGGGTCACCTGTTGGGCAGAATGCCTGGCATCATCACTATTTGATATTGGTTCATAACCACCCGCTTATGATGTAGTCGGAATCGTATAATGGGCTTTGCTTTTAGAAGATGCTTATTTATGATTATTGAAATGTCTTTTGTTGCTTTTATCAAGAAAATGAATGCGTTCTTGCTTAACGCGACATGAGTAAGTCTGCAGCTATGTGCGGCCAAAACAAGGTAGTGAGGCAGAGCGGTACACGAAGTACGTGATCTAGACTACCAGTTGTCGGACTTTCATTTTGTGGAAACCTCTGTGGCTGAGTGGGTTAGATCGCTGACTTTGCTGGCGATTAGGTGCCTCACTCTTGAAAGTGTGGGTTCGAATCCCGGATTGGAGTCAACCCCAAATGTACTAGAATTTGTACTTTATCAAGAAAGTATTATCCCAAATGTAAAACATTTGTTACATTTGACAACTTTCTAAATGGCATTGTGTTCTCGCTTCCAAAATGTTAAAAAAAACCCAGCTTTCATCTATTCAAATCAATACAAAATTATATTACTACCCAAACAGTTTTTTCCAACACCTCGATAGTAATTTGTTCACGCAGCCAACTACCATCATCTCGTCTTTTTGTTGAATATCTCTGAATATATACATCACGCAATCCGAAAACATTGATACTAAATTTTTTACACAATTGCGCTGGTATGAAATAATGGCATTTTCACACTGAAGGAACCTATTGCTCCAAATGGCATCAAAAGTAGACACTCTTTCTATTATTGACTGTCGTATGTGAATACCATCACGATTCTGGTTCGCTGACCTGGTTGATGCATGTCATCGATCACAATTGCGTGGATCGATGCTCATGATATTAATCACTGGATTGTCTGGTCCCGACTCGATAATTTACAGACCGCCGTCATATAGCTGGAATATTGCTGAGTGCGGCGTTAAACAACAAACCAAAAAAAACAACATAATAAGATGATACATATTACAAATAAATACGGTAAAAATTAATAATATTTATTTATATTGATATGTAATAATAAATAGATTTAGAACGGTGCACAGAGTGCTGGAATTCAGAAAATGACTTTATTTGGTATTTGGCACTATCACTAAATGAAATAAGTAATATAACTAGAGACGAGTGCAAAAGTCATCAACATAAACATCACTCTACCGCTGAGACAATTTTCAGATTTGTCATTGCTGAAAGCAGCTGGCAGCTCACTTCTCACATTGCAACATGAGGCACTCCTAGTTGATAACAAACCTCTGTTGAGAGAAAATCTCACCCAAGTGTCTTTTGATATGAAACATATATATACAAGTTGATAAAAAACTCAGAGACTTCAAACCGATGATTTCACAAGGGTCTGCAAAGCATTGCGATGCAATTTCATTTAAGCGATATCTTCAAGGAGAGAGCTTGATCTCACCCAAGCGATATTTCCCGTGGAAGCTAGTTTTGGATGATCAATAGACTTCTTGTCATTGTTGATGACACCCCCACCCTGGGTATTTTTATCCGTGCAGATGTTCCGCCTACACATAGAAGCTTATGATCTGTATACCTACATGTACCTGAAAATCATAGACACACCAATCCCAAAGCTAGCACCGTTTGACGTCATGGATGATGTTTTGGACACCCTCTCCTATGTGCGATAACGGTCGCCATGGCAACCGGAACACTGTAGTCCCGGCTATTTACCCATTAAATAACACATATTTTAGCCGAAAAGGCTCTATGCAGCATGGCGGAGATGTACAAATACTGTACCCATAAAGCATTGCCCGCAATTGAGATGTGTAATAACTGAGCAGATCGAGTAAAGGTGCAAACGAGAGTGAGTGAGTGAGTTAATATTTATAGTCACAGGGGCAATATTTCAGCCATATAGTGACTAAATCAAGTTATATATTAATACATATAGACATTAAAATCTGTCAACAAAGGACATTAAAAACACTAGACTATCACAGATGTAGATTTAAAACTAGCATATCATAATAAAATTCATAACAATTCAGAACAGTACACAATAAAAATGGGCTATAGATCACCAATAACCAAAGGTAGGTCACCATACTAGGTACTGTGCAAACGAGAATCGTATAACCTACCAGTATTTCATATAACAACGGGGCCGCCTCCGTGATCTAGTGATAGAACGTCCGCTCGGAGAGCGGAAGGGCCGGGGATGGGGTAAGACATTTAGGTATGAAGTAGGCATCGCCATGGGGCTCAAATGTGCCCCCCCCCCCCCCCCCCCCCCCGTCGTGCGGATCTGTTTCGTTATGTATAGGAATCAAAATTGCTGTTCGGATTGTCAAAACAAAGGTAATTTGGCCAAGAAGCTTTAAAGCTTCAGGTATATCGAGGATCTGATATCATTCAATAACTGTCAAATAGCCAATACATTTCCACTGATTTACCTACCTGAGCTAGAAATAAAAGAGACCCGCGAGACCTAATGTCTGTTTCATATTTAGATCTATGCATAATTATTCAGAGTGAGAAAACACTCTCCACAAGACTGTATGACAAGAGGGATGACTTCACCTTTCCAGTAGACAACTTTCTCTTAATGTCCAGCAATATTCCAGTAGCCCCAGCATTTGGTGTCTACATTTCACAACTTTTGGGTGCAATCGAGCGTGTTGTTTCTACAATTATTTCCAAGAGCGGCATAAGACTCTCACACAAAGGTTGTTTGATGAGGGTTACAACATTCAAGGCCCCAGTAAAGCTTTCAAAACGTTTTATGGTAAATGTCGAGGACATTTCCAAATTTAACGTATCACTGACAAAACTGATGCAATTACCTATTTTGACTTGTTTCATATATTCCCGTGGTTTTAAACAGATTAACCAATGACTTGCCTTTGCACGTGTTTGTTGCCACCAATGGGGCAGGGTAGTATCACCAATATTTAATAGTGATTCATAAAACCATGCTCATGATATAGGCTCTTAACCCTCTCGCGAGAAATGCTTCTATATTCTCCTTGGTGGTGGCAATTGAAGGTCTTCCTGGCCTTTGAGAATCTAAGAGGCAATCTTTTCCACTCTTGAACTCCGCTGCCCAAATCGTAACAGTGTCAAAGGAAGAAACATCACCCCATGAAGTTGACAGCATGATGGCTGTTGGAGTTAGCCCTTTCACATGAATATACTTGATGACAGCGCGGTAGCCAATGTAGCCATTTTCATTAACATAGAATACGCTGTCACTTTAACGTCTGCAGAAATATCCTGCCTGGTATTTGGTTCGAATGCAGCACGTAAGCATGTAATTGTACTTAATACATGTATGCAAACTGTTGAGGATATACTATCCTACGTAGTTAGGCTTAGAACTTTTCAGCCAAGTTTTCGAGTTTTCTCATAGTCTCCTCGAAAGCCTCTTGTACATGAAGCCGTGGGAACCAACAGCCCAATGCTACAATGAGCAGGACTTAAACTATGAACGATAACGAACTCACTGGATGTGAAGACAATTCCTCAGCCAAAAAGCCTTGTATCATATTCCATGCCCAAACTAACAGAAATGCATCATAAAAAATATACAAGAAAACTAGAAGTAGAAAAGGTTATCAGCAAATCAATTCGTTGTGTTTGTGTCCGTGGGTCTTTGATCTTATTGTAAAGGAAGGGCGCAAACGTTAGTTATTAACTTTTTATCAATCAAATTGATCTCATCACGTTGTTCATCTAAGGCACCATGCTTTGTGACAGAAATAGAAATATTTGCATGAGGCGTGTCATCTCAGAAGAGAAACTGTCATCATCTGGAGTATGCGTCAACCTATGTGAGTCACTGATTGTATAAACACTCCCAGCTCGGCAGTCATTCAAGCAGACCTGAGACGACCATCAGTTGCAGCTGTTGAAGGAGACAAGACAATTGCAGTCGACAACGTTATAACTCTTCAGGGGAGAAGACAGGAACCTCGCCAGTACTGAACCGTTTCAAGAGGAGCTCAAAATATTCCATACAAAGCTACAACACGAGACTAAAAGGCTTCTATATACTTCCTTCAACAAAAAGTGTCAGCAATTACTAGAGATGGCGACCAGATTCATCAATGTTATTCGCTCCTTCTCCATGTCTCTGACAAGGGGGAGGGAGCGTTCTGGTCCAGAGGGCTGTCGTCTTCTAGCATGTGGCCCAAGAGATATAACTCAGGCGCTCAAGCAGACCTTCGAGACACAAATCCAGAGAAAGTCGGCGTCTCTGGACACCCTCAGCATGAACAGACTTCAGGGCCTAGCAGCTGGCTTTAGCCGACTCACCGTGAGCATGAGTGACGCTTTCATCCTAGTCTTCTACATGGACGATGAAGAATGTTTCCAGACCATATCAGCGTTCAGAGAACGTATAATTGAGTTGAAGGGAGAGGACGTGCCATTGCTAGTTGTTGGCTACAACCGCGCTACATCTGCTCCGCGCATCATGGGCCCGGAGACCGCAGACTGCCTTGTCACTATCGAATGGGGAATGAACTACAAGGAGGCTTCCGATGGTCAACCGGGAGATCTAGAACAGGTGATTGAGGAGATGTTCAACATTATCAGAGATAAGAAG
Source organism: Haliotis rufescens (assembly GCF_023055435.1). Classification (NCBI taxonomy): domain Eukaryota; kingdom Metazoa; phylum Mollusca; class Gastropoda; order Lepetellida; family Haliotidae; genus Haliotis; species Haliotis rufescens. The sequence continues at coordinate 38,403,509 of NW_025964372.1, read as the reverse complement.
TCATCGAAAACGGCAATTGACCGCAGAATGACAACATTTTGATTACCTGAGAGATTAAGCTACTACAGAGACTTTTTCTCAATAATGTAAAGAGACAGGTTTAAACGAGTTGGTGACTTCTGTGGACCTATGGTGGAGGGAGCCGCAACTCATAGTGTACAGCTGCATCTTTTTGTTGTCAGGATCTGCATGTTGTTCATATGTACGGTGATCCATGTTCTGTAAGCTTCTGCTGTTTAAAGAGATGAACATCCAGGAGATCCGAGCACATTCTTTTCCAAAAACACTTTGAGCTGACACGCCATGTTATAACTGACATTCTCTGCAAAGCCGTGTTAATATCAACACGCTATCATATCACGATTCTATGGAAAGCAGGTAAAAAGCTGATTGCTATGTCAAGCTAAATTGGCTGGTCTGTTCGCAACCACTGAACCACCACGTACATAAACTATTTGTGGGCGAAAATGCTGGGATTGTTTTAACAACGGTTTAATTGTTAATAAAGCATGTACTGATACGTTTGTGTTTTTGATCTTTTACTGTACCAATGAAGGAGTTTCGCATGTCTTAGTTTACTTACGAAACCTTGGAGTGTAGTCTCTGCAGAGGGATGAAAGTGATGTAGGTTGGCAAGCTTCTTGTCAAAATCACACAACCTCTATGTACATAAACAGTAAAGGAATTGTGTTGTGAACTTAAAATGATTTAATGTGATTTTTTTTATCTCTGATTGTGTTCAGCAAGGGTAAAAGAACGTCAAAACTATGATAGGCTTATGCCGAGACATGCTTGAAAATCATGACCCATATGGATATAAGTAATACTATTGAATTGTGGAAAATGTTCATGTTGACAATCTAATGTAATTATTAGACAAAAAGAACAAGAGGTGAAAATGTCAATACCAATATATTTTTCACACGAAGCCTTTGTTCATAGGCCGGTTTATTCATTTGAAGTATAAAATGTTTTCGAAGAAGACGGTAATTTGAAATAGTGTCAGGTATAACCCTAGGTGAATCTTAAATAATCATTGGCCATCACGATTCGTTATCCTTCTTTCAAGGTGTAAGTGACCTGGCGAATAAGAAAATGCACGGAAAGGGAACTGAATGTGAAATAGAGATTTCTTTGAACGTATACTTATAAAACAAAACATGTTGTTATATCCGCGTGCAGGAAAACTGACCTGTACGTTACCAATATAAACTAAGACATTCATGGCTGCCATCTGACGTTATGGATGAGGTGTTGGGCACCACTACCACACGCGATACATGTCGCAATGGCAATACAACTTGAACACTACAAGTACCCGCTATGCACCCATAATCATAAAACAGCACATACTGTCCTCCCTGGTTATAATGCCACCTTTCGTCCAGTCGAAAATATGGCATTATAACCAGGGTGGCGTTAAAACTAGGGAGATCAAACTAGTCCTTACTGACGTGATATGTGGAAGTTTCAAGAAGAACAGGTCCCTCCTCCGGTCCAAAGTGTGGAGGAGGTGAGGACGCAGAATTTGGTCTATGTATCGCTTTGCTGTAAGATTGCCCTGGACAACCACTAACTGTGACCTAACCGTGTAGGATATGGCTCCCCATACCATGACATCAAATCGGTCCACCTGTCGAACGCATTTCGGCTCAAAACGTTCATGTCGACGTCGGTATACACGTTGTCTTCCATCCCGTCGTTGAAGAAGAAAACGTGACTCAAACGCGTCGCCAGTTCCTGAGATCCCATGTACCACCGGACATGTCGTCGACGGTGTAGACATCGCAAGACAGGTCCAACTTTTGGTTGTCTCGCTCGAATTCCCACTTCCCTCAGACGATTTCTGATGGTTCGGAAATTCTTCGCATACCAGGCACTTGTCCTGCAGTGTCAGTTGCTGTAGCAAATCGATTCCGAAGGTGATGCAACCGGATGTACCGATCCTGAGCAGGGGTGGTCACTCTTGGTCTTCCACTTTTGGGATGATCTTGAGTCGAATTAGTGCGAGTATATCGACCCCATAGTCGGTGCTTTGGTGAACGTTGAAGTGTCTTGCAACGGCAGACTGGGACTCCCCTGCTTCCAAACGTCCAATGGCGATATTTCGGTCAGGTTAATCTTGGCATTTTTCTATCTCCGTTCACATCAGAAAATTTGTAATGAACTGATGAATTTTGTACGGTCTTTTATAGTCAGTGTCTCTACTCTTGTTTCCAACACTTTGCACGTGCATTATGCTGAAAACTTTTTCTGAAAGCAATTTCCGTGCATCCTTTGCATTTTTACTGATAAACGTTTGCCAAAAAAATAATTTTGAGATGTGTTTGCGCACAATGCACAACAAACATGACATGATTAAACATAAGAATTGTCTTTATGACGATTGCTGGGAAAAAAAAAATCTATTTGGAATTCTCAAAACACCTATGTGTTTCTTTTTTTGAAGAGTGTAATTCGGTGTGGTTTGAGAACATCTTATTGAATGTATGCACCTGAAAAGTATTTAAGCACTACCAAAATCACATTGATTCATAACCATAAAGAAACAGATAGACAAGTACTGGAGCACTTCTTGTCTGAATGTCCTATCCACAGATTTAACATAGTTGATTTCTTGGTGTCTGGAAGTCTAGTATTTGCATATTTGACATTTTAAAAAGATTGTCCTGAATCTTTCAAAATAGAGATGTACGGTTACCTATATGTGTGGTCAGCATGTTTGTTGACGCATTCGTCATGGATCAAAGAAATAAGTTTTGCCTTACGTTTGTCATATGGGATACTGATGCACAAAGTTAAAAATCAATAAGTTGGGCAGATACAGTATATTACATAATACATAATTATTGAGAATTGAAAAATCTTTAAAATTGTAAATATGAAAATTTCATCCCAAAAAATAAAACATATTTTAAGTGAGCACAAACATTCTTTAATCACATCACAGTAACATCAATATCTTATCAGACCACCATTTGCTTCCAAACACAGTTTTATACGATTGGGCATACTTCCTATGAGAGAGGTTAGAGTCTCGTGGGTGAGAGAGTCCCAATATCGCACCACCTCGCGCTTCTTGTCATCAACTTTTGTCAATCCCTTTTGGTTCACCGACTCCTTCATGAGTCCCCACACATTTTCTATAGGATTTAAGTCCGGGCTGCAGCTAGGCCAGTCCAAAACGGTCACATTGTTGTCCTCAAACCACTGCCGCGCATGTCTTGCGGTGTGTTTGGGGTCATTATCCTGTTGCAATATCCAAGTATTTCCATAAAAAAACATCTGCATTTGGGATCAGGTGAGCTTCCAAAATGTCTGTATACCTTTCACCGGTTAAATTACCCTAAAAAACACACACTTGGGCGTCGTTCCAAATGAAGATATCCCTCCCCAAACATGAAACTTCGGACTGTACTTTGGTCTCTGGTACAATGGAACGGAATGACATTTTGTCCACATTTTAACATTGTTAGGATACACCCATACAGAGCTCTCATCTGTGAAAATAACACTGTTCCAGTCAAAGTTTTCATCCGCCAAACACCACTCTACACGTCTATCCTTGTGTTCTTGTTTCAAGAGCGGTGAGGCAATTCCTTTCTTTTTTTCCCACCCAAGTTCAATCAAATTTCTTCTTACTGTAGATTTGGATACATTTACTGTCCCTCTATTTACCATTTCATGTTTGATATTTGAAATACTCGCCCTTGTGTTTTTAGAAGCCAAAATACCCAGTCTCACACGATCACCAAACACCAGTTTTCGAGGTCTCCCCGCTCCTTTTCTGTGCTCAATTCCTGAACCATTCTCAATATTCTTCTTAACTCTATACACTGTAGAAAGAGGAGTGTCTGTGCTCTTTGCTAATGTAGCAGCATCAGTGATGCCTTCAACAGGGAGCTGTAGAATCAACCTTCTTTTCTCCTCTGCACTCATTTCTGACATATATCAGGAAAAGTCGTCTGCTCCATAATCAACTTCTAAAAATTGAAGAAGAGTTGCTTCCCTTTGACCACACCTTAATTTTAAACACTTGTCAATATTGATATTTTATGTATGCTTCCTTGAATATGACATTAAAATTCCCAATAATTTTGAACCAGACTATATTTCACGGAATTGAACTTGCAGATGTCTGCCTTAGTTAACACATTGGGCTTATATGTGACATTATGTGATATGTCGCTGATACAAAGTTGTTTAATTGAACAATTTATGTAGTGATGGTTATGTTTTTCGAGGCCTTCTCAGTTGACAGCCAGCGTTTGACATGTACATATCACCTGGCCGCCACATTTGGACACTGTACGCAGGTCTTGAAATAAATTAGCATTCAAGCGACTATGAACATATATAACAGAGGTGTGAAACAATGGCCTTCGTTATTATGTATTTTCTAGCGATAGTGCAGTAGTCGTTAATGCTGTGCACAAACGACACATATTGTAGTACCTTTGAAATCCCGTGTGACAATGTTGTGATTTATCCTATGTTCATATGTAAAAGACCCGTGAAGATCTGGTTTATAACAGGTCTTCATCAACCCATACTTGCCGTAAAAGGCGACAATGCTTGTCGTAAGAGGCGACTAACGGGATCGGATGGTCAGCCTCGCCGACTTGGTTGATTCATGACATCGATCCCAATTGCATGGATCGATGCTCTAGATGTCAATCACTGGATTGTCTGGTCCAGACTAAATTATTTACAGACCACCGTCATATAGCTGGAATATTGCTGAGTGCGGCGTTTAACAACAAACAAACAAAAAAATCATATGGAAGATTGCCATATAAGTATGTTATGCAATGTCTCGGTAGTATGACTGCATTATATTGCTAGCGTGGGCTCCTTAGTGTGTGGAAGGGGGCACGGGTGGCCTAGTCGTCTAAGGCGCCGCAATTCGCTGTGCAGAGTTGCGTTCCTTGGGCACGCCAGAAACCTATGATTGTGGGTTCGAATCCCGGTTCGCCCCGATTATGTTTCTAGGTTTGTCAGCACCATACCCGTGCTCGTGTCTTTCACCGAAGTGGTAAACGTCTGAGACCTGCATCACTTCGGGCTTTCCTCCCACATTAAGCTGACACGCCGCGATATAACTGGAATACTGTTAAAAGCGGCGTTAAACCTAACTCACTCACTCACTAGTGCGTGGAAACCACGTCAGTGGCGTCAGGAGGTAATTAGTAACATATGGCGAGGAGATACACTTTGCTGTGCACTGACAGTTCCCACAGTCGAAATTTTCGCAATGCAAAATTCCCTGTTTTATGCCACCCTGTTGACAGTGCCATGGTTATGTTTCTCAGACCAACCGTTCAAATCCCCTGGTTACAATCATGCAAGTTCCAACACCATAAACTCCAGCTTAATCTTCTGATAGACCGTATTGACACTAAACTGCCCTCAGTAAGGATGATGTAATACCCCTACCCCTACATGCAAACACCAAATCACGGAGACGATCAGGAGTTTTGAGGCACAGGCCAATCCACAAGGGAGGACTTTGGGGTAGGGCTTATACTTGATTGACGCACTGACATAATAATCAGCTGTCCCTAGACAATAAAAACTATGTTTCAAATTTGGTAGAATAAATTAACAACTGCGATTGCTAGTGGCTGCTAGGGCTGGGACGAGTCCACATTTACTACACGGATACCTACCCCTTTTTACCCGACCCATCCCGGGTACCCGCTGTAGGTCATAAGAGATAGGTCAGACATGTCCGATTGGGAATAGTTTGTACTCCTGTCCATATAAATTTAGATATACGTATAAACCGATACGGTCATGCATGCACTGAAGTTGACTGCTGTTTTATCATTATGAAAAATATAAAGTCAGAATGTGTGCAAAGTGACTCAGAAAGAAATGTGAACATTTATCACTTACAGTGTAACCATAGAGTTCTAGATCATTTTTGCCATTAAACAAATAATCACGGGACTAACCGCGGGTCCGGGTAGTCCTGTGGGTACCCGGGTCCTACTCAGTACCCACCTGACCCGGATACCCGAGTTACCCGTCCCAGCCCCTCGAAGGGGGTTAAAGTACAGAAAAATTATTGTCCCCCGGAGAGGATACATAAGTTCCATTTCTTTCAAAGTATATTTATAGCTATCACAATTTTAATCGCAGTATATTTGTTAGTTTTAACTGAAGGTTAATATTGACTACAATCGCCAGCGACTGAAGGGAAGGTGTAAACCCTGCCGGGGAGCCGTGCAGATAGCAAAAGCTTCGTAAGTCCCCTCGGTCCCTAGTGTGGTTGCTGGCGATCTATAACCCATTTTTTTATTTAGTTTTGTTGAATTGTAGTTAATTCTTTTATATACTCTCAAACTAGTTTTAACTAACATCTGTGATATTCTAGTTATTGTACTGTCCTTTGACGACAGGTATTTTACAAATTGAAATTTCTTTGTAATCAAATGTTTGAGTTTATCTCGTCACGATATGGCTGTAATATTGCCGATGTGACGTTAAATTTTAACTCATCACTCACTGTCCCTAGACAGATTTATGTCAACGAATCTCTTTTTAAAATTACAATTGTCTTCATTTGACCCCAGGGTTGGCAATATGTTTGGATGCAGTCCTGTTTGAAAAAAGTAACTTGTATTGAAGGGATGTTTCTTGGATCTTCTTTAAACTTCCATATATCATGTCAGGAAGGTCTAGTTTTATCTCCCTAGTTTTAACGCCACCCTGGTTATAATGCCATATTTTCCACTGGACGAAAGGTGGCATTATAACCAGGGAGGACAGTATGTGCTGTTTTATGATTATCGGTGCATAGAGGGTACTTGTAGTGTTCAAGTTGTATTGCCATTGCGACATGTATCGCGTGTGGTAGTGGTGCCCAACACCTCATACATGACGTCAGATGGCAGCTATGAATGAATCACTTACACCTTGAGAGAACGATAACAAATGGTGATGGTTAAAGATTATTCAAGATTCACCTAGGGTTATACCTGACACTATTTTAAATTACCGTCTTCTTCGAAAACATTTTATACTGAATAAACCGTCCTCTGAACAAAGGCTTCGTGTGAAAAACATATTGGTATTGACATTTTCACCTCTTGTTCTCTTTGTCTAATAATTACATAAGATTGTCACGTGAACATTTTCCACAATTCAATAGTATTCCTTATGTCCATATGGGTCACGATTTTCACGCATATCTCGACATAAGCCTATCATAGTTTTGACGTTCTTTTACCCTTGCTGAACACAATCAGAGATAAAAAAATCATATTAAATCATTTTAAGTTCACAACACAATTCCTTTACTGTTTATGTACATGGAGGTTGTGTGATTTTGACAAGAAGCTTGCCAATCTACATCACTTTCATCCCTCTGCAGAGACTACACTCCTAGGTTTCGTAAGTAAGCTAAGACCTGCGAAACTCCTTCATTGGTACAGTAAAAGATCAAAAACACAAACGTATCAGTACATGCTTTATTAACATTTAAAACGTTGTTAAAACAATCCCAGCATTTTCGCCCACAAATAGTTTATGTACGTGGTGGTTCAGTGGTTGAGAACAGACCAGCCAATTTAGCTTGACATAGCAATCAGCTTTTTACCTGCTTTCCATAGAATCGTGATATGCTAGCGTGTTGATATTAACACGGCTTTGCAGAGAATGTCAGTTATAACATGGCGTGTCAGCTCAAAGTGTTTTTGGAAAAGAATGTGCTCGGAGTTCCTGGATGTTCATCTCTTTAAACAGCAGAAGCTTACAGAACATGGATCACCGTACATATGAACAACATGCAGATCCTGACAACAAAAAGATGCAGCTGTACACTATGAGTTGCGGCTCCCTCGACCATAGGTCCACAGAAGGGACCAACTCGTTTAAAATTACAACCTGTCTCTTTAAATTATTCAGAAAAAGTCTCTGTAGTAGCTTAATCTCTCTGGTTATCAAAGCGTTGTCATTCTGCGGTCAATTGCCGTTTTCGATGACTTCTTATCTCTGATAACGTTGAACATCTCCTCAATCACCTGTTCTAGATCTCCCGGTTGACCATCGGAAGCCTCCTTGTAGTTCATTCCCCATTCGATAGTGACAAGGCAGTCTGCGGTCTCCGGGCCCATGATGCGCGGAGCGGATGTGGCGCGGTTGTAGCCAACAACTAGCAATGGCACGTCCTCTCCCTTCAACTCAATTATACGTTCTCTGAACGCTGATATGGTCTGGAAACATTCTTCATCGTCCATGTAGAAGACTAGGATGAAAGCGTCACTCATGCTCACGGTGAGTCGGCTAAAGCCAGCTGCTAGGCCCTGAAGTCTGCCCATGCTGAGGGTGTCCAGAGACGCCGACTTCCTCTGGATTTGTGTCTCGAAGGTCTGCTTGAGCGCCTGAGTTATATCTTTTGGGCCACATGCTAGAAGACGACAGCCCTCTGGACCTGAACGCTCCCTCCCCCCTGTCACAGACATGGAGAAGGAGCGAATAACGTTGATGAATCTGGTCGCCATCTCTAGTAATTGCTGACACCTCTTGTTGAAGGAAGTATATAGTAGCCTTTTAGTCTCGTGTTGTAGCTTTGTATGGAATATTTTGAGCTCTTCTTGAAACGGTTCAGTACTGGCGAGGTTCCTGTCTTCTCCCCTGAAGAGTTATAACGTTGTCGACTGCAATTGTCTTGTCTCCTTCAACAGCTGCAACTGATGGTCGTCTCAGGTCTGCTTGAATGACTGCCGAGCTGGGAGTATTTATACAATCGGTGATTCACATAGGTTGACGCATACTCCAGATGATGACAGTTTCTCTTCTGAGATGACGCACCTCATGCAAAGATTTCTATTTCTGTCACAAAGCAGGGTGCCTTAGATGAACTACGAGATGACATCAATTTGAATGAAAAACAGTTAATAATTAATAGTTGAGCCCTTCCTTTACAATACCAACAGACCCACGGACACAAACACAACGGATTCGTTTACTAATAACCCTTTCCACGACGTTCTAGTTTACTTGTATATTTTTGATGTTGCGTTTCTGTTAGTTTGGGCATGGATGACGATACACGGCTTTTTGGCTGAGGAATTGTCTTCACATCCAGTGAGTTCGTTATCATTCATCGTTTATGTCATTGCTCATTGTAGCATTGGGCTGTTGACTCCAACGGTTTCATGTACAGGGGGCTTTCGAGGAGACTATGAGAAAACTTGAAAACTTGGATGAAAAGTTCTGATAATGTCAACGAAAATGATCACAATTGCAGATAAGTATATTTTAGCCTCTGTAGAAAAGAATTGGTAAATACGCTTTCAGATTGAACAAATTGATCATACCACACATTTCCAAAACCACTTTTGAATAACATTTTTTTCACATTAGTTACCCAATTAGTCTTTCCATTCGTATCGTTTAACATTATCATATTGTAACATTTCTTAGGGTACCTCGATGAATTCAAATTAAGGAGTTTCAGCCAGTACTTTATGACTTTCAGCTGTGAATATACAAGTAGAGGGAATCTACCACATTATCCATAAACCTTTGCGCTAGATGTGTTGGGTTTTACACCAAGAAATGTTTTACATGCAAATTTCAGCACCATGAAGTAAAAATGGGTTAATTGTAACATCAAAGATGTTAAAGAATGACTTGTAACTTATATCACCAAGGATATGTATATTGTTTGATGTACCAAATAAAATCTTTTTAGCCTGAACTGATGCTTCTCTTACATGAATAGACCAATTTAGACTGTTACTGAAATAAACACCCAAATATTTATAGTGTGTAGTCAAATTCAAGCTTTCACCTTTAAAGGACCATTTTTCTTTTTTGGCAAGTTTGCAACCATTTTTGAATAAAATAATTTTAGTTTTTACTCGATTAACAGTGTGTTACCAATTATCACAGTAATTTTCCAAGACATCAATTTGCCTTTGCAAGTCACCAGCTGTGCTTGAGAACATGATAATATCTTCTGCAAATAATAAAGGAAAGAGTTGAATGACATCTGGATGTAATTGCATGCCGTTTGTACAATTGTTTTGGATTTCCGATACTAATTCATTTTTTAAAAAGGAAAATAAAAACGGACTCAATATACATCCTTGGCGGACGCCAAATTTGCATTCAAACATATCAGACATTAAACGCTTGTCTCGTTTTAACATTTTCATATATACTACATAATAACTTCAACATTTTTTAACTAAGTCCAGTGCAGTAAATAATCTCCATAGTTTACACCTGTGTATAGAATCAAATGCTTTTTAGATGTCAACAAATAATCCATGAAACTTTTCCCTTTTTTTTGCTGATATAGGGCTGTATCAGACATTGCAATATAGAGACATTATCAACTGTTGAATCATTCCCTAAATCCAGCCTGCAATTTTATCCATGGCATTTGCCCAAGACACAAGTCTCTTGTTAATAATAAAAGTAAATATTTTACTGAAGATACACAAGAGAGTTATCCCCCTGTAACTGTTGACATCATTAGAAGCAGCTGATGTATGAAGCGGAATTAAAATACAAATAGACCATGTTTCAGGGAAGTATCCCTCGTCAAACATCACATTAAATAACAATTCTAGTTATGGGACAAGTAGACAAGCCGAATGTATAAATAATTAGAAAATGGCGCATCTATTCCTGGAGATTTGTTACATTTTAAATGATGGATGCTGTTTAATATTTCGTCTTTTGTTATAGGCATATTGAGAATATCCTCTGCAATATCTTTAGTGACATCATCATTGGCACAGTCATCTTGTAAGATTCTCGGAAAGTCGTCAGGCACAGTTGATGTTTGCTCACCAGCAAACATATCTCTAAAATGTGCAAAAAGTGAGCAATCTTAATACTATTTTGAACATAGTTCTTACAATTCAAACTTTTTAATCACAGACCAGAAATCTTTTGAGTTCTTAATGTTATTCTCCATATATTGCATTTTCCTGCCTCTGATTCAAAGTCAAGTCCATATTGACACAGCTTGCATTTTGTGGTACCATTGCAGCATCTTCACGATCAGAGGTCGAGTTTTATTTGGGTTCTTCGTCGAAATACGATGTGCACGTTCTACATATATGCCATGGAATTGAGTGGGGGACATTTCTTCTCTACCTCTCTAGCACTATTCAGTACTTCCAGTACTTTCTCCATACACGCCACATACGATTCATGTTGTGATTCAGACACTCCATATAATATTACATTATTTCTCCTGTTTCTGCGTTCTTTGCTTTCTATCTTGGATTCTAAATCATAAAAAACATTTCCGTCAGCTCGCTTTTCTCAAACAGTGAATCAACGTCTAACGTGAATATGCCATGCCGTTCTTTAGATGAACTGACATCTGACTTCAAATCACTGATATCTCTTTTCATGGATCTGATCTCATCCTGAATTAAACGTATATCTTTAGATAACCTGTCCTCTAACCTGTACAAACGGGTGATTCCGAGTCAAGATTGGAGTGTCCTGTTTTCGACATGTAAACATTGTTTCTCGTCGATAATATAAGTCTCAGATCTCACCTGATCGAAACAGCGTTGGTGGTGGAATTAATGATGGCCGCAGATCTTGGATCCAAATTACTGTACTAGATCCTGTAATCACCACAAACGGAAGCACATCACTGCATTGAATTAGCCTGTATCCTGTCGCCATCCCCGGCGTCCAATCACTCGTGTAGCTATAGGGTTGAATCTTGTCCATTTGTCTCACGCCTTTGGGGTGCACAAAACACCCTATTCTCGCCATCCAAACTGCAGTTACCTCTGACCGTTCTTGCTCCTCGAGTTGCTTCAATATGTTGGTTATTTATTGACTTTTTCAGAGTTGATGTGTGACACCTCCACTGACCAAGGGAGCTAAGTTTAAGTAATCCCTCTTGTCATAAATTCATGTGGATAGATTTTGAACACTTTGAATCCTAACTGACTGATTGGCCCTCTCGAAGCTGATGTAAATATGAAAACATACAACTTCATACACGACCAGCTTGATTAGCTTGATTGGTGTGTAAGAATCTACGTCGAAACGTCGCTAAATGCATTAAACCATAAAGGTGCATGTTTCTTATTTAAATCTTTTTTCATAGATCTAAATATGAAATATGAGGTAATTTCACTGGTCTCTTTTATTTGAAGCTCAGGTGGGTAAATATGGTGGCCAAGAGGCGACATTGCTTTCTCGCCTTCAATTATGGCCACGGGAGACGAGACGAGAAAGCGATAACACGGGAAGATTTAAGCGATAGCTTTCCCGTCTCGTGTTATGGCTTTCTCGCTATATATTTCAACCTGATTTATTTAGAGCGAATTGCCATGACCAGCCACGCGCTGACGGCGTGAGATTGTGTTAAAATCTCATACGTCTGTACAGCTAAATTATGTTTAAGTACATAGTCCGAAAACCAGTGAAGATCCGGGGTAGAATAGGTCGCCAACAGCCCATGCTTGTTGTAAAAAGCGACTATGCTTGTCGTAAGAGGCTCCTAACGGGATCGGGTGGTCAGGCACGCTGACATGGTTGATACATGTCATTGTATCCCAATTGTGTGGATCGATGCTCAGGATGTCATCCACTGGATCGTCTGGTCCAGACTCGATTGTTTACAGACCTCCGTCATATAGCTGGAATATTGCTGAGTGCGGCGTTGAACAAGGAACAAAACAAACAAACAAAACATACTGAGTACATTTCAACATAACCTACATAGGCACAATTTAAAATGTGACGGGAAAAATCTCAGCTCTCCTTCATGAAAAAAATCCCACCTCGAGCCTCCCCAAAATGAAGAAAACTACGGCATAAATAGTTGTGTGGATTAACATGTAAGAAAACATTAATCCTCATATTCAACTGAATACTTTTACAAGCCTATAGGTTACATTCCACGACTTTTCTTGAGTTTCTACCGAAATACATTGGATGGCGAGCTTTTATATTTCTACCAACATGAACAAACCTGACACTCACACAAAGTGTTCTTTCAATATATCCTTCTAGATCACCATTGCAAATGCAATTGTCTGTACTGCTTCACTTACAATTAAGGGTCGTATTTAAAGAATGCCTGTGAATGTATTTAGTCCAGTTGACAATGGCATACGCGTCTTTGAAGCTACGGTTCAAGCAGTTTTATCATTTTGTAATATAAGACTGTGTGTTCAAATAATTTGACCTGAGCCTAATTCCCTATTTTTTACTTGTACCAAATGTTCCTATGTTTGTTTCAGGTGAACAACTGACTTTGCATGTGCTTGTGACGGGTGCCACTTCACACACACACACACACACTCACACACACAAACACACGGCATAACAAAACTTACTCAAAGCGCGCGCGCACACACACACACACAAACACACACACACACGCACACACGGTCTCGTCATGGCATAACAAAACGTACTCAAAGCAAAAGTAACCAGTTTGTCGAAGGAATGCCTTTTATGCCAAACACCCAACCTTCTAATTCCCCTTTGTACAGTCCGCACACACTGCCATTTTCACGGCAAACGTACGTCCCCCTTTAAGACGCCACGGCACAATTGTTTCCTGGCATCCATAAGGACGGGAGCATGAGTGGCTCAGTCGTCTAAGGCGCCGCGATTCGCTGTGCAGAGTTGCGTTCCTTAGGTACGCCAGAAATCTATGATTGTGGGTTCGAATCCCGGTTCAGCCCGATTATGTTTCTAGGTTTGTCAGCACCATACCCGTGCTCGTGGGTTTCACCGATGTGCTAAGCGTCTGAGACCTGCATCACTTCGGGCTTTCCTCCCACATTAAGCTGACACGCCGTGATATAACTGGAATACTGTTAAAAGCGGCATTAAACACAACTCACTCGCTCACTCACTCTATTTCCCCGAAAACAACATGCGAAGGGCATGAAGATTTTATTCCACATGTATTTCATGATGATTTCGAAAAATCCGTTTTAAATGTCAGTAAATTCCAAACGGTGCGTTTGGGCGATACAATCCAACTATAAAGTAACATTTATGAAATAAGTAACTTTAACAAACATATTAGGCGAAATATGCAGAATGTTGCGTTTGTTTTGGAGGAGGATATATATTCCACACTTTTCATGAACATGTCTATGTTGAAATAAATAAATAAATAAATAAATAAATATAACTTGATGTGGTCATAGTTCAGGGGACATGAAATGGACAAAGGAACCAAGATACCACATTGGACGATTTTGTTGTGCCACATTTTGATAACCATGCACTTGCAACGCGCAGGCTCTACACGGACGACGATGCCGACCTGCACGAGCTGTGACCGACAATCTCCAGGGCCCACTTGCACAAAGCGATCTTACCGCTAAGACTATTGTAAGCCTATGTTAAAGTATGGGAGTTACGATCATCTTAGCGCTACGATAGCTTTGTGCAAGTGGGTCAAGGGCCAACTTGCACAAAGCGATCTTAGCGCTAAGATGATCGTAACTCCCATACTTTAACATAGGCTTACAATAGTCGTAGCGCTAAGATTGCTTTGTGCAAGTGGGCCCAGATCAACATCATTGCGACTCTGCTTTGGCCTTCTCGAAGCCCATACCTGAATCTAACCGAGCATCTGTGAGATCATTTGTGACGTAGGGTGAGTGCCAGGGACCTTTCAGTACAGAATCTCCAAGAATTGACCCGACCCGTGAAGATTCCGGGGTAGAATAGGTCCGATGTACCAAAGCACTCATACAATTCCAAACTCCTCACAGCGATAGCTCATTCGCGGAGCTCTCTTTGCTATCGCGATGTTACTGAGAGTGTAACGAAGGTGTCATGCGCTGGGAATTTGGAGCTTGATACGATATAAATCGAAATATATTTACATTTTTGACCGAACGGAGGACTGTTTCGTTGTCACGATAGAGTTTGGAGCCTCAAAATATACTAGACATTTCAACGATGCATACGTATTGTTCATGGTAACATCAAACCTGTGTTTTATGTCCATAATTATATCTAAATATCATTGAATGAAATCGACAACATCTAAATGTTGACCAATCAGATGCTTCGTTTATATAATTACGAAAAGGAGAGATTGGTACGAGAAAAAAACTAAATGTAAAAATACATTTATTTTTTTTATATTAAGAGTTGTTGGCTCTATTATTGTTGTAATTTTGTAACAAGACGGGTTCAAAACGCAATCCTTAATGAGACTCTTTACATTAAGAGTGTGTTTTTTTTACATAAAAGGTTGTAATAGCGCTTGTTCATGCAAAGCAGTACGATATTAACCTCAATTTCGCTTTAATTTGATTTCTATTTTGACTGTAACCCAAACCGGAAGTGTTATTTGTATACGTTAGCAACACGTACGAGCGAACAAATCTACAGGTTCAGAGATATGGGATCTTTCTAACATGCATTAAGTGTTCACATGTGTGTCAGTAGTAGCAATAGGATCACGGGAAAGGCAATGTGAACAGGTGCCTGTCAAAAATAAAACTACGACTTTAGTTTTCCACAATGAAGTGCTTCTGTACTGTAGAACGCGATGGTGATGAAAAGGTGGTGGAGATTGTGCCGTTGCTGTTGTCGATATCACGTAGAATATAGTTTAAGTTTCACATTTGCGGCGTTTTAATTACTTGTCACAAAACATCAGGCGAGACACACTCATGAGTCACAGCTCGGATAAGGATATAGTGTACTTGCCCCGATTATGGCAGGAAAGCTTATATCGATCAAGCCAAGTCTGTTTTATTGTGTCGTGTGTTTTGGGTACACATTTGATTGAGAGGAATCTAGCCTGTAATGTTTTATGAGGTAATCAAATGTGGTGCTCAAGACGTTGGAGAGGCTTTTGAAAATAGGAACATTAATAATTCATTAAGTTTAACAGAAAGTCTGCATACCCATGTGTATTGAATACGATTACAGCCTGATCAGACTTGTGGCTGTAGACAGGGAAGTGTCTGCTGTAAATTATGTATTGACTGCAGTAAGGATACTGATTGAACTTTAACGTCCTAATCATTTGGGTCACAATGCCTGTTAGACAGCAGAACAGAGCGGACATGTTTAAGGGACCGCAAGAACTACATAAACTGGATCTCAGGCAGTTTGGAGGTCACAAGGATGAGGTGAATATTGTTACTTTAAATAATTATGTTCACAGATATTAATATGTTTATAGATATAACAACATCCTATGTATTACAATATGTTGTTAGATATATAATATATTGATGCAGGTTACAACTGATTGATGGCTATTGCAATATGTTGGTATGTATATGTGTGTGTGTGGGGGGGGGGGTTAGTGTGGGTGGGTGTATAACACACAACATGCATTGCTACAGTTTGTTGATAGATATGTGTTATGTGAAATGATATTACAATTAGATGATAAAGATACTGTGTTTTCAATGTAGCGCTAGGTTACCTGTAGATTTAACCATGCTAAATTGAATTTGGAACCGAACGCGCAGCTAAATTTAACATTTGAAACCTCACTCTACGTGTACGTTCCAAATTCAATTTAGAATAGTTAAATCTACAGGTAACCTAGCTCTACATTGAAAACACAGTATGTTTATCTCCATTCTACCGTGAATAAATAAAGCGCAAACTCAATTTGGGTGAAGTGGCATGGGTTGAGTCTAGTGGCTTGTCGATCTGAATTACAGAATCACCGACAACAGTCTGTAAACATAATATGGCGCTGTATATGCTAAAGCAGTGTGTTTACACCATGATACTACACTCGAACATATGACAGGCATTGAAAGTATACCGTATTTCCTCTATGAGACGCCCGGGCTTCTATTTATTTCGGACAAGCCTTTGGCCCGACATCAATTAGAGGCCCGGCGTCTATTGGAGGTCGGCTTCTATTAATACCCCCATACCCAGGGATCATTAATTGTATCAACTGATCGACCCGGCGTCTATTGGAGGCCCGGCGTCTATTAATACCCCCATACCCAGGGATCATTAATTGTATCAACTGATCGACCCGGCGTCTATTGGAGGCCCGGCGTCTATTAATACCCCCATAACCAGGGATCATTAATTGTATCAATTGATCGACCCGGCGTCTATTGGAGGCCGGCTTCTATTAATACCCCCCTACCCAGGGATCATTAATTGTATCAACTGATCATACCGGCGTCTATTGGAGACCCGGCTTCTATTAATACCCCCATACCCAGGGATCATTAATTGTATCAATTGATCATACCGGCGTCTATTGGAGGCCCGGCTTCTATTAATACCCCCCTACCCAGGGATCATTAATTGTATCAACTGATCATACCGGCGTCTATTGGAGGCCCGGCTTCTATTAATACCCCCCTACCCAGGGATCATTAATTGTATCAACTGATCGACCTGGCGTCTATTAGAGGCCCGGCTTCATTTTTTGCACTGAACAATTGACCCGGCTTCTATTAGAGACCCGGCGTCTAATAGAGGAAATACGGTATATATAAGCATTGCAACTTGGTAAGCTAACATGATGAGTTGGGCACTCCTAAAGAAAACTAAGCAAGCTTTGCATGGCCTTCGCTCTACACTGACCATTATGATGTCATATCGCTCATTGTGACGCAAAAGATATGACATGGTTGAATATAGGAGAGTGCCAAATTCCAAGCTCTCTGTTGTCTCCAAAACTGAAATACATTCTGTTTGTAGATTTCTATTGTGTTTTTTGCATGAAACTTATTGCCACACATTATAATTCAAATATGCCTACAGACAATTGTTTCAATATTCCGTGTTATCCAAACACTAATTACAGAGGCAACAAGTAGCACGTCTGACTTTACACGTTTACTCTCAGAGGCCATGATCTTAAAAGCCCGGATGTACGGGGATCAGTTTATGTACTGGACAGTGATATGATAGGGAGCAGTCATTACTTGATATTGCAACAACAATGACCGAAAAAAGTCCTATTCTATGAATATTAGCTTCCGTGATGATGCAGCCGTCAAACCAGCTGTTTCAATCAGAGGAGGTTTATTGTGATTTAATAGCCTCTGATTGACCAATCAGAATTTCCAAATTCATGGAAGAATATGTTGATAAATACAACATTAAGTTGACAGATGTTACATGTTAATATATGTACTACAGAATATTGACAAGCATCTTCAATTATCCAGTGTACCAAACCTTGATCCATTCATTTATGATGTAGACTATGGACCCATTCACATGATATTACGGACTTGGTCAAAACGTCCGTGTAAATGTACATTGTGATTTCTGAGCATGGTTGCTTGGTTTAATGATCCACCACCAACCCTAAATCTCCGAAATGTGGAGAAAAAATATAACTAATTATTACATGTATGATCACAGTCGTTTATTATTCCCACTAATATATTTTGTTTAGGAGATAAACATACTGTGTTTTCATTGTAAAGCTATGTTACCTGTAGATTTAACCGTACGGCATGAGGTTTCACATGTTAAATTAAGCACGGTTAATCTACAGGTAACCCAGCTCTACATTGAGAACACTGTATGTTTATATCCATTCTGCCATAACTAAATATAAAGCGAACCCTTTGGTGTCGGCAAATACATTGAGTAAAGAGACATGGGTTGCGTCTGGACAGTGTTTTGAGTGGGTTGTCGATCTGAATAACGGAATCACCAACTACAGCCTTAAACAAAAGCAGTTTGTTTACACTGTGATACTTCACTCGAACATATGACAGGCATTGACAGCGTATCAGCACGGCAACTTGGTAAGCTAACATGAGGTGGGCACTCCTAAAGAAAACTAAGCAAGCTTTGCAAAGGTTTCTTTCAGTATATAGAAAAGCGCCAATTTCCAAGTGCTCTGTAGCCCCCAAAACTTGAAATACATCCTCTTAGCAGATTTCTATTGTGTTTTCTTCACAAAACGTACTGCCACACATCCTTTGAATATTGAAGTATTTTCAACTTTGCATTTTGTAACCTATATACTTGTAGATATATATGTATTTAAATATGCCTACCGACAATGATTGAAAAAAGTACGCTTCTATGATTATAAGCTTCCGAAAAACCGTCAATAGATGTGCTCATCAAATCGTCTGAGGACTTCTATTGTGATTTGACAACCTCTGAATGACCAATCAGAATCAAGTATTTTCCAAATTCATGGTAGAATTAACAATAATGATAGTTTTGCAGGATAAGCCTCATTTTCAAGGCCTGTTATATAATTGGCATAATGGTGAATATGTCTCTGATAATTGTTGCTGTGGCCGTGGTTCCTACTTTGTTTTGCTTTTATAGTAGATAAGCTGGAACCTTTGGGGATTCCAGGAGAGAATAGAGGTCCCCAATAATCTTAGTTTGTCGTAAGAGGTGACTAGGTGGATTGTGCGGTCAGACTTGGTGACATTGTTGATCGCATGTCATTGTATCCCGATTGCGTGGGTCGATGCTCATGATGTCTACCACTGGGTTGTGTGGTTCAGACAGACAATACTATTTAGTAACCACTTAATTATTGTTTTGCAGATACCATTTAGTGACCCTAAAAATAGATATTGTTTGTTTATGTATCGATGTGTATTAGGATGGAAGTTTTTCATGCCCTAATACATTCAGCATTTCTCATGACCTTCCCCCTCCCTATAATAAATGACAAGTCCCTAAATTATATTCCAGTTTATGCAGTTTATGATAAAAAGTATTTGAAAATATCGATCTGTGTTAGGCCTGGGTCACAGGACTCGGGTACTCTGGTCGGGTAGGTACTGAGTAGGACCAATGGATAATCACGTGATATATTGTTTAATGACAAAAATCATCTAGAACTCTATATCTAGAAACTAACAGTTTTTGTCCACTAGTCCTTATGATGATAACAAATAGCAAACCCTTAAAATGGGCCAATTTCTACTAGTCCTTAGGATACCTTTACTATTGGGCAGTTTGGTAAGGACTACAGGACTAGTGCCAATTTCTAACGCTGTATATGGTTACACTACAAGTCACTAATGTTCGCATTTCTTTCTGACTATGCACCCATTCCTTCTGACTTTAATATGTTTGAATGAAGATAAAACTTCAGTAAACTCAAGTGTATGCTTGAGTGACCTGATTGTTTTATACTTGTATGTAAATGGTTTTTGTCAGGGCTCCGATCAAACTATTCCCAATCGGACATGATGTATTCTCTTAAGGCCTACAGCGGGTACTTGGGTAGGATCAGATAATAGCGGGGTGGGTACCTGGGCATCTTCCCGAGGCAAGAGAGTTAACTGACTTTAAAAGACCAGTTTCCACCCTTGCCGAACTAGGCTGGAATTCCTGGGCTCGATCGTAGCGCCACCAGTGGCTATTACGAGTTATGTCCTTTCAATGCCTCTCCTATTGACCAATCAGATTCATCCTCTCGTATCACTTGCATTTGCTTTAAACAAAACGGTGGCGCCCAGTCAAGACGATCGGATTGATAATCAAGATCTAAAGTGTGATAAAACGAGTCTTACATCGCGAAGTGCATCAAATCACGTGAGCACCTTGATTAAAAGCATGAAAAGATTTAGAAAATATCTGTTGACAACGAGTTAGCGGTGCACATGCATTGCAAATCCTGCAGTCGACCTAAATCTGCATGACACTTTACGAACGGATTTCGATTTCGGTTTGCGGTGCGGATTGGACTATGCATAGACTCGTTAGTCCAGGCAAAATGTAACTCCATAATACCAGCCTAGTTCGGCAAGGGTGGAAACTGGACTTTTATAGTCAGTTAACTCTCTTGCCTCGGGAAGATGGTACCTGGGTGGTAAATTTGGCCTCGTCCCAGCCCTATACTCTGTCATTGTTTCATGATTGCGTGATTCACTGTGTTTGGTTCCTTAGAAATGTGCTGGGTTCTTATTGTTACGATGCAAACTTTATGGAGGCTGTGTTTTGTTTGTCATTTGTGTGGCTATTTCTACTTAAAGTGTGTACATATTCCATAGTTTGGTTGCTCATTGATGGCTTTTGTTTGTAGGCCTGGGTGAGGTATTTGAAATTTTGTCCATTAATTTAAGCATGTTGATAATATTGTTTTCTATGCAATTGTCAAGTTTACTAATATGAAAGTACGTTTATTACCTACACGGGCAAACATATGGGGGTTCATAAAAATCATATGTACCCTAGGGTCATATCACGTCACGAGACAACAGTGTATTGTTTCCATTATCCGGACGTCATTGTTGACGTTATTCGAAACTTATTGAAATGTGACGTCGGAAAGCATCACACTAGAAAAAACGTCATAGGTGAAGATTGTTGACTTCATTAGACAAATTGTTGTTCCACTGCTGTTACGACTTTCTCTTCAGTTTCTCTCTGTATGAACACATCTTCTTCGGTAATAAATAGAACATTATATTCGAGTTCATGTCATACTATGTTTACGAAACGCGTGCATAAATTCTCACTCGGGAAATACCGGAATTTAAACACTCATGTCTAGAACATAGTATGACATAAATACGAATATAATATCCTCTATTTATCACTGGCTTTATATGATAAACTTCATGCAATGATTTTAACATAGAAGGAATTTCAAACCCTGTACACCAGCATCTGTCTTAGACTACAGCTGTTAGCACGTGATATTTTTAGATGTATTGGATAGATTCTGAAGCCGATGTTACTTCTCTGTAATTAATGTTTTATCAAGATGTAGTGTGAATGAGTGAGTTTGATGTAATACTGTATTCCAGATGTATGTCAGCACAATGTGGGAGGAAAGTATCATGGAACTGTTCTGGGTGAACAATACCTTCCAAATGACGTGCTGGTTTTCTTGGGGAATTAGTCAGCAAAGAGCCAGAGTCACAGGAGACTAATCACAATTTTATTTACAAGAACAATTAACAATTTACAATATACTTAGATAATAATGGAGGGTGCCACAGAGAGTCGGTACACACTCTGGGCTGTGGCAGAGAGGTCTGCTTGGTAAGAGAGTCAAACCCCTTCTCTGCCTAAAACCTGGCTACAGTATGTATTTAACAAAAATTTGAACAATAAAAAGGAATAGGATTGGTTGATACACGATTGGTTGTGCCCTATGCTAAATGGATGGCTAGACAGAGGGGAATACTAAATCCTGTTAATCCTGTTGGACTGGCACTAATCTTGTTGACATATTTACTGGATGCTTTGAAAGAGATTAGGGTGTCACTATAGATGAGCTTGTATGGGGGCTAATCCTTAATGCCCTATAGACGAGCTTGTATGGGGGCTAATCCTTAATGAGTCTTAATTGAAGTAATGTTATGCTAATATACCCCGGTAGGTGATGACAAATATACTTAAATAAAATAGTTCCAAGTAATCTATAAGACTATGTCGACATATCCTTTGTCTGGGAGATGGGATCTTGACACCTTAGGCTAGCATTTATCTAAAAGCTTCAAATCAATTAACTATGTAGACGTAACTCTTGTTTTATTGAATAGTATGTCTAGAAGATGTGCTCCCATTACCTTAGGCTAGCAACTATCTAAAAAGCTATAACTGAAACTACTGATATTTTATATATACATTTTACCTGATGATAAATATTACTTGCTTCACTATAATTATATGAAATGATGAAAAAATATTACACCATGATAACTCATAAAAGCACTTGATGTGGATATAATTATTATAGGATAACTTAGTATAAATGTTATCCCATGATAAAAGCCCGAAGTGATGCACGTCTCCGACGTTTTCCACTTTGGTGAAACCCATGGGTATGGTGCTGACAAACCTAGCCACGTAACCATGGCAAGCTGGGATTCAAACCCAGGAACGTAGGTTTCTGTCGTGCCCAAGGGACACAACTCTGCACAGGAAATTGCAGCACCTTAACGACGGAAAATGTGATGTTGAAACCACCTATGAATAATATTTCAGCATTTTCCGCAAGTCATTAATACCCATTTAGAGATTAATACTTCAAACAAGTGAACAACCACCACTAAATGTTTGATATTTGACAGCACTGTGTCATCTCATATGGCTGAGATTTGATAAAGTATTTGTTACGAGTTTTTGGCTTAATATTCACACATAATCCTTCATTCAATTTTATTGCAGGTTCAAATATTTTTCATTTGACACATGGTGCCATTGTTTTTCGTCCATTACATGATTAAGTGCGGGATTTAATGTTTATAAATGTATGGAGAATGTGCTACAAACATGCCTGAAAGCCTCATGCATTTGGCGTGAGATGACTCATTTTCATCACGATCATGACAGACGTATGTTATATATATGATAGTCTGACTAACACTGAATTTCTGTTTTAGTCGTTGTATTTCACATCACTAGGCAGTATTTATAGTTGGGAAAAACAACTTCTGTCTCCATGGCAATATTTTGTAAATAATATTTATATTTAGTTTTCATATTATGATTAGATCCACAGCAAGGGATTTTATAAGTTATCATTGTGTTACATTTATACAAAATTTTATATAATTATAGAGCGGCGAGTAGTCCATATACTGAACAACAAAAGTTCCTGTGACATTGAATAAGATTTAATGCAAAGTTATGTTTTTTACCAAATCTGAAACAATTTCGGTTTGCAACCGATAAAAGACTCCTGTAAGTGTTCAGAAGATGCGTGATTTCATAAAAAACATGAACATGCCAAAATGTCAATTTACAAATCAATAGCGTGTGTTCCCACCTCTGGTTGCGATGCAAGCAACACATTGTCGTCTCATGGAATGGACCAGGTGTCGCACAAAGTCCTGTGGGATATCTGTCCATATCTGCTGGAGCATGTTTCGAAGTTCCTGGAGTGTCTGTGGAACACGGGGTTGATGTCGAGGGCACCGATCCATCTAATCCCACATCCCACATGTGCTCAATTGGTGAGAGATCAGGGGAGCAAGCCGGCCAGGGGATGACATTCACATTGTTTTGTTGAAGAGTATCCTGAACAAGTCGAGCAATATGAGGCCGGGTGTTGTCATGTTGAAAGGTAATGCCTGGGCCATGACGACGCAAAAACGGTAGAACAACAAGATCTCTTCGCGGTAGCGCTGTCCATTGAGATTTCCCTCTACCACTAGCAAACGGGTCCTCTGTCTTGCTGTTATCCCACCCAATACCATAACGCTGCCGCCCCCGAACAGATCTTCTTCCATGACACAATGATTGACGTAACTTTCACCTCGACGTCGGTACACTCGAATCCGTCCATCGCTGTGGCTGAGGTGAAAACGAGACTCGTCAGTGAATAGAACTTGTCCCCACTACATGACCGTCCAGCGTAGACGCTGTCTGCACCACAGTAGACGTACTTGATGGTGGTTTCCTGTCAAAATGGGACGTCTGGCTGGTCTTCTGGTGACAATCCCTGCACATCTGAGGTGACGACGTAGTGTGTGAAGATATTCGTAGAAGGCCAGAGATGCTTCTTGCAGTCACTGTTGCTGGCTGGAATCGATTTCGTAGGTGTATTGTTCGAATCCAGTTGTCTTGTAGATTATTGGTTAAACGTGGCCTGCCAATCCGAGGATGGTCTCTGACTGCATTCGTCTGTTGCCAACGTCGCCATAAACACCAAATGGTGTTTCTGTGGACGTTAAATTGTCTTGCAACATCACGTTGACTCGATCGTGCTTCAAGTAAGCAATGGCTCACAGACGCTCATTTTTGGACAGGGGGGGCATTTCATAATGTTAAATAATTGTGTAATTTTCTTGTTTTTCTGAATGGCTGTTGTCAGCACGATGCTAAACAATGCATATGGAATCCCGTTAACGCACATGTTTTTATACCCATTCTTGGGTAGTTAATTGCATGGGGCTTGCATAAAAGTCAACTTTTGCATGGAATGCATGCTTTTCTGTAGCAGTTGCGTTTTTGTGACTTGATTCCATACAATACTACAATATTGAAAACCAAACTCTACTTGTTTGAAAAATACACTTAAATATTGGTGTCACAGGAACTTTTGTTGTTGAGTATATTAATCAAGGAAAAATACTGATATGAAATATTAGTTGTTTCAGTTATAGCTTTTTAGATAGATGCTAGCCTTATGTAACGCGAACAAATCTCCCTGACATACTATTCAATAAGACAAGATATGTCTACATAGTCTTATAGATTGCCTAGAACTATTTTATTTAAGTAAATCTGTCATCACCTATATAAGAATAACATTCAGCAATTACTTCAATTTAGACTCATTCAGGATTAGCCCCCAGACAAGCTCGTCTTTAGTGATACCATAATCTCTTTTCAAGCACCCAAATAACTAGTAAATATGTCAATGAGATTAGTGCCAGTCCAGACTGACTGACTGATATAGAAGATTTAACGTGCGCTTATCGACTGCAGCGTATTTCGCACACGGGCCTGGCCAGACCATTTAGTGTATTCCGAGAAGGGTGAAAGTGGTGTGTGCAACCCAAGAGGGGGCTTTTAGGGGTTGCTTATATCGATTTTTGGAAATTTTAAAATTTGGAATAAATGCCGAGGTGGGTGGAGGAGGGAACTAAGGGAGCCGGGTGAGGTGGGTGTATGTATGTTTATTGGATTTTGGATTGGTAGAATAATTAGTTTTTAGATGCGCTTAATTAGGTCTGTTTTGATTAGGAATACGCCTAGGGCCTTGAAGTTTTCTAGTTTATTTTGAGGGTTTAGTATTTCATCTAGAGTAGGAACCTTATTTAGATTGAGGTTGGTTTGTAGTGTGGTTCTGTGTGTTTGGTAGTGGGTGCAGTGGATGAGTGCGTGTTCTGTGGTTTCGGGTTGTTTGCAGTGGGGGCAGTTGCCTGTGGTGTGCCAGTCCAACAGATAACAGGATTAAGTATTCCCCTGTCTAGCCACTAATTAACCATAGAACACATATATCAACCAATCGTATTTCTTTTTATTGTTCTTAATTTTTGTTACCGTATTCGACGTAATAAGCGCCCAGGGCGCTCTCAAAATTAGAAATAGGGGGCCCATTAGAATATTATGTTGGTGAAAGATAAATTTCTAGTTTATGGTGACAGCCTGAATTTATGTTTATGTGCGACAGATATATTTTTCCAGAATCTAATTGCCGATAATTAAGGGTGCATATCACACATGATCAATCGGAAGGGGTGCTAATTGGGATTGTTCCCTAGCCAATATATCAGCAAATATTGCTGTGGGCGCTTATTAGAGCGGGGTGCTTATTGCGTCGAATACTGTAATTACATACAGAAGCAAAATGTTAAACAGAAGGGGTTTATGCTCTATCCAAGCAGACCTCTCACTAACAGCGGAGAGGGTTGTACCGACTCTCTGTGGCACCCTCAGCTATATTTTAAAAGATTAATTGTTCATTGTTAATTGTTCTTGTAAATAAAATTGTAATTAGTCTCCTGTGACTCCGGCTCTTTGCTGACTTATTCCCCCAAGAAAACCAGCACGCTATTTGTAAGGTTTTGTACCTGACATAAAAGTGTATTTGGCATATTGAAACTAACACGCATAAATAAAAGCTCTTACATTTTTGGGAGGGGGGTAGGAGGTGAATTTTATTTTTTGTTTGGAAAAACCTCATCTCCCTCCCCCCCCCCCATCCACCCCCCTCTCTCTATGACAAAAGTTTGATATTACCGGGATATCAGAGAGTTTGGAGCCTGTTACAACTTGGTTGTATTGTCAATTGTATGCTCACGTGTGACAGAAGTCTATACTGACCTGTGTTGACCCATGAAGATCTGGGGTAGAATAGGTCTTCAGCAATCCATACTTCCCGTACGTAAAAGGCGACTTATAATGCTTGTGGTAAGAGGCAAGTAAAGGGATTGGGTGGTCAGTCTCGCTGACTTGGTTGATGCATGTCATCCCAATTGCGTAGATCGATGCTCATGATGTTAATCATTTGACTTTAATCATTAACTTTTGACTCAGATGTATCCTACTCCTCAGCAACGAACATGATGAAATGGACGAAAATGAATATAAAGTAATTTCTTAGTTTTAATTTTTAGAGCTGCCAAAGAACTTTAATGTCGAAAAATAATCAAAGCTCACTACATATTTCAGTTCTATGTGTGCTAGACTGAAATTCTTTCGATACCCTCTCATACCAAATATTGCTTTCGGCCATAATGAGGTGCAGAAAGAAAAACAATCATCATTTTTCAGTGTGAAGAGGGGTTGTCGGGTAGCCTAGTGGTTAAAGCGTTCGCTTGTCCAACGAAGACTCGGGTTCGATTCCCGACATGGGTACAATGTGTGAAGCCCATTTCTGGTGTCCCCCACCGTAATATTGCAGGAATATTGCTACAAGGGGCCTAAAACCTCACTCAGTCACTCAGAGTGAAGAAGACAAGAGCCATTGACTGGTATCCTCCCATGACAATATAGGGCATGGCTGAAGGCATTGACTGGTCTACCCTATGTTACCTAAATATTAGAATGGAGTGACCCAAGAAAAGTAGAAAAGTAAACTTGTACTTTATTTATGCACACAATGACAGGGTCAATATAAGGGGATAGTTGACAGTTCCGCGTCTGACATACAGGATATAGACTTGATCCCAGAGTGCAGGACAGGAAGTGAATGTTCCATCATGTCCATCCATGTAGGAGGGTCCTGATAGGTGGGTTTCATAATATATGCAGTAAGCAGTAAAATTTAGGGTACTTTTTCATTAAACAGTAATTTTTCTTCTTTTTCAATAAAATCGTCGCGAAAAATTCCTAAATCAGCCATGGCAGGACATGGGACTTTTAATTCTGCTTTCGTTTCATCCTGACAATTCATATTTTTAATACCGGGTAAAATCTCAAATCGCTAAACATTCTAGACTGGTACCCTGCGTCAGTAGCGCAGCCTGCTTTCTGTGGCGAAGCATTGGGGTCTTAAAGACAGACTGTTTTTGACCCATTTAATCATTTTACAATAAGCAGTAAATTATTTATTTACGTTAAGCAGTTATTTTTTGGTATTTTACGATAAGCATTTACGATAAAAAAAAAGATGAATTTTACGTTTACGATAGTGTTTGAAGTGTGTATTACGTTAAGCATTAAAACCCATCAGGACCCTCATGTAGATGGTCTCTGCTGACTGGGTGTTCACAGCAAATCTACAATTGTGTACAATCAACCTGGGAAAGGGCCTCCCTACATAAATGTATTCCTTGATGAGTAAGATAGTGGAAAATAGTATTTGACTACCGTTGCATTTTTAAAAAAAAAATTAAAATGGAAAGAAAAATGGAATGTGTGGCAAACTTTATAATGATGTGGGCAGTGCCTGAGAACCAAGACTATTATTTTTTTAGCCTAACACCTGTGTTATGTTTCAGGTAAACTGCGTGGCTTTTTCCAATGATTTCCAGATCCTGATAACTGGATCTGATGACGAGAGAATTCGAATCTTCAACGCCAGAACTGGAGAGTTTGTTTGTAAAGTCAAAGGTCATTCAGGTAAAAAACAGAAAACGAGCAGTAAGACTTAGAGTATCAGTCAATATGCAGGCAATTTGGTTTGTTTTCTTTCTTTCTAAATCTTCAAATAGTAACCATGTTTGTGACATGAGCATATATGCTGTTATGATGGGTGGACATATTGGCACATAAAAATTGTATTGCAGTATACCGCAATATGGAGAGCTGTATTGCAATCTGTATTGGGGTCCAGATTATATATTTTTTACTGTTCTAATGGTGCTTCTTCATTCAATAAGCAGACTTCAGATTTCGAGATGGTAGTATGGATATCTTCAATGCCAGAACTGGAGAGTTTTTTTGTTAAGTCAAAGGTCATTTAGGTAAAAAACAGAAAACGAGCAGCAAGACTTAGGGTAGACTAACATTTAGTCTCTGAAATTTTATATTACACAATATCCTTCTTGACTCTAAAAATAAAAAAATTCTCATGCTGATGTGGAATAGAGCTAGCTTGAGCTGGCTAGACTTGCTTTTGTTTGCATTTCTAGATTATTATTTTTTCATAAAATAAATATATTCCACGGTCATGGTGCAGGACTAGACTTAGGGTATCAGTCAATATAATCAGCCGGATAATCCTCTCCCGTCTACTGACTCATGGCCTCTGAGGGTGCTCTCATCTTGTCACCGACTGACCAACCAGGTCGAAGCCTGTGAGTCAGCATTACTTCCCCAAGAGCCATGGTCTCCACATGGTAACCAGGACCAATGCATGGGAAGCCAACTGTCCAGCCAACCTACTGCATGGATCAAATGTGCACCTTGTCGCTTAAGCACAGCACATCGTCATGGTCGCCATACGGGACCCATATGGACCTGGCAGGAGCCGAGCCACTGTCCATTAACAGGTCTTCAGGGTCACCGCACGGATCCCACTGGTGTCTCAGAAGGTCTCAGAAGGTCTCAGAAGCAATCAGAAGCACTCAGAAGCAATCAGAAGCACTCAAAAGCAATCAGAATCACTCAGAAGCAATCAGAAGCACTCAGAATTCAGCTACCAAGATAAGGACTATAGAGAGTGAGTGAGTGAGTGAGTGAGTGAGTGAGTGAGCGAGTGAGTGAGTATGGTTTTACGCCACTGTTAGCAATATTCCAGCAATATCACGTCGGGGGACACCAGTAATGGGCTTCACACATTGTACCCATATCGGGAATCGAACCCGGGTCTTTGGCGTGACGAGCCAACGCTTTAACCACTAGGCTACCCGAACGCCCCAGGACCATAGTGAAGGCAATCATAACCAAGCCGACCATCCGGGAACCGCTCCATATAGTTTAGAGTCTCGCACTCAATGGGCTTGATCATTCACCCTCACAGTCGCAGTCACCCTCGGACGAAGACATGCATGATGACCACATGGATCCTTTGGTTGATCCGGCTGCCTTACACTAGACTTTGTCATCCCCAAGGATTATCTCTGACCCCAGGGACTCAGAAGGAGTTGAAGATATTTTCCGTTGAGAGATTTTCACCCTTATTTCTCTTCTAAATAATCACTATCAAACAACACATTCCTCTACCTCAGAGCAGAAAGAGCTGCTGTATTCTTTAAAATGCCGAAGTTGGAGGAATTCGAATTTCCACAGATGCCAGTATACACTTGATCTCAGGGACTAGTTCCATTTCTTAGAGTACATCATACCCTTCTTAGGCCAAGCTATGCTCACAAGATCATTGCACTTGCATCAGAGAACAGGACATGAAATGACGGTGTTGCCCAAATTAATGCATGTTAGGAAATAAACATGTCATCGGAGTCCCATATGACCAATATTTGAAATGTACATATCATTTGGCTGCCATATTTAGATTTATTATGTACATCGTGAAATATATGAAGTAATATGTTTATCAATATATATAATCTAAATATTTTATTTATATTTCCATAACATACAAATAATCCTTGCCCAAACATCCTGCAGCCGCATAATATTAAATATTCCATTCCTAAGTAATTTCAGGGTTATGAGTTTTAATTCATACACAAATTGCTGGAATTGAATCAGTTGCTGTGATGTACACATCAGTCTTGCTATTCAGTTGAAAACTATAAAAAGCCTGTCATTTTCAGTCTGTGAGTTTTCTCGAGTTTCTACAAAATAACAGCCTTTTAAAATTTTTTGAAAACATGTACAAACCTGAAACCCACATGTGTATGGTTCTATTCGTAGGAACTACTTGTATTCTGAAAAGAGGGCTATGTCCTTATAAGTGAGTGAGTGAGTTGGGTTTAACGCCGCTTTTAACAGTATTCCAGTTATATCGCGGCGTGTCAGCTTAATGTGGGAGGATTAGTGAGGAAGGTCTCTGACGTTTACCACTTCGGTGAAACCCACAAGTACGGGGATGGTGCTGACAAACCTAGAAATGTAATCAGGGTGAACTGGGATTCAAACCCACAATCACAGGTTTCTGGCGTTCCCAAGGGACGCAACTCTGCAACTCTGCTCTGCAAATTGCAGCGCCTTAGATGACTGGGCCACCCGTGTCCCCCCTTAGAAGTGAATTTGTAACATAGTGCTGTTTCAATCTATTCCTCTAGGTCACAATTACCAGAATGCAATTGTCTTTCCTGATTTTCCTTCTAACTGCTCTGTACAACTAAGGATCCTATGAACTGAATGTTGGCGAATGTATTTTGTCCAGTTTACTGTAGCAGATCAGTGTTTCCTTTTAAACATTTTTTTATTATTCAAGTTCATGTCCCAAGTAGTTTGTCATTCGTTTTGATTCTTGCTTCTCTCATCACAAAACGTTTTTCTCTGATCCTCCAATGCATGTATATATTGTGGAATAACAATGATTATTTTTCAATGTCGCAGACATGTCTGTTGAAGATACTTACTCAGTAACACTACACTGGATTGTCTGGTCCAGACTCGATTACTTTTACAGACTGACGCCATAATAGCTTGAATTTTGCTGAGTGCGGCGTTAAACAACAAACAAACAAACAAATCATTATGGGACTGACCTTTTAATTGATGTTGGGTCATTATGGGACTGACCGTTTAATGGATGTTGTGTCATTATGGGACTGACACTTTAATGGATGTTGTGTCATTATGGGACTGACACTGTGATGGACGCTGTGCCAGTATGGGACAGACCCTTTAATGGATGTTGTGTCATTATGGGACTGACACTGTGATGGACGCTGTGCCAGTATGGGACAGACCCTTTAATGGATGTTGTGTCATTATGGGACTGACACTGTGATGGACGCTGTGCCAGTATGGGACTGACCCTTTAATTGATGTTGTCATTATGGGACTGACCCTTTGAGGGATGTTGTGTCATTATGGGACTGACACTGTGATGGATGTTGTGTCATTATGGGACCGACCCTTTAATTGATTTTGTGTCATTATGGGACTAACCCTTTGAGGGATGTTGTGTCATAATGGGACTGACCCTTTAATTGATGTTGTGTCATTATGGGACTAACCCTTTGAGGGTTGCTGTGTCATTATGGGACCGACCCTTTAATTGATGTTGTGTCATTATGGGACTGACCCTTTGAGGGATGTCGTGTCATTATGGAACAGACCCTTTAATGGATGTTGTGTCATTATGAGACTGACACTGTGATGTATGCCATGTCATTATGGGACTGAACCTTGGATGGAGGTCCTGCTATAGTTTGTTCCAGAAAAAGAAAAAGAAACCTAATTGCTTTCTGGACATGTTGTTCATAATATTCTTGTTTTGTTAATGTTATATTGTAACCTTTAGCTTCTTGTTTTGGTAATGTTATATTGTAACCTTTGCCTTCTTGTTTTGGTAATGTTATATTGTAACCTTTGCCTTCTTGTTTTGGTAATGTTATATTGTAACCTTTGCCCTATCTTTAAAGCATGTTTCCAGAAACAGAAGTTCATTTTGAGGCTCCTTGTAAATATTGCACAAAGTATTTGCTTTTATATTTTCTTTCAGGGGCAATAAAGAGTGTGGCCATTACTGCTGATTGTCGCCACTTTGCGAGTGGATCGTATGACAAGACTGCACGGGTGTGGAGGATGCGAGATGCCTCACTGCTGCATCTCCTAAAAGGCATGTGCAGCAGGAGCAGCTTCAGATGACTTATCCTGAACTGGAAGTCAACACACCTACTCATCCAAAAAATATCATTTCATAAATGTCATTATAAGTCTCTAATTATTGTTATCGTGAGTAGATTTTCAGCTACAGTTATCACTTCAGGTACATTGTCTAGTGGTTGAAGCGTTCGGTCATCACGCTGAAGACCCGGGTTCGATTCCCTACATGGGTACAATGTGTGCAGCCCATTACTGGTGTCCCCCGCTGTGATATTGCTGGACTATTGCTTAAAGCGGCGTAAAACCATACTCACTCACTCACTTCCTCAGGTACATTGTCTATTGGTTGAAGCGTTCGCTCGTCACGCTGAAGACCCAGACTATTAACTAAAACATTTTAGTTTCTTCGAAGTTGGAGGGGGCATGGATGGCCCAGTTGTCTAGGGCACTGCAATTTGCAGAGCAGAGTTGCGTCCCTTTGGCATGCCAGAAACCTATGATTGTGGGTTCGGATCCAGGTTCGCCTGACTATGTTTCTCGGTTTGTCAGCATCATACCCGTGCTCGTGGGTTTCACCGAAGTGGTTAACATCTGACCTGCATCACTTTGGGCTTTCCTCCCACATTAAGCTGACACGCCGTGATATAGCTGGAATACTGTTAAAAGTGGTGTTAAACCCAACTCACTCACTCACTCTTTGAAGTTTTACTAAGTTATTTCACTACCTCCACTATCACTTCATTATATATAACTTCAGTTACAGTAGATCAGTATTGGAATGCCTTTATAGATATCATCTACAGTAGTTGACCTATGAATGTAAACATATCTGTTGCCAGGTCACACCAAAAGTGTGGAGGTGGTTGTCTTCTCACCAGATGGCGCTCTGCTGTGCTCGGGATCATGGGATAGGTCTGCCATCTTGTGGGATGTTGAGGTAACTGATAGCCTGCTTGCTTTAGTTACTCATATCAAAATCATATACACACAGTAACCCTACAAATGCATTGAATGTTAACCACATTTGACAATACCAGCAGTATATGTCTGTCACAGTCTGTGTACATGTATAAATGATGGGTAAAGAAACTAAAACAAGAGAATTGTTGCTGAAATTTCATCCTGACAATTGCGACCCGTGAAGATCCGGGGTAGAATAGGTCTTCAGCAATCCATGCTTGCTGTAAAAGGCGACTATGCTTGTCTTAAGAGGCTATATATCGCTGCAATATTGCTGAGCGTGGCGTTAAACAACAAACCTAACCAAAATACAAAACCTTACATTTTGACCCATCAATACCATTTCTATCACCTGGGTCCACTTGCACAAAGTGATCTTAGCGCTAAGACTATTGTAAGCCTATGTAAAAGTATGGGAGTTATGATTATTGTAGCGCTAAGATTGCTTTGTGCAAATGGGTCCAGGGCCCACTTGCACAAAGCGATCTTAGCGCTAAGATGATCGTAACTACCATACTTTAACATACCTCCACACAACTTTCACAAATAGCGAAAGCATAAGGATTTTGACTCCACTAAAAACAAAGTATGAATGTTTACCTTACACATTTTCTACTGGCTTTTTTTCTGAAGACAATGTCAATTAAATGTATTTCCACTTGGGCCATAAAAAAAAAATCTATTTTTTTATATATCTTTTCATACAAAATTTGCCTCTTGTTCCACATTAATATTGCAGTATATTTCTTTTATTTTTGGTTATTTCTGTAATTTACACTTTCTTGAAACCAATATCCTGCCAATCAGCAATGCTATTCATGATCATGAAAGGTTGTGATGCCATGGATGTGTGTCCCTACACAATTGTGAATTTCGGTTGGAGCAGGTGAAGATTGAAATTAAAAACAAGATAAACATTTGACTGTCGCCCAATTTAATTTTTTTGAAAAAGTGTCCCTAACTGAAATTTAATGAAATCTAAAGTATAAACTGATGTAAGGTCTTATAAACATGTCATTTATTCAATAGAAATCTCTTCCAACTATATCATAAGCATGTGTTTATGAATCATTATCAAATAGTGATGATACCAGTTGTTCGCAAATGAATAGAGTATGTGAAGCTCTGCAACCAGAAAATAACTTCTGGGACCCACAAAGCTATCGTTGCGCTACGACAGTCGTAAGTCTGTGGGAGTTACGATCGTCTTAGCACTATGATTGCTTTGTGTAACCCGCCCCTGGGTGCCGTTGTACAAAACAATCTTAGCGCTACGATTTTCATAAGTCTGTGTTAAGGTATGGAAGTTATGATCACCTTAGCGCTAAGATCACTTTGTACAACAACACCCTGGCCTTCAACAAGGATCTTTGGATTATCTGTCACAAGTAAGATAGTTTGGCAAGTCATGAGCTGTATTGTACATGTCAGGGTCTGAAGTCAAATATGGACTTATTGACATCATAGGCAGCTTTGTGTCACTCAGCAAATCAGTATAAAGGAAAAATAATATTTCTTAGTGACAAATCAATTACCCTTTGGGTATTGTAGAGATGTTGTTTTTGCAGTCTGGTGGTGGTGTGAGGATATTCACGGGGCACGAGAACCTGGTGCAGTCCATCGCTTTCTCCCCCAATGGGAAATGGATCGTAAGTTAAAAAATGGAGAAGCATGATTGTCAAGGGCACTATGTGAGGATACTGATGGGGGGAGGGAAGGTTTGGGTGGGTGGGTTGGGGATGGGGTCACAGTGCGAATGTGGATTGTCAGTCTGTCTGCAGGGAACCATGCTTGGGACAGTTGATTCTGCATCGCTTCAATTGTGTGGATCGATGCTCATGATGTCAATCAATTGATTGTCTGGTCCAGACTCGATTATTTACAGACCGCCGTCATATAGCTGGAATATTGCTGAGTGTGGCGTTAAACAGCAAACAAACAAATGAAAAAACAAATCTTCCTCATGATCTTGAAATCAACAACCAATCAAAATGACAAGTTTTGCCAGGGTTTTGCTGCAAGACATTCCAGGTTCTTGAGATGGCACGCAACAAGGCAAGTGGAATAATATGTTGCAGAATATGGCTACAATATTTATCAAAATGGAATTGCAAAATTAAACACTTCATTTTAAAAGTCTTTTGAGGAACACATGTGCCCCGATTGACTGTTGTGAATGTGTACCCTGTTTAAAGTGATTACAAGAGAGTTGGTTTTATGCTTTGGGGGGGGGGAGGCATATTGAGGAAGGGGATATGGGTTGGGGAATACATAAGAACACAATATTGATACTGACATTTTACTCTGTGACAAGCCGTGTTAACTGATGTACTGTACTGAAAACATCAATGAACATTTGTCTGCTATTTTACTCCTGTCTCCTTTTTGTTCCATCAGTATACATGAAATTCACTTTTATGTCCAGGCAACTGGTTCCTGGGATTTTACTATTAGAGTATGGGATCTGCCCAAACCAACTGCATCAATGACATCCACAGCCACAGCATCAACTCAAGCATCAGCATCTACATCCTCATCCATGTCAGCATCAACATCAGCGGATGGAGCATTAACACAGGCATCAACATCATCACATACCCCTGTTCCCTCCACTACACCAAGCCCCACCCCTACCCCCAGCCCAGGGGCGAGGGAGGGGGTGAAGGTATTGTCTGGGCACAAGGGGAACATCCACGCTGTCGCCTTCTCCAAGGACGGGATGCTGGTCAGTGCAGATGATGTTCTACTGCATTGTAAAATGAATGCTTATTTGTTCTTCGATTTGATTGGTTGAAAAATGTTGTTGAATGGGAATGGATACCAGAATTGTTTTGAACTTTTCACTGCGCAGGAATACTTCCTTTATAATTTCTGTATCCTCTTTTTTTTCTCAGTCCTGAAATTGAAAAAGATGTGCCATCTAACTTGGCAAAACGGATACAACATTAATTTTAGCTCAGATTTGATTAATATTTATCTGAACAACTTCCATTATTTTTTTTTTTTTCACATTTTGTCAACCAGGAGTCATTGAAGCAGATGTCATCCCTTTTACAGTGGCGATACATTATGTGTTTTTGGTCAAATGGTTGATTTTAGTGGTTTTCAGGAAGCTTTTTCTGATATCTGAAGAAGGGATGGTGGGGTAGCCTAGATATTAAGGTGTTCGCTCATCATGCCAAAAACCTGGGTTCCAATCTGATTATCTTTTGGTTTGTCAACACCCTACACATGCTCATGGGTTTCACCAAAGTTGCAAAACATCTGAGACCTGCATCACTTTGGTCTTTCCTCCCACATCAAGCTGAGATGCTGTCATGTAACTGTAAAACTGTTCAAAAGAGTTAAACCCGGCTCACTCACTCGCTCGCTGATAGGAACCTGAAAGATATTTGAATATGACATGATATATTATTTGTGAAATTATCAGTTTTAATGCGTGCAGTGACTTTCAGCACATTTTACAGTATGAGCTGAGAGTTTAGGATCCCCTGCTGGATGTGCGTATTTGAAGTTGTTGGTGTTGCAGGCTTCAGGGTCGTGGGACAAGACGGTGAGGATGTGGAACCCACGGACCGGGCGTGTCCTCCATGTGTGTGAGGGCCACGAGGGATGGGTCCAAGCTCTGGCCTTCTCCCCTGACGGAACCTATCTGGCCAGTGCTAGTGATGACGACAGCGTGCGTGTGTGGGATGTCATCAACGGAAAGTGTGTCAAAGTGTTGGAGGTGAGGCGAAGGCATGAACGTGCTGACTCTCTATTAGTGTTGAGGAGGCATGGGTGGCCCAGTCGTTTAAGGGGCCGCGATTCGCTGTGCAGAGGTGCGTCCCTTGGGCACTCCAGAAACCTATGCTTGTGGGTTGGAATCCCGGTTCGCCCCAAAAATGTTTCTAGGTTTGTCAGCACCATACCCGTGCTCGTGGTAAATGTCTGAGACCTGCATCACTTCGGGCTTTCCTCCCACATTAAGCTGACACGCAGCGATATAACTGGAATACTGTTAAAAGCGGTGTTAAACCTAACTCACTCACTCACTCTTTAGTGTTGAAAGAATGACAGAGACAATTGCAAGGACTTCTTTCATTGATTTATCAGTTTTTGAGATTTTCACTTACTGACCTATGCTTATGGTGTCAGTTTGTTAAGCAGGTAGGTGGCACGTTGGTCTGAGGTGCTGCTAATGGATGTCCTAGAACTGTTTCAGGATCTACTTCTTGTCATGGGTTTCAGTCTCAGATTCTCTTTGATATATCATAATCCTTAATTTGCCAGCACCATACCCATTGGTTCAGCAAGTGGCTAGTGTTTACCATCTGCATGACTTACATGTTTACCCAACTCACAAATGCGGGTGGCCCACTTGTCTAAGGTGCCAATTCACTGTGCAGATTTTCATCCCTTGGGCACGCCAGAAATCTGTGATTGTGTGTTCGAATCCCGGTTAGGCGGGATACTGTTTCTAGGTTTGCCACCATGTATAGCACCTGCATCATTTGGGGTTTTCCTCCCACATTATGCTGACAAACCATGATATAACTAGGATACTGTTCAAAGCAGCATTAAACCC
This sequence comes from Haliotis rufescens, assembly GCF_023055435.1. NCBI lineage: Eukaryota > Metazoa > Mollusca > Gastropoda > Lepetellida > Haliotidae > Haliotis > Haliotis rufescens. The sequence goes on along the minus strand of NW_025964372.1, from coordinate 38,365,483 downwards.
AACTCACTCACTCATTCACTCTACTTCTAGGGGGAGACAGACCAGGCCCATCACTGTGCTTTCACTGCTGGAGGTGCCCTCGTGGCGTGTGGTGCAGCGGTCACCACATTGGCCATACATGAGATGTCCTCATCTCAGACAGCAGAGAAGATGATCGGCTTGCCGAGATCGTGCACCCCTGCGAGCGATGAGGACTCGTGACTCTTTGATAAAGCATCACATTGTGCTACAGTCTATATTTATATGGAATAATGTTTAATGGTGTGCAAATGTATACCAAACACTGCTTTCCCATGAACTAGTCATTCGATCTTGTTACTGGAACTACACTGTTCACGATGTTGGAGCGGACGTTGGTGTGAGTGAGGCACTTCACCAGGCAGTGCAGCAGAAAAAGGAATCTAAGGCGACACTTTGCTGTTTTCAAGGTTTGCAATTTGAACTAAGACACGTGGAAATAAATAATTAACTCTGAATGTCTTTTTTTCATTTAACATCGTGTGGGTTTGTCAGTTTTGTGTGGAAAAATATATAATAACATGAATATTTGGCTTTGTTTGTCTCATCGTGTGACGTGACAAAATTTATATTTTCATGTTATTTTACAAGAAAAGCTAATATGACTGAAAGTTGTTCTGGCAAAAAGTAGTATTTCATTTGAGTTAAATATGAATTATATATTTGGTGATAAATATAGTATTTCATCTCTAAATATTAAGGGGAGGTCGGCAGCCTAGTGGTTAAAGCATTCGCTCATCACGCTGAAGACCAGGGTCATTTCCCGACATGGGTACAATGTGTGAAGCCCATTTCTGGTGTTTCCTCCTCCCCGCATCGTGATATTGCTGGAATATTGATAAAAGCAGGGTAAAATCAAACTCACTCACTCACTCACTCTAAATATATAACATTTATTGTTAGGTGTCTATTCCCCAATTGAAACCATGTTAATCCAGAAATCTGTACATAAGAACTTAGTGTGAAGCCAACATCCAAACAACAGGTCGTATACCATCAACAAATGTATCACACAATTCACTTAAGGATTGCCTGTGTATTTTTTTTTTGTTTCATTGAGGTATGAATCGAAAAACTGATGTGGAAACTGATTCATACGAAAGTTTGCACATTGGTTTTTCGATTCATACCTCAATGAACCGAAAAATCTACACAGTCAATGCTTGTAATTAAATTCAACAACGTAAAACATGTTTTATCTACAATAGTTTCACCAAAAACAGTTGTAAATATCAAAACAGACAAAAATGACGAGATTGATAAACTTTCCAGGTGTAGGAATACATACTGTGGCGAGACATGAATCAGGTGATTTATGCACATAACTTGACACGCCTACACAGTCAGTAGCCAATCAACGGAGAGTGGGATCAAAACAATGTTCATTGGACCTGTCAATTAAGGCAAGAGGCGAAAAGAACTGCAACAGTCAGACTGTAACGAACCGGAAGAAATATGTCAGGGAGAAGGCGGCTGTTTCAAATAACATGGTCAGTTACCGCAAGATTCAAACATTACTTCCCTGATTACGGTAAAACACAGTAGGAAAAATGCTAGTCAGAAATGAAACCCTTAGACATGAAAGTTGAACCGAGGCGAGCGGGAAAAAAAGGGTAGTTTTGACAATGAATATGCACGAATGTCGCTACATGTCCTGTACATGACAATACACGTGAGCCGAAAGGGAACTCCCTCGACTGTAATATTGGGATTCCCCGACATTCCGCAGTAATAAAAGTAGTGCGCCTCGGTGTGCATGGCGTAATTTATTACATTCATTGGGAAATGAATGCAATAACACGTGACCAATTCAGCTAATCTGAATGCAGGAATTTCAATGAACACAACTTAAGTGTTTCAGTTGTATCACTATCCTGCTTCAGGGGCCTGTGCACAGCAAGTATAATGGCAGTAGACAATAGAGTGGTTGTACAACATTCAGTGGCCATAAATACCATGATGGCAGTGGGCAGTGTCAAATACAAACATACACTGGTGATAGCAAAAGTCAGGGATAATATATATTCACCCAGCAGCAACAGTAGTAAGTTTCTGACCACGAGGTGGGCTAAGCAGGGAATCAGGAAGGATGACTGATCCTCACATGAAAACTGGTACTAAAGCGATGAACAAGCGTGGGGTGAAATGTGTGAGAGGACAAATGTGTGAGAGATATGCAAACATGCAACCGTCCCCTTATATTGGTCCAACTCGCTTCCAGAACACCACAGAACATTCCATAACAGTCCACGGTATGCCGGAAGTTTACACACTACACTAGTACCTAAATATAGTAACTTCCTGACGACGGCTTAGATTAAAAAGTATCACATTCCTGACGACCAATCATTGCCCCAAATCAATGCAATACATGTCAACTGAACGGAAATAGTGTAACACAGTTACAATAATTGTTACACAATAAGATACATGTAACAATATCAAAATACTAAACCCGTTTCAACTGGATTAGAGCGGTCGGGTAGCCTAGTGGTTAAAGCGTTAGCTCGTCACGCCGAAGACCCGGGTTCGATTCCCGACATGGGTACAATGTGTGAAGCTAATTTCTGGTCTCCCCCGCCGTGATAGACAGCGTGATATAGCAACAATAGACAGCGGTGAGTTCTGGGGCTTTGGTCCTGTCACGTACTGAACCACATGTTATACACTGTATTATGTCTCCATAGAATTTGTTCTCTTCTGCAGCAAATGGGTACCTGGTAGGGTGAGATGGTAATGTGAAATCAGCTTCGTTTGTAGACTCCACGGGGAACTGAGAATCAACAGTTTGAAGAGCTTAGAGCCACAAGGGCCAATGTAATGTGGAGTCTGTTTTGAGAAAAGTGATGAAAACACATAATATATTGCATGTTAATGAACTTTTTTTTCACCGATAAATTCCTTGACGTTAACGCATTCTGACAGCAGAGATATAAATGTTGTTATAAAAAAAATTCAAAAAAGGAAATAAACTTATGTTTTTAATTTGTGTGACGGTGGAAAGGGCCAGTGTCTGTATTTTGGCCCTTTTTGTCCCTCAGGCATTTGCATGAGATATACCATGTGAGATTGATAAACTACTACTAAAAGTACAAACACATACTATTGAAGTACTTTTAAATGATTTAAACTAATGCCAACTTTGTTGAAATAGTTGAAATATGATAATAAGTTTCCAAACTTTCAAAATCTCTCCCAGACAACCAGTCTCAACCACACACGGAAATAAGAGCTAAAAGGGCCAAAATCTGACAAAGTGACTTTGGCCCTTTTGAAACTTGACTTTGGCACTTTTATAGAATTTTAAGTAGCTATATTTAAAAAAACGCATCAATGAAAACATACAATATTTTTTCCACAGGTAGACAAGAACTCATAGATGTTATTTATACAATAATGTGCAAAAAGGGCCAAAGTACATTTTGGCCCCTTTTAGCTCTAAGCTCTTCAACTATATCAAATATGTTTGTTTTGTTTAACGCCGCACTCAGCAACATTCAGCTATATGACGGCGGTCTGTAAATAATTGAGTCTGGACCAGACAATCCAATGGTTGATATCATGAGCATCGTTCTACGCAAATGGGATACGATGACATGCATCAACCAAGTCAGCCAGCCTGACCACCCGATCCCGTTAGTCGCCTCTTACGACAAGCATAATCGCCTTATTAAATATGTACACAGATCTATCGGGCACTCTAAGTGTACACTCTATCGGAGGGTGGTGTGTGGAAGTAGCACAATATAAAATAATTTAATGCAATTATGTAATTATTACTTTTGTATCATAATTATTATCAGTTTTCCGTTATCAATATATTGATATGAATAAAGCATCTTTTGTGACAGAATATACTCTGATCGCATCAGAAGATCTGTCTCAAGTTGTTTTCGTGTTTGCAAAATCGCGTGAGCGTGATTCATTAGCCTAGCGTATTTCACACCTTAACGTTTCACACACATAAAGTTGACGCACGTCTTGTTGACATCGTATATCGCCATTAAGACAAGTTTGAACATGTTATTCTAAGGAGATTGTGTCCTCCAAGTTGCGATACACAAGACTTCCACCATGTGGCAATGATTATTTATTTATTTTTTTAGAAGTGGATACACTGCTCACAAAACATAAATCCTTTTCATTGTTTGTATTGTTATATCTAATGTATTATTTCATAGTGGCACCAGAATTCCATAACAATACGTAATAATGGATCATTTTCGTTTTTCCTTACACTCGAAATTGAAAACATGCAACTGTTGTGCTGACCAGTCGCGTTTTCAAGCATTGCCTAGGACCAAAATATAACCACAGTATTACATTGTTCAATTGCTTTGACCTAAAATATTTTGTTATTAATATTTAGATAATTTACATGGTATGAAGAGTTGTTATTAGCTGAAACCCGAATCCAACAGGCAATATTTAAGCTTGACCTTCTTGCAATAACTTCTTCTGTCCCTTTACAGTAAACTACGTGTTTTTTGTCCCAGCCAGTTGCTGTGTATATGCTCATGACGAGTTACGGTTACAACGAACAAAAATGAGTGGTCCCTTTGAGTTCGTTATAACCGTAGCTTACTGTATTTCGATCAATATCCCATCAGTTCCAGGGGGGCACGGGTGGCCCAGTCGTCTAAGGTGCCGCGATTCGCTGTGCAGAGTTGCGTCACTTGGGCACACCAGAAACCTATGATTGTGGGTTCGAATCCCGGTTCGCCCCGATTATGTTTCTAGGTTTGTCAGCACCATACCCGTGCTCGTGGGTTTCACCGAAGTGGTAAACGTCTGAGACCTGCTTCACTTCGGGCTTTCCTCCCACATTAAGCTGACACTCTGCGATATAACTGGAATACTGTTAAAAGCGGCGTTATAACCCAACTCACTCACTCACACACCCCATCAGTTCCAGCCTTTGGTGTCTACATTTCACAACCTTTGAAATACAATCGAGCTTGCACTTTCATTGAAGATTTCAAAGAGCTCTTGCTTTTGCTGAAAAGTTGTTTTATCAGGGTTACAACATTCATGGCCTCAGTAAAGCTTTCAAAAAGCTTAATGGTAGATATATGGGTGACATTTCTAAATTTGACGCATCAGTGACAAAAATGATGCCCGATGCAATTCCCTATTTGGACTTGTATCATGTGTTTCCGTGTTTCTGTAGGTGAACAATTGACTTGACTTTGCATGTGTTTTGTCCCCTCAAATTAGCTTTAAACCAGAGAGGAAAGTAAACATAAACGAGTTTGTTTTGTTTGTTTGTTTAACGCCGCAGACAGCAATATTTCAGCTATATGTCAGCCGACTTTAAATAATCGATTCTGGGCCAGACAATCCAGTGATTGACATCATGAGCATCGAGCCACGCAATTGGGATACGATGACATGCATCAACCAAGTCAGCGAGCCTGACCACCAGATCCCGTTAGTCGCCTCTTACAAGCTCAGTCGCCTTTTACGGCAAGCATGAGTTGCTGAAGACCTATTCTTCCCCGGATCTTCAAATGATGTGACTCCCCATGGTACAGGTTTAGAGAGTCCACCATCATCAGCACTAAACGAGGCCCATTAAGTGAAGGATAAAGGTGATTCGAAGCTGAATCGTACCACTCCCATCCAAAAAGTATTTCGCCACGGATGTGTCTTCACATAATCTACCATACTTTTGCAAGTGATACTTTGGAAGTGGCATACCAAAACCAAAACTAATACTAACGTTGGTTACTATAACCAAGACAGAGTCTTTACCTTATTTAACAATGTAAACTGGGTATATACTAAGCTAGACATATCACTGTCAAGTCTCATGTTTTTCATTACCTGCTGAAGGTTTTCCCTGTGCCTCGAGATCCATGACAAAATGCTCCAAAGCCTCATGCAACATGCTGACAACCAATGCGTTTCCTTCATTAGGAAGAAGAACACTATCACGTCTGTTCAGGCCAGTTTCTGACACCTGCCTACTCCTGCTGTATTAAGTCTCTTATGTTACCTTTCCACTACTTTGAGGTTGGAGTTCCGTGCCAATACAGCCTGGGTAGAACTTCTTACCAAACTTATACCGTCTTAGATAAAGCTGATTCCAAAACAAGCATGAAATACTCCTATCCCCCGTAAATATGACATGTCCAGTTGTGTGCAAGGCAAGACATATTGTACGGTTTACAAGATCTGCTCCGGAAACGAGCACTTCTGCCATTTATATTCTGAGTCAAAGTCGTTGCTATGGAAACTCCAAAAATACATTTTTCAAAAATCCCAAACTATCAAAAGGCAAAAGTTTTATTCCACTAGACCTATCTATGTGCCAGGTTTGGTTTAGATATCTCTCATGTCTTTTTAGTTCTGCTCCGGAAACGACGGACGCAAAGATGGACGGAAGAACAGAAGGAGATACAGACAGCACCCATTCCTAGATCCCCCTTACACTTCGTGGCGGGGGATAATAAAGAATGCCGTTGACAATCTTTTGTTTTAGCTCACCAATCCGATGGCTTATCAAGTCATCATAACCAAGGTGAATTGTTAGGATATATTGAGGCGGTATTCTTTGTAGCCGATTCATAGCTCCATCAATGCTCTTCCATCTCATGTTTCTCCACTACCAAAGCAGTGGATTCGTAGCCCCAAATTCGTTAGAGCTACATGGATTCCGAGTTTAAGCTGAAGTGCCGGTCTGTATGCCCAATATACAGTAAACTACGGTTATAACGAACACGCTTATAACGAACCGACGGATATAACGAACTTACTTTTTTGGTCCCGAATATTTGCTGTAGTTATTCTGTATATATGCTTATAACGGACTACGGTTATAACGAACTAAAATAAGTAGTCCCCTTGAGTTCGTTATAACCGTACTTTACTGTATCAAGAAAAAATCCACTATCCATACATCTGAAAATAACTGTTTAACATTGACAAATATAACATAAGAACATACAGGCATATAGCCACAAATATATAATTCATTATACATATTATGTAGCTTATAAAAGTCATATTATTTATAATGTAAGAAGCACAACGGGGCTCGAATGTGAAGGAGGCTTAAATAATAAATTCATACTGTAGTTCCTCACACATATAAGTAGACATTCCAAGCAAACAGTTACCTTCAAAGCAGCTCGTTATTTAATCAATTCCCCATTTTCGAGAAAGCTCCCCAATGATAGCTGTAAGAGGCGAGTACATTGGGCACTGGGGTCAAGAACAATGTTTCTGAGCCCAACACACCACTTTGACACCAACTTCACCTAGACTGTGGTAGAATGAGCCCAGTTCTAGCAATTGGCTGATCACGCCATACCCCGAGCCTGAAAATCTTGAATGTTGAAATAATTTTGCATAACATGTATTAGCAATTATCATTTGTTCATAATTATCATGCATTTGCCTGGAGTCTTATGCGAATCATTTACCAATTTATCTTCAGATAATTGCAAAGGTCGGAATCACCCTAACTATATTCTGTTTAGCAATATTAGCTACCAGAGTCTGTATTTCTCGAGTATAGCTACCCTGTAACCCTGCTGTTATGTAGTCGGTTTCCACTACAACACCTCCATTATGGCTACCCAACAACTCACTGGTTGTCGATGCAAATATAAGGGAAGACATGTTGAGACAGATATTGTTTCATCTTCTGACGATGCATTTTCGGAAACCAGCATTGACTCGTGGCCACGATTTGTGGTTGTGGAAGGTGGTGACGGACTGCCTCCCAAGATCAACACTTTTGTAGTATCAAAGACCGCTGAAGAAAATTGTTGTGACGTACAAAATGACACTCGTCTCAGTTCTGGTTCTCTTTTGATAGCATGTGCGCGGAGACAGGAATTGATGGTTTGTTCAAAGCACATCATTTTGCCAATATTGTGTTTGCTGTCTCGGTGCATAAATCAATGAATTCATACATGGGCGTTGTCCGAAATCGAGACAAATCTCTCTTAGACGCGTCAGAAGAGATTGCGACGGAACTGAAATCTCAAGGGGTGACAATGTTTCGGTAATGTTTGTGAGTCAGGGAAAGCGATTTTGAAGCACAGAATTAAAGAATGACATTATATGATAAAGAGGTTATCACGCTTGTGTGTTTGGGGATGGTAAATATCCTGTATTAGGAATAAACACTATGTATTTAGCTCGCCAAGGCTCGCTAGATACAATGTTTATTCCTAATGCAGGATATTTACCATCCCCAAACACACTCGCGTGATAACCTCTATATATTCGCTCTTTCAAAGCTTCCATATCCAATAAAAGCTGGTTGTTTTAACATAGGAGATGATGTGAATATACCTAATCCGTTGTTTCAAGTGTTATAATATTTGGCAAGTCAAGACAACTGCAGTATCAGGAAATGAGGAAACCCTCTGTTCTCCTTTTGTTATATTTTGTAACTATAATTTAACAACTGTTTTTTTCTGTAAATATGTTCATGTCAGAGACTAGTCTATAGGAACCTGCCTTTTCTGCCGCACGGGTTCGTTTCATAGGACTCTCGTTGTACATTGTGTGGTGTCGAACTCGGAAAACGGGTTAACCTATCGCGTACAGTTTGGACACGGAGCTAATTCCTGTCCTAACTCCCCAGTTTGCTCCCGCTGCAGTAACAATCACGACAGCAGTGATTGTACAGATGGCATCAGGTGTGCAACGGTGAGCATATGTCCTATTCCAAATTATGTTCTGTCCTTGAAAGAGAAACAAATAAATATTGTCAAATATACCAATAATAATTCATTGATGATCCCGACCCTATAAATCGTTTCTCTGATAAACTTAATAAAATAGCTTTGAATGTATTACGAAGTCCCTCGCAAATCCTCACATGCGTAAACTATGGTTTAATAATGATTGCAAACAAATTAGGAAGGCAAGGAGAAAGGCTGAAAGAGTATTTTCATCGCCATCAAATGGTACATCATCTTAATAAATTTAAGATCGTAAATGCTAAATCGCGACACACTTTCTTAGCAAAATAAACTTCAATCGTACAAAGTTATATTTCCAGAATTAACTCCCGAAATCCCATGAAACATGGCATGGAACATGATTAACAAAATTAGAGGTAAGGGTACTAAATCTAGCATTCAACATCTTAAAAATGGGGATCAATGCAATAAATGATAAATCGGATATTGCAAATAACCCTGGTGAAACTGTGGCTAAACATTTTTCATCAAATCACGTATCTTAATTTAAAAAAAAATACAAACAGCAACAAGAGAATATACTGATTTTAATTCAGATAATAGACAAGATTAATATAATGAAATAATTTCCATTCATGAGCTCCATACTGCACTTGGGCAAGCATCATGATACTAGTACAGGATCTGATAATTAGGAGATAAACATACTGTGTTTTCAATGTAGAGCTAGGTTACCTGTAGATTTAACCCCTCTAAATTGAATTTGGAACCGAACGCGCAGCTATGCTAGCGTCTTTACTGGCTGGACTGAAGGTCTACACTCGAAGGAGTAGATGTTTCAGTTTTTCAGACTAAAAAAAACAAACTAAAAAAAATAGTATGCAAAATATACTGCATTCCGTCGTTTTGTCTGCGTGTGTTGTTAATACCACATGACTGCTTGCAACATTCCCCGCGCAACAGTACACATTCAACCACCGACAAAGCACCATAATCGTGACGGTGAACAAGAATCTGAAAAAAGATTCATGACCGCAACAACCACAAATGTTATCGGGGACGCGGTGTTTGAAGCGACCGTACAATCTCACAGACCACGTCGTTCCAACAGGCTGCGAGTTAAGTGGTCTCTGTTTACCAACTTTAATTGTCAACAACTATGCCAATCAAATGGCAAAAATTGGCATTAAAATCACATTAAAGGTAATCTATCCCTGCGAATCAGTGTCCTTCATCGCGTGTGTTACCAAGGAGACCACAGGCCAGGAGAGGAATTTTTGACACCTCTATCTCGGCTGTATCGCAAATCAGTTAATAATAATTATATATTTCATTTGGCAAACAATTTTGTTTGCCAATGTTTTTAGTTTTATATCATAGGATTGTCACACCCTATCGCTCCTTCCAATTTACACATAAAAGGTTATCTAACCCTGCTAGTCAAGGTCGTTCACAGCATGTGTCACCATGGAGACCACAGGCCAGGAGTGGCGCCGGTATGGGGTCGCGTAAAGGGAGGGAACATTGTTTTTTTTCTCTCAAATTAGCATTAAGCTACAGAAGCGTGTAAACATAAACAATGTCAAGGACAAACGCGGAGGGTAAATGCGCCCACAGATAGGAGACTGTCACTGTCGTTCACAGCACGTGTCACAATGGAGACCACAGGCCAGGAGAGGAATTTTTGACACCTCTATCTCGGCTGTATCGCCAATGAGTTAATAATAATTATATATTTCATTTGGCAAACAATTTTGTTTGCCAATATTCTTAGTTTTATATTTTATGATTATCACACCCGATCACTCCTTCCAATTTACACATGAAAGGTTATCTAACCCTGCGAGTCAACGTCGTTCACAGCACGTGTCACCATGGAGACCACAGGCCAGGAGAGGAGTTTTTCACACCTCTATCTCGGCTGTACCGCCAAACAGATATCTGGAATTGTATTTTTTGAAAGCTTTTAATGACACTATAATATTTTGGCATGATTCCGACTGCCTCGAAAGGGTTCCGAAAGGGTTATTCATACTGCATTTAAATCATTCTTCTTCACGCATATAAGTAGACATTTTAAGACAAATATTTACCCTCATATTAGTTCGTGTTATCAAACCATTCTACCATGAATTTGGAATTTACTCGATTCTGATTGGTCAATCAGAGGCTATTAAATCACAATAAACCCCCTCTGATTGAAACAGCTGGTTTGACGGCCGCATCACCGCGGAAGCTTATATTCATAGAGTAGTACTATTTTCAGTCATTGTCGGTATGAATATTTAAATAATGATATCTACAATTACAAGTTACAAAATGCACAGATGCTGTTACTACAATATTCAAAGGATGTTCGTTTGCGTGTTCAGTTCCAAATTCAATTTAGCGCGGTTAAATGTACAGGTAACCTCGCTCTAAATTGAAAACACAGTATGTTTATCTCCTAATTCCGCATTTTCGAGACTCTGATTGATTGCAGTTGCCATTCGTGACCAACACGTGTTATTCCGGAACAAGCCGAATAACGACTCGTGCCCCTCTCATGGCCATTTTTGCGACCGGGTTCCGTCTTAGCGCAAACGGGCATACCTAAAACAATTGTCAACTCGTTGCGTTCACATATATTTCCCCATATATTATATATATTTCAGATGCAATTTAAAGCACATCGGGACATGCGGAATTGTACAGTATAAATGAACACATTTAACTGTGTTTTGGGTATATTTTAGATGCAAGACATATGTAAAATCAAAAATTATTTCTGAGGGATTCTTTGAAGAAGAACTTGAAATCATACGCGCATTCTGATTGGTTTGTCGTATTTTCGCACATAACATTCATCGACAGGGGGACGAGTCTTCTTGCAGGTTACGGAAAGGGGCGAGTGGTGACGAATGTGTAGTTGCATGCACTCACGTCATTCATGATTTAGAATGTTGGGTTATATAACGGGACTAGTTTTGACTGTGGCGTTAAGCAGCAGTCACTCACTCACTCATCTAGGTACTGGATTGAACGAGTTTTGGTTGAAAGCTGTTTGATAGACAGAGACGAGGAACTCTGTTTGTTTGTTTGTTGTTTAACGCCGCACTTAGCAATATTCCAGCTACAGGACGGCGGTCTGTAAATAATCGAGACTGGACCAGACAATTCAGTGATTGATTTTATGAGTATTGTTCTACAGAATTGGGATACGATGACATGCATCAACAAAGTCAGCGAGTGTAACCACCCAATCCCGTTAGTTGCCTCTAACGACAAGCATAGTCGCCTTTTACGACAAGCATGGGTTGCTGAAGACCTATTCTGACCCGAATCTTCACGGGTGGAACTCGGTTCGAAAGCATTCGTGACCACACGTGGACATACCAAGGTGGACACGAGGCTTGGAATACAATAATATCTTCATGTTGACATTCGAACGATGCTTTGTTTGTTGTTTAACACCGCAATGTTCCAGCTGTTTGACGGCGGTCTGTCGATAATTGAGTCTGGACAAGACAATTCAGTGATTGCATCATAAGCATTGATCTACGCATTTGGGATACGATGACAAGCATCAACCAAGTCAGCGAGCCTGATCCCAAGATCCCGTTAGTCGCCTCTTACAACAAGCATGGGCTGCTGAAGACCAATTTTAACCCGGAGCTTCAAGGGGTTCGAGCAATGCTCTTCAGCGAGTCCAGCAACCGCTCAGGCAGCAGTACCATCAACGGCCCTTTTTCTGTTTAAAAGCAACGATTAAACCCAGCGGGAGAGTCTGGAGTCACGGAGCGTGGTCCTTAATTTGGTTATAATGTACGAGTATGTCATGTACATGATGTATCATCTGTGACAAAAAGGGAAGGGACAGGTCACGTTACTCCAAACTTGTCGACATCTGATCATGAAGCCTATTTTCATTAAGACTGCTCTTTACATCATCGTGGTGTGGGAAAGAAATTTAAATTCTATAATTACCGGAAAAGAGATATCTGCTGAGGTTAATGATTTTTCTTTCTGGTCGAAAAATTGTAAAAGCAAGAAATATGTAATCTGTTTCATACCGATAATATAATGTCTGATATTGTCGCGGTAAGTACAACATCAAAGCGGAGGTGTTTTCCACACGACTAATCATAATGTGTAGAGTATTAGCGCTATCAGTAGACGGGGAAGGTTCGCTCGCAACGGGGGAGCGGGGAACAGTTTGTAGCAATGGCTTTCTGTAATAGATAAACAGCAGATGAAACAATCATTGTTGGACGTAACTGATTGACATAGCTTGATATGCGCAGTGGGAGACCTTTACTTGAGCACTGCGGGACAAACTTAAATCTGAGAACTCTATTAGCCAAGACATAAGCTACTTTGAGATTTCCTTGAAATTCTGATAACAATAATGTAGTTTCATTGCGTTGTTCATGCGCTGATTTAGAATGATAACTGCGTAAAAGGTTATGACGTTTTTCGAAAACGATCTTCACGGCATAATTACCTCCACCGCATGTTGCTACTTGTGTTGTTGAATGTGTGGTCATTAAGATGTTGAATTTATTTCCGAAATGTTGAAATCGGTGGAAAGAACCGTTATGTATTTATCTACGATCCTACGTTTCTTGAACTACTGGGGCCGCTCAGTGCTGAACGCGTTCGCTCTTCGCACTGAAGGCCTTCGGTCTCATGGTGTGAGTGAGTGAGTGAGTATGGTTTTACGCCGCTTGTAGCAATATTCCAGCAATATCACGGCGGGGGACACCAGAAACGGGCTTCACACATTGTACCCATGTCGGGAATCGAACCCGGGTCTTCGGCGTGACGAGCTAACGCTTTAACCACTAGGCTACCCGGCCGCCACAGGTCTCATGGTGTGCAAGTCATTCAAGTCGTACGTCCCGCTGTTGATGCATGTAAGGCATAGCGTCATATTCAACACCCGTTTTGTCACAACTATCCGTATATGCCTTCTGTACCCGTTATGTAGCCGTCACGTTCCAGTTAACCAATGTAGGTTACAAATCACATTGACTAAAATCACATCAGTGTCGGGAATCGAACCCGGGTCTTCGGCGTGACGAGCGAACGCTTTAACCACTAGGCCACCCCACCGCTCCAGCTTGTGATTGAAATGTAGCTGAACTAACAACCTGCTACTCAGTATATAGCCACACAAGATCACTGAACAATTGGTACAAATATATGCTGCCGCAATACACAATAGCTCCAGGTTACATTTCACCACTCACGAATGTCCAGAAATTGTCCAGGAAACAGTGTTGGAAGCAGGAAATATTCTTTCCGATAGGCAACACGTCCGCACTGGGAAAGTGGAGAAGCCGCAAGCCTTCGGCTTACTCCTATTAAAAACACATTTTTCTAGAAACTGTAACCTCAGGAAATGTATCGAGCAATGTACTCGGTCCAAATCAGCAACAACACATTGGAGTAAAAGCTAGCTTACGAGGGCGGATTGTGATTTTACGAGCGCCTCCATTTATTTGCCACTAACAATCACCAGAAATAACTTACAATACATTCGGAATAAAGGGGTTTAACTGCACTAACTGTTACTGTCTCCTCACCTGTACCACAACCATTATCGATGACAAAACAGCTACCACACCTGTAATACTATCACTATCACTACCACAACAGCTACCACACCTGTAACACTATCACTATCACTACCACAACAGCTACCACACCTGTAATACTATCACTATCACTACCACAACAGCTACCACATTTGTAATACTATCACTATCACTATCACTACCACAACAGCTACCACACCTGTAATACTATCACTATCACTACCACAACAGCTACAACATTTGTAATACTATCACTATCACTACCACAACAGCTACCACACCTGTAATACTATCACTATCACTACCACAACAGCTACCACACCTGTAATACTATCACTATCACTACCACAACAGCTACCACACCTGTAATACTATCACTATCACTACCACAACAGCTACCACACCTGTAATACTACCACTATCACTACCACAACAGCTACCACACTTGTAATACTATCACTATCACTACCACAACAGCTGCCACACCTGTAATACTATCACTATCACTACCACAACAGCTGCCACACCTGTGATACTATTACTATCACTACCACAACAGCTACCACACCTGTAATACTATCACTACCACAACAGCTACCACACTTATAATACTATCACTATCACTACCACAACAGCTACCACACCTGTAATACTATCACTACCACAACAGCTACCACACCTGTAATACTATCACTATCACTACCACAACAGCTACCACACCTGTAATACCATCACTATCACTACCACAACAGCTACCACACCTGTAATACTATCACTACCACAACAGCTACCACACTTGTAATACTATCACTATCACTACCACAACAGCTACCACACCTGTAATACTATCACTATCACTACCACAACAGCTACCACACCTGTAATACTATCACTATCACTACCACAACAGCTACCACACCTGTAATACTATCACTATCACTACCACAACAGCTACCACACCTGTAATACTATCACTATCACTACGATAACAGCTACCACACCTGTAATACTATCACTATCACTACCACAACAGCTACCACACCTGTAATACTATCACTATCACTACCACAACAGCTACCACACCTGTAATACTACCACTATCACTACCACAACAGCTACCACACCTGTAATACTATCACTATCACTACGATAACAGCTACCACACCTGTAATACTATCACTATCACTACCACAACAGCTGCCACACCTGTGATACTATTACTATCACTACCACAACAGCTGCCACACCTGTGATACTACCACTATCACTACCACAACAGCTACCACACCTGTAATACTACCACTATCACTACCACAACAGCTACAACACCTGTAATACTACCACTATCACTTCCACAACAGCTACCACACCTGTAATACTACCACTATCACTACCACAACAGCTACCACACCTGTAATACTATCACTATCACTACCACAACAGCTACCACACTTGTGATACTACCCGTAACGATCCGGGGTAGGATAGGTCTTCAGCTATGCCTGTCGCAAGAGGCGACTAACCGGATCGGATTATCAAGCTTGCTGACTTGGTTGATGCATGTCATCGTATCCCTGTTGCGTAGATCGATGCTCATGATGTCATGATTGTCTATTCCAGATTCGATTATTTACAGCCTGTCGTCATGTAGCTGGAATATTGCTAAGTTAGGCGTAAAACAAACAAACAAACAAAAACTGCTGCGGCTAATTAACATACCTATGCCATTAGCACTTACACAGTTGATGTTACCACACCTTTGCTGCTACTACTATCATTATAAGTGCTACACCACTTGTACTACTACCACTATCAATAACACACCTCCGACCACACCTATATACTACTACCACTATCAATAACATAACTCCTACCACACCTATATACTACTACCACTATCAATAACACAAATCCTACCACACCTATACTTCGACCACTACCAATAACACAAATCCTACCACACCTAGACTAGAACCACTATCAATAACACACGTCCTACCACAACTAGACTACTACCACTATCAATAACACAACTCCTACCACACCTATAATACTACAACTATCAATAACACACGTCCTACCACAACTAGACTACTACCACTATCAATAACACAACTCCTACCACACCTATACTACTACAACTATCAATAAGACACCTCCTACCACAACTAGACTACTACCACTATCAATAACACAAATCCTACCACACCTATACCACTACCACTATCAATAACACACCTCGTATCACACCTAGACTACTACCACTATCAATAACACACCTCCTACTAAACCTTGATCTACCACTATCAATAACACAACTCCTACCACAACTAAACTACTAGCACTATCAATAACACACATACCACACCTAGACTACTACCACTATCAATAACACAAATCCTACCACACCTATACTGCTACCACTATCAATAACACACCTCCTACCACACCTATGCCACTACCACTATCAAAAACACTCCTCCTCACTGCAAAAGCCAAACCCAAAACAAAAGCCACTGTCAACCATATACAAAACTCCATGAGCTGTCAAGTCAAGATTTTAAGAGGTCCTTTTATACTGCTCAAAGTTTACTGGGGATCCCCACTTTAAAAGGTAATATGCCATATTGTATGCATCTTTTGATAAAGTCCATTAACCAGCCAGATCACCCGTCAAAATGAGAGTTACTTACCAAAACTGAACAACAACAACAATATATATCTAAGGAGATTGTGTCCTCCAAGTTGCGATACACAAGACTTCCACCATGTGGCAATATTTATTTATTTATTTTTTTAGAAGTGGATACACTGCTCACAAAACATAAATCCTTTTCATTGTTTGTATTGTTATATCTAATGTATTATTTTATGTTGGCACCAGAATTCCATAACAATACGTAATAATGGATCATTTTCGTTTTTCCTTACAGTCGAAATTGAAAACATGCAACTGTTGTGCTGACCAGTCGCGTTTTCAAGCATTGCCTAGGACCAAAACATAACCACAGTATTACATTGTTCAAATGCTTTGACTATAAATATTTTGTTATTAATATTTAGATAACTTACATGGTATGAAGAGTTGTTATTAGCTGAAACCCGAATCCAACAGGCAGTATTTAAGCTTGACCTTCTTGCAATAACTTCTTCTGTCCCTTTACAGTAAACTACGTGTTTTTTGTCCCAGCCAGTTGCTGTGTATATGCTCATGACGAGTTACGGTTACAACGAACAAAAATGAGTGGTCCCTTTGAGTTCGTTATAACCGTAGCTTACTGTATTTCGATCAATATCCCATCAGTTCCAGGGGGGGCACGGGTGGCCCAGTCGTCTAAGGCGCCGCGATTCGCTGTGCAGAGTTGCGTCCCTTGGGCACGCCAGAAACCTATGATTGTGGGTTCGAATCCCGGTTCGCCCCAATTATGTTTCTAGGTTTGTCAGCACCATACCCGTGCTCGTGGTAAACGTCTGAGAGCTGCTTCACTTCGGGCTTTCCTCCCACATTAAGCTGACACTCTGGGATAACTGGAATAATGTTAAAAGCGGCGTTAAAACCCAACTCACTCACTCACACACCCCATCAGTTCCAGCCTTTGGTGTCTACATTTCACAACCTTTGAAGTACAATCGAGCTTGCACGTTCTTTGAAGATTTCAAAGAGCTCTTGTTTTATCAGGGTTACAACATTCATGGCCTTTCAAAAAGCTTAATGGTAGATATATGGGTGACATGTCTACATTTGACGCATCAGTGACGAAAATGATGCCCGATGCAATTCCCTATTTGGACTTGTATCATGTGTTTCCGTGATTTTGTAGGTGAACAATTGACTTGACTTTGCATGCGTTTTGTCTTCTCAAATTAGCTTTAAACCAGAGAGGAAAGTAAACATAAACGAGTTTGTTTTGTTTGTTTGTTTAACGCCACACTCAGCAGTATATTTCAGCTATAAGACAGCCGACTTTAAATTATCGTGTCTGGACCAGACAATCCAGTGATTGACATCATGAGAATCGATCGACGTAATTGGGATCGATGACATGCATCAACCAAGTCAGCGAGCCTGACCACCAGATCCCGTTAGTCGCCTCTTACAAGCTCAGTCGCCTTTTACGGCAAGCATTGGTTCCTGAAGACCTATTCTGCCCCGGATCTACAAATGATGTGACTCTCCAGGGTACAGGTTTAGAGAGTCCACCATCATCAGCACTAAACGAGGCCCATTAAGTGAAGGATAAAGGTGACCCGAAGCTGAATCGTACCACTCCCATCCCACAAGTATTTCGCCACGGATGTGTCTTCACATAATCTACCATACGTTTTGCCAGTGGTACTTTGGAAGTGGTAATACCAAAACCAAAACTAATACTACCTTTGGTTACTATAACCAAGACAGAGTCTAACCTTATTTAGCAATGTGAACTGGGTAAAAACTAAACTAGACATATCACTGTCAAGTCTCATGTTTTTCATTACCTGCTGAGGGGCGGTCGGGTAGCCTAGTGGTTAAAGCGTTCGCTCGTCACGCCGTAGACCCGGGTTCGATTCCCGACATGGGTACAATGTGTGAAGCCCATTTCCCCCGCCGTGATATTGCTGGAATATTGCTAAAAGCGGCGTACAACCATACTCACTCACTCATTACCTGCTGAAGGTTTTCCCTGTGCCTCGAGATCCATGACAAAATGCTCCAACGCCTCATGCAACATGCTGACAACCAATGCGTTTCCTTCATTAGTAGGAAGAACACTATCACGTCTGTTCAGGCCAGTTTCTGACACCTGCCTACTCCTGCTGTATTAAGTTTCTTACGTTACCTTTCCACTACTTTGAGGTTGGAGCTCCATGCCAGTACAGCCTGGGTAGAACTTCTTACCAAACTTATACCGTCTTAGATAAAGCTGATTCCAAAACAAGCATGAATACTCCTATCCCCCGTAAATATGACATGTCCAGTTGTGTGCAAGGCAAGACATATTGTACGGTTTACAAGATCTGCTCCGGAAACGAGCACTTCTGCCATTTATATTCTCAGTCAAAGTCGTTGCTATGGAAACTCCCAAAATACATTTTTCACAAATGAATCAAAAGGCAAAAGTTTTATTCCACTAGACCTATCTATGTGCCAGGTTTGGTTTAGATATCTCTCATGTCTTTTTAGTTCTGCTCCGGAAACGACAGACGCAAAGATGGACGGAAGAACAGAAGGAGACACCGACAGCACCCATTCCTAGATCCCCCTTACACTTCGTGGCGGGGGATAATAAAGAATGCCGTTGACAATCTTTTGTTTTAGCTCACCAATCAGATGGCTTATCAAGACATCATAACCGAGGTGAATTGTTAGGATACATTGAGGCGGTATTCTTTGTAGCCGATTCATAGCTCCATCAATGCTCTTCCATCTCATGTTTCTCCACTACCAAAGCAGTGGATTCGTAGCCCCAAGTTCGTTAGAGCTTGTTCAGAAGGTGTTCTCGGACAGGTTACCGGGACATCTTTCGAACGCGCCAGCTTCGCGGAATCGACCGAACGTAACCTACTTCGCAGAATTCGAATGTCTGATTGGCAGGTTGAATGTAACACGTGATTGCTTGAACGTGGCAGATGAGATTTAGGGCTGATAGGAGCAGGACGCATCGCGAGATGCTCCTACTCATAGCGTGCGTGTTTTCAGCGCCCTACTTGGGCTATTCTTCCATGTGCATACTTCCATACCAGGGAAGTTAGGGCTACACTTCCATGTGCATACTTCCATACCAGGGAAGTTCAATTTGTACATAATGTGTTTATTGTAAATATCTTATGGGTTTATTAAAAGGGCTGAATTTCCGTTTTCAGTTAGTTTTCATTTGAGGGGTTTCTTCTCTTCAGAGCTACATGGATTCCGAGTTTAAGCTGAAGTGCCGGTCTGTATGCCCAATATACAGTAAACTATGGATATAACGAACTTACTTTTTTGGTCCCGAATATTTGCTGTAGTTATTCTGTATATATGCTTATAACGGACTACGGTTATAACGAACTAAAATAAGTAGTCCCCTTGAGTTCGTTATAACCGTACTTTACTGTATCAAGAAAAAATCCACTATCCATACATCTGAAAATAACTGTTTAACATTGACAAATATAACATAAGAACATACAGGCATATAGCCACAAATATATAATTCATTATACATATTATGTAGCTTATAAAAGTCATATTATTTATAATGTAAGAAGCACAACGGGGCTCGAATGTGAAGGAGGCTTAAATAATAAAACACGCTTTTTTAGATTTTAAATTAAGCGTCAAGAGCAATAACACAAACAGGCAGATACGCCATTCAGGATGAAAGGTCTTGTGGCCAAGAATACATTGATAATTAATATTTCATGAATTGAAGACTTAGTTTATTTTACTGCAATATAGGTTATATATTTCTGATAATATTTCAGGTACCTGGTACCTGGTAGCAGTGTTAACATCATCAGAATGCAATTGTTGGGACCCGTGAAGATCTGAGGTAGAACTGATCCCACAGGTTTATCCCAACAGGTTGCGAGAGGTTTCTGTTTGCCAACTTTAATTTTTTACAAATATGCCAATCAAACACAAAGCGAGACATTATTTCTGTTTGCAAAATATCTTTGTTCTCAGTTTTGGAAGGTGACAAATCCTCGTGTATTAACGTTGTTCACAGCACGTGTCACCATGGAAACCAAAGCTTCAAAGCAGCTCGTTATTTAATCAATTCCCCATTTTCGAGAAAGCTCCCCAATGATAGCTGTAAGAGGCGAGTACATTGGGCACTGGGGTCAGGAACAATGTTTCTGAGCCCAACACACCACTTTGACACCAAATTCACCCAGACGGGCGGTAGAATGAGCCCAGTTCTAGCAATTGGCTGATCACGCCATACCCCGAGCCTGAAAATCTTGAATGTTGAAATAATTTTGCATAACATGTATTAGCAATTATCATTTGTTCATAATTATCATGCATTTGCCTGGAGTCTTATGCGAATCATTTACCAATTTATCTTCCGATAATTGCAAAGGTCGGAATCACCCTAACTATATTCTGTTTAGCAATATTAGCTACCAGAGTCTGTATTTCTCGAGTATAGCATCCCTGTAACCCTGCTGTTATGTAGTCGGTTTCCACTACAACACCTCCATTATGGCTACCCAACAACTCACTGGTTGTCGTTGCAAATATAAGGGAAGACATGTTGAGACAGATATTGTTTCATCTTCTGACGATGCATTTTCGGAAACCAGCATTGACTCGTGGCCACGATTTGTGGTTGTGGAAGGTGGTGACGGACTGCCTCCCAAGATCAACACTTTTGTATCAAAGACCGCTGAAGAAAATTGTTGTGACGTACAAAATGACACTCGTCTCAGTTCTGGTTCTCTTTTGATAGCATGTGCGCGGAGACAGGAATTGATGGTTTGTTCAAAGCACATCATTTTGCCAATATTGTGTTTGCTGTCTCGGTGCATAAATCAATGAATTCATACATGGGCGTTGTCCGAAATCGAGACAAATCTCTCTTAGACGCGTCAGAAGAGATTGCGACGGAACTGAAATCTCAAGGGGTGACAATGTTTCGGTAATGTTTGTGAGTCAGGGAAAGCGATTTTGAAGCACAGAATTAAAGAATGACATTATATGATAAAGAGGTTATCACGCTTGTGTGTTTGGGGATGGTAAATATCCTGTATTAGGAATAAACACTATGTATTTAGCTCGCCAAGGCTCGCTAGATACAATGTTTATTCCCAATGCAGGATATTTACCATCCCCAAACACACTCGCGTGATAACCTCTATATATTCGCTCTTTCAAAGCTTCCATATCCAATAAAAGCTGGTTGTTTTAACATAGGAGATGATGTGAATATACCTAATCCGTTGTTTCAAGTGTTATAATATATGGCAAGTCAAGACAACTGCAGTATCAGGAAATGAGGAAACCCTCTGTGCTCCTTTTTGTTATATTTTATAACTATAATTTAACAACTGTTTTTTCTGTAAATATGTTCATGTCAGAGACTATATGTTAGTCTACAGGAACCTGCTTTTTCTGCCACACGGGTTCGTTTCATAGGACTCTCACTGTACATTGTGTGGAGTCGAACTCGGAAAACGGGT
This sequence comes from Haliotis rufescens, assembly GCF_023055435.1. Classification (NCBI taxonomy): domain Eukaryota; kingdom Metazoa; phylum Mollusca; class Gastropoda; order Lepetellida; family Haliotidae; genus Haliotis; species Haliotis rufescens. Next base: position 38,343,078 of record NW_025964372.1, on the reverse strand, counting down.
TAACCTATCGCGTACAGTTTGGACACGGAGCTAATTCCTGTGATTGTACAGATGGCATTAGGTGTGCAAGGGTAAGCACATGTCCCATTCCAAATTATGTTCTGTCCTTGAAAGAGTAACAAATAAATATTGTCAAATATACCAATAATAATTCATTGATGATCCCGACCACTGCAAAAAAAATCCATATATACAAGCTTGTATATCCTTTGGAAAGATGATATTTCCAAAGGATATACAAGATTGGAATGATGATATATACAAAAATATACAAGTTTGTATATACGACATATACAAAAATATATAAATTTGTATATATGGTGTATCCAAATTTGTTTTCTTTGTATATATTGGTAAAGGGAGATAATTATTATGTATTTGTGTATAATTATTATATATGTGCAAATTGAAGTGTTGAGCACTGTGTTTCTTTGTATATGTTGGTAAAGGAGGATAATTGCTATGTACATGTATTGCTCTATAATTGTTTTGTATGTACAAAATAGTATCAGAAGTTACAAAAAACTGATATAGTGGCGGGTAACATTACTGGAATGTTTAATTAGTACTCCACACTGTTAGCCGGAGTACATACTGTCCTTGCAATGATATTGACGGGTGGGCGGTTGAGGCGTCTGGTACTTTTCCTGGCGCGGTGCTTGGTATGTGAGTAGACTTTATGGTCAAATGCACAGAGAGGATTAGCTGTCGGGGGTGATTGCATTGGCGGTAACTTCTGTATTGAAAGTGTTTGAGCTTGGATTCGTTTTACGGGGAGGCAGCGATGTGTTTTGTAACATGCTCTCGTGCACATATGCCAACAGAGTGGATTGCACAGAGGATGAAAACTATTTTATCACTACTTAAAAGTGTTGAATTTGGTTTGTTCTGAGCTGTCGGTTTCATTGTAGATATACATTGTTATTTTGTGAAATCTCGGCGGAACCGCGGAAAATCGCGTTTTGTAAAACGGTAGTCCTTGGAAAAATCATCTACAAAATATTATCAAAGATTATTTTTTAAAAATACTACGAAAATATTGTGTTTTCTTTGTATATATTGGTAAAGGGAGATAATTATTATGTATTTGTGTATAATTATTATATATGTGCAAATTGAAGTGTTTTAAGTTGAGCACTGTGTTTCTTTGTATATGTTGGTAAAGGAGGATAATTGCTATGTATTGCTCTATAATTGTTTTGTATGTGCAAAATAGTATCAGAAGTTACAAAAAACTGATATAGTGGCGGGTAACATTACTGGAATGTTTAATTAGTACTCCACACTGTTAGCGGGATTACATACTGTCCTTGCAATGATATTGACGGGTGAGCGGTTGAGGCGTCTGGTACTTTTCCTGGCGCGGTGCTTGGTATGTGAGTAGACTTTATGGTCAAATGCACAGAGAGGATTAGCTGTCGGGGGTGATTGCATTGGCGGTAACTTCTGTATTGAAAGTGTTTGAGCTTGGATTCGTTTTACGGGGAGGCAGCGATGTGTTTTGTAACATGCTCTCGTGCACATATGCCAACAGAGTGGATTGCACAGAGGATGAAAACTATTTTATCACTACTTAAAAGTGTTGAATTTGGTTTGTTCTGAGCTGTCGGTTTCATTGTAGATATACATTGTTATAATGTGAAAATCTCGGCGGAAACGCGGAAAATCGCGTTTTGTAAAACGGTAGTCCTTGGGAAAATTGTATTATGAGCAACCGGATGCGTTAATAACGTGTGTAATATATTCCCGTATTATATTTTATAATACTTGTTCTTTTAATATTGTTATCAATGAGAGAACGAAGATTACCTTGAAAAAACACAACAGCATGCATATGTTCTAGCAAAAGGAAACTTGATATATATTCATTTGGCTTAATTTCTTCTTTGGAAAACTGTATAATTTGGCACGCGCATGGTTGGGTGCAAACCATATGTACATCAATAATAATAATAATAATAATAAAAATAATAATAATAATAATAATACATCATGATGGCAGTTTCAATGTAAAGATTAAGTATTTCTAAAGATATGGAAAATAAATCTTGATAACTGCTTTAATCTTTGATCTTTGGGAAAATAATAATGGAATTGGTTGAGTGACTAACGTATTCTACATTAAAAGTGACAGGAACGTGATTTACATAATTAAAATATAGAATAATATACAAATTATAAGAGAGGGTTTGTGATTTATTTTGGGATGAAGTCAGTATTTAACTTGCGCTTTCCGACATTATGCGTATTTCGCACACGGTTAAGAAAAAAAATGCAATTCATTTATTTATAAGAAGTACGAATGCATCAATCCTACATCACAGGACCATGTACATAATTTGTTGAATGTTATTTCGTGAATACACAAATTGCATAACACATTCCCTGAGGACAAACCCAAATTGCCCGTCCCTTTGTGACAGGTGTTAATTAGAGAATATATTGCCACCATATTATGTCCCGGCACTTTTATGACATGTAATGAACCTAGTCAATCCCTGGGTCTGTAACAACAACATGGGTCTAATAAAATCAAAGTAACATAAATGTTACGTAATTCGAATTAAAAAAGAGACTGAAAAAATGTAACATGAATATAATTGCCCTTTTGAGGGTAATATAATTTTGGGAAAATATACGTTTTCTTGTATTTATGGACGACTTCACACAAGCTGAAAAATTAAACATATGTTTATATAGCTATATTTACATACATGGCATTAACATGTAATAATATTGATCATGTTTGTTAATTTGTACATTTCGTTGTTATTGGTATCCTGAGTATGTTGTAATAATGCATGTGTTCTGATCTTATTTGACGTAGATTACATGAACTAGTAGAGTGACTTTCTTTCATCAGCGTGGAAGGATTACCCACACATATACCCTTAATCCTTTGTCAAACAGAAAGAAGTCATATAGATATCATATCTAACTGGTACTAAAAGTTCACTATCAATCTCCTCTGATAACAAACTTACATTTAATATCCCCAAGCTACAATACCAAGCATGCTCATGGAGTAATTATAAGAAACCCGAATGATATCCTGTCTACGTGGTCACACCCGGTGATTGTTAAGACATTCAGACAATATGGCAGTCTGTATTCATTTCTTATATCCCAAAAGTCCCCACCAAGCTTCCTTTTATTAACATTGGGATGAGGGGAGATATACATAGTGTATTAAATAATACATCAATACATCAAAACAGAACAAAAAAGATAGGTGAACAGTGCGGTTGATGGAAAGGGGTTTCCTAAGAAAAGCTATTTAACTGTTTAATACTTAATACGTGTCTCAAAGTATGTATTAATTCTTACTACTAGTTATTATATATGTGCAAATCCACCCGAACGTCGGATGTACATGGCCGATTTCAAAATAGCTAAATTAGGCACTGTTCAAATTGTTTCCAATAAACCACTGATTAGAAACTCACTTAACCTTTAGAATAGAATCGTTTCTTAATATATTGTAGTTGGGGCATGTGAAAAAATTAATGCAGTGTACCATTGTGACAGCCACAAGAGCATGCATGATGTGTTATCTGAGATGTGTTTTTTAAGCCTATGGAAGTTTAAAGTGACAAAATCTGGTATCATGGCTTAACTGAATATAACATTGTCCAAGTTTAATAATCCCCTTTTTCCGGTGACTATTCCAATTACTAATGGTATCAGGTAGGAATGACTTGTCATAGCATTCAGTTCTACAACGTATAGCCTGTGAATTGGTTAGATTTCTTTATATGTAATCACAAACAGCAAAGATGTTTTCCATCTTGTAAAAAGGTGTAATGGCTACGTTGGTCTCACTCTACATTTTCTCGTGGCTTGTACCTCTTATCGCCCCACAAATAGTCCGTAATCAGTGAGTGGGCGAGGTAAAAATTAACGTCTCATCGGCATTATTTCAGCGTCCGTAATGAATTTATGTGTAGACATTCTAGGATTAATTCTTGTTCTTTGGTACAATTATCCAAAACATGGGAGCAAAATATTGGCAATATATATATGCTTGTTCATGACTTATGTAAAAGGGGTTATTTATCTGAGTGAGTGAGTATGGTTCACGGCGGTGGACACCAGAAAGGTATTTAAGACAAATAATCATAGGGCTTACCTCTTTAACTCGACAATATCAGAATCTGACTGAAATATAAATACCAAAGTCCTTTCATTTTAATATTAGGTTTTGCACTTGGGCACACTTTGACGTGATATTGAACAGTTTTCTTTTTCCCTGGATTAAGTTTTACTTGCATTCATTCATTTGGTATTTTTCTCCAAATCGGCATTAATATTTTACGCAGTAGTATTTGGAACTGTCCATTTTGGGAATTGGGTGGACCCCACCGCAAGCACAGTAAACAGAAATTCGAAGGTGAATAATATGTACTATGGTTTGTTGGCTCGACATGCAAGACTCCATAATTTTAGCTATAAAGTCATAGTAATATTAAATTAATTTTTTTTATAAAAAATTCATTGATGTATTTGACATGAGACGTAGCGACACTCGTGTATTTTATAATAATGTACAATTTCAATGCCTTAAATCTGTTGAATTAAACAAATTCTTTGATTTCATGTTGTCATATTGTGACTCAATTTGTGTCTAGTCTTCCAAATGTTCTATTGCGAATACATATACTGTATTAGGAATAAACACTATGTATTTAGCTCGCCAAGGCTCGCTAGATACAATGTTTATTCCCAATGCAGGATATTTACCATCCCCAAACACACTCGCGTGATAACCTCTATATATTCGCTCTTTCAAAGCTTCCATATCCAATAAAAGCTGGTTGTTTTAACATAGGAGATGATGTGAATATACCTAATCCGTTGTTTCAAGTGTTATAATATATGGCAAGTCAAGACAACTGCAGTATCAGGAAATGAGGAAACCCTCTGTGCTCCTTTTTGTTATATTTTATAACTATAATTTAACAACTGTTTTTTCTGTAAATATGTTCATGTCAGAGACTATATGTTAGTCTACAGGAACCTGCTTTTTCTGCCACACGGGTTCGTTTCATAGGACTCTCGCTGTACATTGTGTGGAGTCGAACTCGGAAAACGGGTTAACCTATCGCGTACAGTTTGGACACGGAGCTAATTCCTGTGATTGTACAGATGGCATTAGGTGTGCAAGGGTAAGCACATGTCCCATTCCAAATTATGTTCTGTCCTTGAAAGAGTAACAAATAAATATTGTCAAATATACCAATAATAATTTATTGATGATCCCGACGTCGACCCTATAAATCGTTTCTCTGATAAACTTAATAAAATAGCTTCGAATGTATTACGAAGTCCCCTGCAAATCCTCACATGCGTAAACTATGGTTTAATAATGATTGCAAACAAGTTAGGAAGGCAAGACGAAAGGCTGAAAGAGTATTTTCATCGCCAACAAATGGTACATCATCTTAATAAAGTTAAGATCGTAAATGCTAAATCGCGACACACTTTCCTAGCAAAATAAACTTCAATCGTACAAAGTTATATTTCCAGAATTAACTCCCGAAATCCCATGAAACATGGTATGGAACATGATTATGAAAATTAATGATAAGGGTACTAAATCTAGCATTCAACATCTTAAAAATGGGGATCAATGCAATAAATGATAAATCGGATATTGCAAATAACCCTGGTGAAACTGTGGCTAAACATTTTTCATCAAATCACGTATTTTAATTTAAAAAAAAATACAAACAGCAACAAGAGAATATACTGATTTTAATTCAGATAATAGACAAGATTAATATAATGAAATAATTTCCATTCATGAGCTCCATACTGCACTTGGGCAAGCATCATGATACTAGTACAGGATCTGATAATTAGGAGATAAAGATACTGTGTTTTCAATGTAGAGCTAGGTTACCTGTAGATTTAACCCCTCTAAATTGAATTTGGAACCGAACGCGCAGCTATGCTAGCGTCTTTACTGGCTGGACTGAAGGTCTACACTCGAAGGAGTAGATGTTTCAGTTTTTCAGACTAAAAAAAACAAACTAAAAAAAATAGTATGCAAAATATACTGCATTCCGTCGTTTTGTCTGCGTGTGTTGTTAATACCACATGACTGCTTGCAACATTCCCCGCGCAACAGTACACATTCATCCACCGACAAAGCACCATAATCGTGACGGTGAACAAGAATCTGAAAAAAGATTCATGACCGCAACAACCACAAATGTTATCGGGGACGCGGTGTTTGACGCGACCGTACAATCTCACAGACCACGTCGTTCCAACAGGCTGCGAGTTAAGTGGTCTCTGTTTACCAACTTTAATTGTCAACAACTATGCCAATCAAATGGCAAAAATTGGCATTAAAATCACATTAAAGGTAATCTATCCCTGCGAATCAGTGTGCTTCATCGCGTGTGTTACCAAGGAGACCACAGGCCAGGAGAGGAATTTTTGACACCTCTATCTCGGCTGTACCGCCAATCAGTTAATAATAATTATATATTTCATTTGGCAAACAATTTTGTTTGCCATTGTTCTTAGTTTTATTTTAAATGATTATCACATCCGATCACTCCTTCCAATTTACACATGAAAGGTTATCTATCCCTGCGAGGCAAGGTCCTTCACAGCACGTGTCACCATGGAGACCACAGGAGAGGAGTTTTTGACACCTCTATCTCGGCTGTATCGCCAATCAGTTAATAATAATTATATATTTCATTTGGCAAACAATTTTGTTTGCCAATGTTCTTAGTTTTATTTTAAATGATTATCACACCCGATCATTCCTTCCAATTTACACATGAAAGGTTATCTAACCCTGCTAGTCAAGGTCGTTCACAGCACGTGTCACCATGGAGACCACAGGCCAGGAGTGGCGCCGGTATGGGGTCGCGTAAAGGGAGGGAACATTGTTTTTTTTCTCTCAAATTAGCATTAAGCTACAGAAGCGTGTAAACATAAACAATGTCAAGGACAAACGCGGAGGGTAAATGCGCCCACAGATAGGAGACTGTCACTGTCGTTCACAGCACGTGTCACCATGGAGACCACAGGCCAGGAGAGGAGTTTTTCACACCTCTATCTCGGCTGTACCGCCAAACAGATATCTGGAATTGTATTTTTTGAAAGCTTTTAATGACACTATAATATTTTGGCATGATTCCGACTGCCTCGAAAGGGTTCCGAAAGGGTTATTCATACTGCATTTAAATCATTCTTCTTCACGCATATAAGTAGACATTTTAAGACAAATATTTACCCTCATATTAGTTCGTGTTATCAAACCATTCTACCATGAATTTGGAATTTACTCGATTCTGATTGGTCAATCAGAGGCTATTAAATCACAATAAACCCCCTCTGATTGAAACAGCTGGTTTGACGGCCGCATCACCGCGGAAGCTTATATTCATAGAGTAGTACTATTTTCAGTCATTGTCGGTATGAATATTTAAATTATGATATCTACAATTACAACTTACAAAATGCACAGATGCGGTTACTACAATATTCAAAGGATGTTCGTTTGCGTGTTTGGTTCCAAATTCAATTTAGCGCGGTTAAATGTACAGGTAACCTCGCTCTAAATTGAAAACACAGTATGTTTATCTCCTAATTCCGCATTTTCGAGACTCTGACTGATTGCAGTTGCCATTCGTGACCAACACGTGTTATTCCGGAACAAGCCGAATAACGACTCGTGCCCCTCTCATGGCCATTTTTGCGACCGGGTTCCGTCTTAGCGCAAACGGGCATACCTAAAACAATTGTCAACTCGTTGCGTTCACATATATTTCCCCATATAATATATATATTTCAGATGCAATTTAAAGCACATCGGGACATGCGGAATTGTACAGTATAAATGAACACATTTAACTGTGTCTTGGGTATATTTTAGATGCAAGACATATCATAATGTAAAATCAAAAATATTTCTGAGGGATTCTTTGACGGAGAACTTGAAATCATACGCGCATTCTGATTGGTTTGTCGTATTTTCGCACATAACATTCATCGACAGGGGGACGAGTCTTCTTGCAGGTTACGGAAAGGGGCGAGTGGTGACGAATGTGAAGTTGCATGCACTCACGTCATTCATGATTTAGAATGTTGGGTTATATAACGGGACTAGTTTTGACTGTGGCGTTAAACAGCAGTCACTCACTCACTCATCTAGGTACTGGATTGAACGAGTTTTGGTTGAAAGCTGTTTGATAGACAGAGACGAGGAACTCTGTTTGTTTGTTTGTTGTTTAACGCCGCACTCAGCAATATTCCAGCTACAGGACGGCTGTCTGTAAATAATCGAGACTGGACCACACAATTCAGTGATTGATTTTATGAGTATTGTTCTACATAATTGGGATACGATGACATGCATCAACCAAGTCAGCGAGTGTGACCACCCAATCCCGTTAGTTGCCTCTAACGACAAGCATAGTCGCCTTTTACGACAAGCATGGGTTGCTGAAGACCTATTCTGACCCGAATCTTCACGGGTGGAACTCGGTTTGAAAGCATTCGTGACCACACGTGGACATACCAAGGTGGACACGAGGCTTGGAATAGAATAATATCTTCATGTTGACATTCGAACGATGCTTTGTTTGTTTGTTTGTTTGTTTGTTGTTTAACACCGCAATGTTCCAGCTGTATGACGGCGGTCTGTCGATAATTGAGTCTGGACCAGACAATTCAGTGATTGCATCATAAGCATTGATCTACGCATTTGGGATACGATGACAAGCATCAACCAAGTCAGCGAGCCTGATCCCAAGATCCCGTTAGTCGCCTCTTACGACAAGCATGGGCTGCTGAAGACCAATTTTAACCCGGATCTTCATGGGGTTCGAACAATGCTCTTCAGCGAGTCCAGCAACCGTTCAGGCAGCAGTACCATCAACGGCCCTTTTTCTGTTTAAAAGCAACGATTTAACCCTGCGGGAGAGTCTGGAGTCACGGAGCGTGGTCCTTAAGTTGGTTATAATGTACGAGTATGTCATGTACATGATGTATCATCTGTGACAAAATGAGGAAGGGACAGGTCACGTTACTCCAAACTTGTCGACATCTGATCATGAAGCCTATTTTCATTAAGACTGCTCTTTACATCATCGTGGTGTGGGAAAGAAATTTAAATTCTATAATTACCGGAAAAGAGATATCTGCTGAGGTTAATGATTTTTCTTTCTGGTCGAAAAATTGTAAAAGCAAGAAATATGTAATCTGTGATCACTGAACAATTGGTACAAATATATGCTGCCGCAATACACAATAGCTCCAGGTTACATTTCTCCACTCACGAATGTCCAGAAATTGTCCAGGAAACAGTGTTGGAAGCAGGAAATATTCTTTCCGATAGGCAACACGTCCGCACTGGGAAAGTGGAGAAGCCGCAAGCCTTCGGCTTACTCCTATTAAAAACACATTTTTCTAGAAACTGTAACCTCAGGTACGGTGGCCCATAAGGGACATGGAGTCTGCTTTTCAATATTTTGATGTTAACTTACTTTTATCTTAACCTTTTGCAAATTAACACAATCTGCCATACAAATATGTGATAAATCATGTATAAACACATCCGAAAACATAGAAAATGTACTTTTAAGTAGCTTTTGAGCCGCTGAAATGTGAAGTGAAAATGTCAAAAACTAAAATGGAAATGTCAAAAACCAAAACGAAAAGGTCAAAAACTAAAATGAAAATGTCAAAAACACAAAACGAAAATGTCAAAAACTAAAATGAATACACAGAAAACTATTTCCACCGCGGTGTAAATATTATCACCTCGGTGTAAATATTATCACCGCGGTGTAAATATTATCACCGCGGTGGAAATAGTTTTCACCGCGGTGTAAATATTATCACCGCGGTAGGAATATTATCACCGCGGTGGAAATAGTTTTCACCTCGGTGTAAATATTATCACCTCGGTGTAAATATTATCACCGCGGTGTAAATATTATCACCGCGGTGGAAATAGTTTTCACCTCGGTGTAAATATTATCACCGCGGTAGGAATATTATTACCGCGGTGGAAATAGTTTTCACATCGGTGTAAATATTATCACCGCGGTATAAATATTATCACCGCGGTGGAAATAGTTTTCTGTATTTTCATCTTAGTTTTTGACATTTTCGTTTTGTGTTTTTGACATTTTCATTTTAGTTTTTGACATTTTCGTTTCGTTTTTCAGCGATTCAATATCTTCTTTACACATGATTTATCACATATTTGTAAGACAAATCGTGTTAATTTGCAAAAGGTTACGATAAATGTAAGTGAAATATCAAAATATGGAAAAACAGACTCCATGTCCCTTATGGGCCACCGTACTCAGGAAATATATCGAGCAATGTACTCGGTCCAAATCAGCAACAACACATTGGAGTAAACGCTAGCTTACAAGGGCGGATTGTGATTTTACGAGCGCCTCCATTTATTTGCCACTAACAATCACCAGAAATAACTTACAATACATTCGGAATAAAGGGGTTTAACTGCACTAACTGTTACTGTCTCCTCACCTGTACCACAACCATTATCAATGACACAACAGCTACCACACCTGTAATACTATCACTATCACTACCACAACAGCTACCACACCTGTAATACTATCACTATCACTACCACAACAGGTACCACACCTGTAATACTATCACTACCACAACAGCTACCACACCTGTAATACTATCACTATCACTACTACAACAGCTACCACACCTGTAATACTATCACTACCACAACAGCTACCACACCTGTAATACTATCACTATCACTACCACAACAGCTACCACACCTGTAATACTATCACTATCCCTACCACAACAACTACCACACCTGTAATACTATCACTATCACTACCACAACAGCTACCACACCTGTAATACTACCACTATCACTACCACAACAGCTACCATACCTGTAATACTATCACTATCACTACCAGCAACCTCCTCGTGGTGAGTGCTGGGTAGCGCTAATAGCTCTTCCCCCGTGTGGAACCGGGGTAGAATATTTCCACAGCACCCCATTGCTGGTCGTAAGAGGCGACCAAAGTGGGCAGCCCGTTTGCCGTGGGTTGCGTCCCTGTGTCGGCGGAGGACGGGAGTCTGGTAGTTGAGGGCACTGGTTCCTGGAACTGTGTTCCTTTGCCCAACACACTACTTCGACCCTTACTTCGCCTAGACGGGTGGTAAGATGGGCCCGGTCTTATCAATCGGCTGGTCATGCCAGGCCCTGTGCGTAATATTGTGTTTGCACAACTGTGTTGTATTTCAATGTATATTTTGGTCTTGGCCGTGGTTACTTGTTTCAATTCTCAATTTTTGATTGACTAAATTGCCTAGAGTCTTACGCCAGAAGGCGGTGGCTCATGGGCCAATCTGGTACTTTCGACCTCTGAGTTCTGTATGTCTTCAATTTCTTGCCATGGGCCGAACCAGCCTGACATTTTATTTGATAGACAAATACAGCTATTCATGTTGTTCTTACTGGAGTATAACACCTCTGTATCCCTGATGTTTGCATGTTGGAGATCCGGTGCAGGAAAACATCGCTCTTTGTAGCACTCCATGGTGGGTGGGGAGCAGGGGTGCTGAATACATTAATTTCATCATGGCTCACAATCCTTCTGGTTCAAACCGAAATGAAAAGAAGAGACGTCTCGAAGCTGAGATTTTATCATCTGATGATGATATTTCCGTTTCACAAAATTCTAATTCTTGGGCTCGATTTATAGTAGTTGAATCACGAAATCAACTACCGTTGAAAATTAATCCTTTTGCCATATCAAAAGCCATTGCGGGTATTTGTGGTGAAGTCAAGAATGTTTCACGGCTCCGGAGCGGTTCTCTTTTGGTAGAGTGTGCACGGAGACAGCAAGCTATCAATCTTTTGAAATGTACTACATTCGCAAACACTGAAGTTGCTGTCTCTGCGCACAGAACGTTAAACTCAAGTCGAGGCATCATCCGCGACAGAGCCCGTTGTCTGGCAGAAATGACAGAAGAGGAAATTCTTGATGAACTCAATGATCAACATGTCACGTCTGTGAAACGTTTCACAAGAAAGGATGGAGATAACATTGTCCCAACAAATACTTATTTGTTCACCTTTTCACTGTCGACCATACCACAATCTATAAAGGCAGGATATTTTAACATCGGAGTGGAGGTGTATGTCCCCAATCCACTCCGATGTTACAAGTGTCAGAAGTTTGGACACGGTTCCAAATCATGCGATCGGCCGAATGTTTGTCACCGTTGTGGTGCAAATCATGACGCCTCAGATTGTACAGCTGACCCCAAGTGTGTGAATTGTAAGGGTAAACATGTTGCTTCTTCAAAATCATGTCCTCTTTGGCAACATGAGAAAGATATTTTGACAGTCAAATGTCAAAACAACATTTCTTTTCAGGAAGCAAAAAAAGTCATTGCCAGCCGGTCACCTCCATCAGTGCACACTTATGCTGCTGCTGTCTCTCGACCTTCTACCACAAGATCAATAGAATGTCAAACTGACTTGACATGGGCACACTCTGAACACCCTGTGCCTGTGGTTACAACATCAGAGAGTCAGACAGATGATTCAGATACTCAATCATGTGGCATCTCTCCAGCATCTCAGGTTGTGACTCAGACTATGGCCCAACCTAAACCGACTCCTGAATTACCAGCAACTAACAAACCATCGACTGAAATGCCCAAAAAACATAAGAAGAAACAAAACAAGAAAATTATTACTAAGATCCCTACTGTCACTGAAACATCTGTTGATGTTCAGAATTTCTTTGATCCTCTCGAGATGGATGTTACTCCATCTACTATGAGTGGTGACTCTTCTTCACGTTCACGTGAGCGATCTCCTATTGAACCACCATGAATCATTCTAGTCTAATTCAATGGAATTGCAGAGGGCTTAGGCACAACTTTAATGAACTACAGTTATTAACAACAGATTTTATTCCATCAGCAATTTGTTTACAAGAGACGTACTTAAAAAATACAGATAAATTTGAATTAAGGCAGTATAGTTCCTATCATTCTTTTTCTCCTCCGGGAGATAAAGCTACTGGAGGTGCTTCTATGTTGGTGCGGCGGGGCGTTGTTCACAGTCCTGTTCCGCTTGACACGAATTTGCAAGCAGTTGCAGTTAGACTTACACTGCATATTGCCTTCACACTTTGCTCCTTATACATTCCTCCATCTTCAAATCTTCAGCGTAACGATCTACAAAAACTGTACGACCAGCTCCCAACGCCCTGTCTCATCATGGGTGATCTAAATGGTCATAATCCTTTATGGGGAGGTTCTATCATTAATCAAAAGGGTAAAGTCATTGAGGATTTTGTTTCTGATAATGACCTCTGCATCTTTAACGATGACTCGGACACCTACTTACACCCTGCAACTGGTACGTATTCATCATTAGATCTGTCTTTGACGGATTCAGTTTTGTTGAATGAATTCTCATGGTCCGTCCATGATGACCTATGTGGGAGTGACCATTTCCCCACGGTGCTTAAACCAATTAATCCTGCTGATGATCCACCTTCACCTCGATGGAATTTTGTGAAGGCTGATTGGCTTTTATTTCAATCTTTATGCAAAGATAAATTACTACCTACGTCTTTTCAAAATGTTACTGACCCGATTCAGTTGTTCTCAGATCTACTGAATGAAATTGCTGATGAATCAATACCTAAGTCCTCGATCAACCCACGTGTTCGTAAACCGTGGTTTGATGACACTTGCAAACAAGCTAGGAAATGTCGCAAGAAGGCGGAGAAGTACTTCCGTAAACATCCCACTGTCCATAATTTAAATATTGTAAAAATTTCAAATGCCAAGGCAAGACGTCTATTTAAGCAAAATAAACGTCAATCCTGGCGGACTTATGTCTCCAAAATTAACTCTCGTACCCCTATGTCCAAGGTATGGAACATGATTAAAAATATCAAAGGCAAGGGATCAAATTCTACAGTTAACCATCTGAAGGATGGCGATACTTTGTTAACTGATAAATCTGCCATTGCCAATAGCATTGGTGAAACTTTATCTCATCATTCTTCTTCATCTAATTACGTTCCTGAATTTCAAAAATATCAGCTTCAACAGGAAAAGAAAAAAGTAAATTTTACATCTGATAATGGTGAAGATTACAATGAGGTATTTTCACTACATGAGCTATATACTGCCTTAGGGCAAGCTCATGATACAGCAGCAGGCGCTGATAATATTCATTATCAGCTGCTGAAACACTTGCCCGAATCATGCCTTGAAACTATGTTAAATATATTCGATGATATTTGGACATCTGGGATGTTTCCAGCTTCATGGCATAAAGCCATTGTTATCCCCATTCCCAAACCTGGGCGGGATCATTCTGATCCATCAAATTACCGACCTATCTCTTTAACGAGCTGTGTTTGTAAAACGATGGAACGCATGGTAAATAATCGATTAGTGTGGTACTTGGAAACAAATAATCTTCTTACCAATATACAATGCGGTTTCCGTAAAAACAGAAGTACTATCGATCACTTAGTGCGTTTAGAATCGTTCATTAAAAATTCCATTGTAAATAGACAACATGCTGTATCGATCTTTTTCGACTTAGAAAAAGCTTACGATACAACATGGAAACATGGTATTTTAAAAGATCTTCATGATTTTGGATTAAGAGGCCGTTTGCCTCATTTCATATCACAGTTTTTAACAGACAGGCAATTTCAAGTCCGAGTGGGTACAACACTGTCTGATCATTATAATCAGGATCAGGGTGTCCCACAAGGCAGTATTTTGTCTGTCACTTTATTCAGTATAAAAATTAACAGTTTGTCCAAAGTTTTAAATGATTCAGTTGATGGATCACTTTTTGTGGATGATTTTAATCTATCTTGTCGTGGTAACAATATGCGCACAATAGAAAGGCAATTACAATTATGTCTTAATAAAATTCACAAGTGGTGTTTAGAAAACGGGTTTAAATTTTCCAAATCAAAAACTAATTGTATACATTTCTGCAGAAAATATAAGCCACATAAGGACCCTGAACTGTTTCTGAATGGCACTCCTATCAAAGTTGTTAAGGAGGCCAAGTTCTTGGGACTTATTTTTGATCATCACTTAACTTTTCTCCCGCATATTAAATACCTCAAAGCTAAATGCCTGAAGGCACTCGATCTATTAAAAGTTGTTTCTAATTCAAAGTGGGGAGGGGATCAAACAACCCTCTTACACTTGTACAGGTCACTAATTCGTTCCAAACTTGATTATGGCTCCATCATCTATGGTGGAGCCTGCAAAAGTAATTTACAAAAACTAGATACGATACATCATCAGGGTCTGAGGCTTTGTCTTGGAGCCTTCAGAACGTCTCCCATTCACAGTCTCTATATAGAAGCAGATGAGCCTTCTCTTAAACAACGCCGACTAAAATTATCTCTACAATACATCACTAAATTATATTCTAATCCGTCAAATCCAGCTTTTGAATGTATATTCCATCCTCTCTACGAAGATCTTTACAATAAGAAATCGGCACTCCATCCACCACTCGGAATTAGAATAAAATCTGCAATATCAGCTTCAAATGTTAAACTCCAAGATATAGCTCCTACGCAACTTTTCTCCTCTCCTCCTTGGCAAATGGTAAAGCCAGAGGTAGACCTGACATTAACCAAACTTAAGAAATCAGATACTAACCAATTAATATACCAACAAGAATACCACCAACTTAGAAACAATTATGACACTTATAAATCTATATTTACAGATGGATCCAAGGATGGTGGCACAGTTGCTAGTGCCACTGTCATTGGATCCAGAACAATCTCTTCCCGTTTACCTGATAACAGTTCCATATTCACTGCAGAAGCAAACGCCATTTTTACAGCACTTAAATATATCAGTAATCAATCTAAACATAAACAATTCATACTGTTTTCAGATTCTCTTTCATGTCTTCAGGCAATTAAAAATATGTCTTCAAAACATCCACTTTTAATCCAAATTCTTGAGTTATTTAATGATCTTGCTACTGGCCAATATGACATCGTCTTTTGTTGGTTACCAAGCCATGTTGGTATCATTGGTAACACAATGGCCGATGCTGCTGCAAAAGCAGCCCTCAACAAATCTGTGACACCACTTCTGATCCCATACACTGATTTTAAACCCATGATTCGATCTTACATCAGAGATCTTATGCAACAGAAGTGGGACGCCCAAGTAGGTATCAATAAATTACATGAAATTAAACCAAATATCGGTTACACCTACTTGGGCTGTCAGTCCAGATTTGAAGAGGTCATTATGCGACGATGTCGTATTGGCCACAGCAGATATACGCACGAATATTTATTACAAGGTGAGGATCCTCCGTTTTGTATCCCTTGTGATGAAAGAATCACGGTCAAGCATGTCCTGCTTGACTGTGTTGATTTTTCCATCACAAGGGATAAATATTTCAATGTAAAAACAATTAAGGACCTTTTTAATGATGTTAATTCTCGTTTAATATTATGTTTTTTAAAGGAAATAGAGCTTTTTCATAAATTTTGATGTGTTCAATGTATTGTTTTACAAATTGGTAGTGCGAAATTCATAACTTAGATTGTTAGTGGCTGTACCCTTGAGGGGGGTTGAAGTAGCGTAAAATTATTGTCCCCCTAAGAGGGTATGTAAGTCCCAAATCATTCGAAGTATTTTTCTGCACACTAGGCTTTTAAACGTAGTATCTTCGTTATTTTAATCTAAGGCTTAACTGGTACACTGTCGCCAGTGACTGAAGGGATGATATAAATCCTGCCGGGGTCCATGCAGGAAGCAAAAGTACTGTAAGTCCCCATGGTCCCCAGTATGGTGATCTCCCTTCAGTTGCTGACGATTTCTAGCCCATTTTTAAATTGTGATGTTCATTAATGCTTACTGCCTTTTAATATTCTCAACTAGTTTTAAATCAAGTCTGTGATATTCTAGTTATTCTACTGTCCTTCGTTGACAGCTTTTTATTCAGTTTAAATATATGTATCATAAATGTATCATAAATGTACTTTCTCGTCACGATATGGCTGAAATATTGCCCATGTGACGTTAAATAATAACTCACTCACTCACTATCACTACCACAACAGCTACCACACTTGTAATACTACCCGTAACGATCCGGGGTAGGATAGGTCTTCAGCCAAGCCTGTCGCAAGAGGCGACTAACCGGATCGGATTATCAAGCTTGCTGACTTGGTTGATGCATGTCATCGTATCCAAATTGCGTAGATCGATGCTCATGATGTCATGATTGTCTATTCCAGACTCGATTATTTACAGCCTGTCGTCATGTAGCTGGAATATTGCTAAGTTAGGCGTAAAACAAACAAACAAACAAAAACTGCTGCTTCTAATTAACATACCTATGCCATTAGCACTTACACAGTTGATGTTACCACACCTATGCTGCTACAACTATTATTATAAGTGCTACACCACTTGTACTACTACCACTATCAATAAACCACCTCCGACCACACCTATATACTACTACCATTATCAATAACACACCTCCGACCACACCTTTATACTACTACCACTATCAATAACACACGTCCTACCACACCTTTATACTACTACCACTATCAATAACACAAATCCTACCACACCTATACTACGACCACTACCAATAACATAAATCCTACCACACCTAGACTAGAACCACTATCAATAACACACGTCCTACCACAACTAGACTACTACCACTATCAATAACACAAATCCTACCACACCTATACTACTACCACTATCAATAACACATATCCTACCACACCTAGACTACGACCACTACCAATAACACAAATCCTACCAAACCTAGACTACAACCACTATCAATAAAACACCTCCTACCACAACTAGACTACTACCACTATCAATAATACAAATCCTACCACACCTTTACCACTACCACTATCAATAACACACCTCGTATCACACCTAGACTACTACCACTATCAATAACATACCTCCTACTACACCTTGATCTACCACTATCAATAACACAACTCCTACCACAACTAAACTACTACCACTATCAATAACACAACGCCTACCACACCTAGACTTCTACCACTATCAATAACACAACGCCTACCACACCTTGATCTACCACTATCAATAACACAACGCCTACCACAACTAAACTACTACCACTATCAATAACACACCTACCACACCTAGACTTCTACCACTATCAATAACACAACGCCTACCACACCTTGTGTACTACCACTATCAATAACACAACTCCTACCACAACTAAACTACTACCACTATCAATAACACGCCTACCACAACTAGACTACTACCACTATCAATAACACAACTCCTACCACAACTAGACTACTACCACTATCAATAACACACCTCCTACTACACCTTGATCTACCACTATCAATAACACAACTCCTACCACAACTAAACTACTACCACTATCAATAACACACCTACCACACCTAGACTTCTACCACTATCAAGAACACAACGCCTACCACACCTTGACTACTACCACTATCAATAACACAACTCCTACCACAACTAAACTACTACCACTATCAATAACACAACTCCTACAACACCTTGACTACTACCTCTATCAATAACACGCCTCGTATCACACCAAGACTACTTCCACTATAAATGACACAACTCCTACCACACCTATACTACTACCAATAACACAACTCCTACCACATCTAGACTACAACCACTATCAATAACACACCTCCTACCACACCTAGACTACTACCACTATCAATAATACAAATCCTACCACACCTTTACCACTACCACTATCAATAACACACCTCGTATCACACCTAGACTACTACCACTATCAATAACATACCTCCTACTACACCTTGATCTACCACTATCAATAACACAACTCCTACCACAACTAAACTACTACCACTATCAATAACACAACGCCTACCACACCTAGACTTCTACCACTATCAATAACACAACGCCTACCACACCTTGATCTACCACTATCAATAACACAACGCCTACCACAACTAAACTACTACCACTATCAATAACACACCTACCACACCTAGACTTCTACCACTATCAATAACACAACGCCTACCACACCTTGTGTACTACCACTATCAATAACACAACTCCTACCACAACTAAACTACTACCACTATCAATAACACGCCTACCACAACTAGACTACTACCACTATCAATAACACAACTCCTACCACAACTAGACTACTACCACTATCAATAACACACCTCCTACTACACCTTGATCTACCACTATCAATAACACAACTCCTACCACAACTAAACTACTACCACTATCAATAACACACCTACCACACCTAGACTTCTACCACTATCAAGAACACAACGCCTACCACACCTTGACTACTACCACTATCAATAACACAACTCCTACCACAACTAAACTACTACCACTATCAATAACACAACTCCTACAACACCTTGACTACTACCTCTATCAATAACACGCCTCGTATCACACCAAGACTACTTCCACTATAAATGACACAACTCCTACCACACCTATACTACTACCAATAACACAACTCCTACCACATCTAGACTACTACCACTATCAATAACATAAATCCTACCACACCTATACTACTACCAATAACACAACTCCTACCACACCTAGACTACTACCAATAACACAACTCCTACCACACCTAGACTACTACCAATAACACAAATCCTACCACACCTATACTACTACCAATAACACAAATCCTACCACACCTATACTACTACCAATAACACAAATCCTACCACACCTATACTACTACCAATAACACAACTCCTACCACACCTAGACTACTACCACTATCAATAACACAAATCCTACCACACCTACTGCTACCAATAACACAACTCCTACCACACCTATACTACTACCAATAACACAACTCCTACCACACCTAGACTACTACCACTATAAATAACATAACTCCTACCACACCTAGACTACTACCACTATCAATAACACAAATCCTACCACACCTACTGCTACGAATAACACAACTCCTACCACACCTAAACTACCACCACTATCAATAACACAAATCCTACCACACCTATACTGCTACCACTATCAATAACAGACCTCCTACCACACCAATGCCACTACCTTTTTCAATAACATAAATCCTACCACACCTATACTGCTACCACTATCAATAACACACCTCCTACCACACCAATGCCACTACCACTATCAATAACATAAATCCTACCACACCTATACTGCTACCACTATCAATAACACTCCTCCTCACTGCAAAAGCCAAACCCAAATCAAAAGCCACTGTCAACCATATACAAAACTCCATGAGTTGTCAAGTCAAGATTTTAAGAGGTCCTTTTATACTGCTCAAAGTTTACTGGGGATCCCCACTTTAAAAGGTAATATGTCATATTGTATGCATCTTTTGATAAAGTCCATTAACTAGCCAGATCACCCGTCAAAATGAGAGTTACTTACCAAAACTGAACAACAACAATATATATATATATATATATATATATTTTATGTTTTTGACAATGAATTTATATATATATATATAAAAACTCATTGTCAAAAAAATAAAATAACTCTCAGTAGCGCGTATTTGATCCACGTGATGAGATCCTTCACCGTCGTCGGCGTCTGGGTTGTTGCCAAGGGAAGATAGTTCCACTCTCTAGTAAAAGCATTGCCGAGTTGTCGGAAAGACAATGCGGCGTGAGTGGGCCGTCTGCAGCCTGTTCCACGTGTGTTGGATAGGGATAGGTCTGGTGACCGGGCTGGCCACTCCATGCGGACAAGGTCTTCTGCTCTTAGTATAAGGAAGGCGTAAGGTCTTGCGTACACATCCAGAATGTCATCCCTGTAGCGCACACCTGCAACCCTGCCCCTCTCAAGGACGTGGGGATCTGTTCTTCCAACTCATCCCACCCCAAATCAATAATGAGCCTCCTTCCATAGCGGTCAGGGGCGGTCGGATAGCCTAGTGGTTAAAGCGTTAGCTCGTCACGCCGAAGACCCGGGTTCGATTCCCGACATGGGTACAATGTGTGAAGCTTATTTCTGGTCTCCCCCGCCGTGATAGACAGCGTGATATAGCAACAATAGACAGCGGTGAGTTCTGGGGCTTTGGTCCTGTCACGTACTGAACCACATGTTATACACTGTATTATGTCTCCGTAGAATTTGTTCTCTTCTGCAGCAAATGGGTACCTGGTAGGGTGAGATGGTTATGTGAAATCAGCTTCGTTTGTAGACTCCACGGGGAACTGAGAATCAACAGTTTGAAGAGCTTAGAGCCACAAGGGCCAATGAAATGTGGTGTCTGTTTTGAGAAAAGTGATGAAAACACATAATATATTGCATGTAAATGAACTTTTTTTTCACCGATAAATTCCTTGACGTTAACGCATTCTGACAGCAGAGATATAAATGTTGTTATAAAAAAAAATCAAAAAAGGAAATAAACTTATGTTTTTAATTTGTGTGACGGTGGAAAGGGCCAGTGTCTGTATTTTGGCCCTTTTTGTCCCTCGGGCATTTGCATGAGATATACCATGTGAGATTGATAAACTACTACTAAAAGTACAAACACATACTATTGAAGTACTTTTAAATGATTTAAACTAATGCCAACTTTGTTGAAATAGTTGAAATATGATAATAAGTTTCCAAACTTTCAAAATCTCTCCCAGACAACCAGTCTCAACCACACACGGAAATAAGAGCTAAAAGGGCCAAAATCTGACAAAGTGACTTTGGCCCTTTTGAAACTTGACTTTGGCCCTTTTATAGAATTTTAAGTAGCTATATTTAAAAAAACGCATCAATGAAAACATACAATATTTTTTCCACAGGTAGACAAGAACTCATAGATGTTATTTATACAATAATGTGCAAAAAGGGCCAAAGTACATTTTGGCCCCTTTTAGCTCTAAGCTCTTCAACTATATCAGATATGTTTGTTTTGTTTAACGCGCACTCAGCAACATTCAGCTATAGTGCGGCGGTCTGTAAACAATCGAGTCTGGACCAGACAATCCAATGGTTGATATCATGAGCATCGTTCTACGCAAATGGGATACGATGACATGCATCAACCAAGTCAGCCAGCCTGACCACCCGATCCCGTTCGTCGCCTCTTACGACAAACATAATCGCCTTATTAAATATGTACACAAATCTATCGGGCACTCTTTGTGTACACTCTATCGGAGGGTGGTGTGTGGAAGTAGCACAATATAATTGCAATTATGTAATTATTACTTTTGTATCATAATTATTATCAGTTTTCCGTTATTAATGTATTGATATGAATAAAGCATCTTTGGTGACAGAATATACTCTGATCGCATCAGAAGATCTGTCTCAAGTTGTTTTCGTGTTTGCAAAATCGCGTGAGCGTGATTCATCAGTCTAGCGTATTTCACACCTTAACGTTTCACACACGTAAAGCTGACGCCCGTCTTGTTGCCATCGTATATCGACATTGAGACAAGTTTGAACACGTTTTTCTAAGGAGATTGTGTCCTCCAAGTTGCGTTACACAAGACTTCCACCATGTGGCAATATTTATTTATTTATTTATTTGGAAGTGGATACACTGCTCACAAAACATAAATCCTTTTCATTGTTTGTATTGTTATATCTAATGTATTATTTCATAGTGGCACCCGAATTCCATAAAGAGGTGAACAGATGCACGTTTTTACAATGTGTAAATAATAGATCGTAAAATACGTAATAATAGATTACATTTTCGTTTTTCCTTACACTCGAAATTGAAAACATGCAACTGTTGTGCTGACCAGTCGCGTTTTCAAGCGTTGCCTAGGACCAAAACATAACCACAGTATTACATTGTTCAATTGCTTTGACCTAAAATATTTTGTTATTAATATTTAGATAATTTACATGGTATGAAGAGTTGTTATTAGCTGAAACCCGAATCCAACAGGCAATATTTAAGCTTGACCTTCTTGCAATAACTTCTTCTGTCCCTTTACAGTAAACTACGTGTTTTTTGTCCCAGCCAGTTGCTGTGTATATGCTCATGACGAGTTACGGTTACAACGAACAAAAATGAGTGGTCCCTTTGAGTTCGTTATAACCGTAGCTTACTATATTTCGATCAATATCAGTTCCAGGGGGGCACGGGTGGCCCAGTCGTCTAAGGCGCCGCGATTCGCTGTGCAGAGTTTCGTCCCTGGGGCACGCCAGAAACCTATGATTGTGGGTTCGAATCCCGGTTCGCCCCATATATGTTTCTAGCACCATACCCATGCTCGTGGGTTTCACCGAAGTGGTAAACGTCTGAGACCTGCTTCACTTCGGGCTTTCCTCCCACATTAAGCTGACACTCCGCGATATAACTGGAATACTGTTAACAGCGGCGTTAAAACCCAACTCACTCACTCACACACCCCATCAGTTCCAGCCTTTGGTGTCTACATTTCACAACCTTTGAAGTACAATCGAGCTTGCACGTTCTTTGAAGATTTCAAAGAGCTCTTGCTTTTGCTGAAAAGTTGTTTTATCAGGGTTACAACATTCATGGCCTTTCAAAAAGCTTAATAGTAGATATATGGGTGACATGTCTACATTTGACGCATCAGTGACGAAAATGATGCCCGATGCAATTCCCTATTTGGACTTGTATCATGTGTTTCCGTGTTTTTGTAGGTGAACAATTGACTTGACTTTGCATGCGTTTTGTCTTCTCAAATTAGCTTTAAACCAGAGAGGAAAGTAAACATAAACGAGTTTGTTTTGTTTGTTTGTTTAACGCCACACTCAGCAGTATATTTCAGCTATAAGACAGCCGACTTTAAATTATCGTGTCTGGACCAGACAATCCAGTGATTGACATCATGAGAATCGATCGACGTAATTGGGATCGATGACATGCATCAACCAAGTCAGCGAGCCTGACCACCAGATCCCGTTAGTCGCCTCCTTCAAGCTCAGTCGCCTTTTACTGCAAGCATGGGTTGCTGAAGACCTATTCTGCCCCGGATCTTCAAATGATGTGACTCCTCATGGTACAGGTTTAGAGAGTCCACCATCATCAGCACTAAACGAGGCTCATTAAGTGAAGTGATAAATGTGACCCGAAGCTGAATCGTACCACTCCCATCCCACAAGTATTTCGCCACGGATGTGTCTTCACATAATCTACCATACTTTTGCAAGTGATACTTTGGAAGTGGCATACCAAAACCAAAACTAATACTAACGTTGGTTACTATAACCAAGACAGAGTCTTAACCTTATTTAGCAATGTAAACTGGGTATATACTAAGCTAGACATATCACTGTCAAGTCTCATGTTTTTCATTACCTGCTGAAGGTTTTCCCTGTGCCTCGAGATCCATGACAAAATGCTCCAAAGCCTCATGAAACATGCTGACAACCAATGCGTTTCCTTCATCCAGAAGATGAACACTATCACGTCTGTTCAGGCCAGTTTCTGACACCTGCCTACTCCTGCTGTATTAAGTTTCTTACGTTACCTTTCCACTACTTTGAGGTTGGAGTTCCATGCCAGTACAGCCTGGGTAGAACTTCTGACCAAACTTATACCGTCTTAGATAAAGTTGATTCCAAAACAAGCATGTAATACTCCTATCCCCCGCAAATATGACATGTCCAGTTGTGTGCAAGGCAAGACATATTGTACGGTTTTCAAGATCTGCTCCGGAAACGAGCACTTCTGCCATTTATATTCTCAGACAAAGTCGTTGCTATGGAAACTCCCAAAATACATTTTTCAAAAATCCCAAACTATCAAAAGGCAAAAGTTTTATTCCACTAGACCTATCTATGTGCCAGGTTTGGTTTAGATATCTCTCATGTCTTTTTAGTTCTGCTCCGGAAACGACGGACGCAAAGATGGACGGAAGAACAGAAGGAGATACCGACAGCACCCATTCCTAGATCCCCCTTACACTTCGTGGCGGGGGATAATAAAGAATGCCGTTGACAATCTTTTGTTTTAGCTCACCAATCCGATGGCTTATCAAGTCATCATAACCAAGGTGAATTGTTAGGATACATTGAGGCGGTATTCTTTGTAGCCGATTCATAGCTCCATCAATGCTCTTCCATCTCATGTTTCTCCACTACCAAAGCAGTGGATTCGTAGCCCCAAGTTCGTTAGAGCTACATGGATTCCGAGTTTAAGCTGAAGTGCCGGTCTGTATGCCCAATATACAGTAAACTACGGTTATAACGAACACGCTTATGACGAACTGACGGATATAACGAACTTATTTTTTTGGTCCCGAATATTTGCTGTAGTTATTCTGTATATATGCTTATAACGGACTACGGTTATAAGGAACAAAAATTAGTAGTCCCCTTGAGTTCGTTATAACCGTACTTTACTTTATCAAGAAAAAATCCACTATCCATACATCTGAAAATAACTGTTCAACATTGACAAATATAACATAAGAACATACAGGCATATAGCCACAAATATATAATTCATTATACATATTATGTAGCTTATAAAAGTCATATTATTTATAATGTCAGAAGCACAACGGGGCGTGAATGTGAAGGAGGCTTAAATAATAAAACACGCTTTTTAAGATTTTAAATTTAGCGTCAAGAGCAATAACACAAACAGGCAGATACGCCATTCAGGATGAAAGGTCTTGTGGCCAAGAATACATTGATAATTAATATTTCATGAATTGAAGACAGTTTATTTTACTGCAATATAGGTTATATATTTCTGATAATATTTCAGGTACCTGGTACCTGGTAGCAGTGTTAACATCATCAGAATGCAATTGTTGGGACCCGTGAAGATCCGAGGTAGAATAGATCCCACAGGTTCATTCCAACAGGTTGCGAGAGGTTTCTGTTTGCCAACTTTATTTTTTTACAAATATGCCAATCAAACACAAAGCGAGACATTATTTCTGTTTGCAAACTATCTTTGTTCTCAGTTTTGGAAGGTTACATATCCTCGTGTAATAACGTTGTTCACAGCACGTGTTCACAGCACGTGTCACCATGGAAACCACGGATTATTTGTGATGAGGGAGCTTTGTTTTTATTCTCAATTTAGCATTTCAGTAGAGAATCATGTAAACATAAACAAGTTTGGACAGGCACAGCGGGTAAATGCGCCCTCAGATAGAAGACAGTTGAACACCCCTATCTCGGCTGTACCGACAAACAGATATCTGGAATTGTTTTTTTTCAAAGCTTATAATGATACTTTTATATGTTGGCATTATTCCGTCTGCCTGGAAAGGGCTATGGAATGGTAATTCATACTGTAGTTCCTCACACATATAAGTAGACATTCCAAGCAAACATTTACCTTCAAAGCAGCTCGTTATTTAATCAATTCCCCATTTTCGAAAAAGCTCCCCAATGATAGCTGTAAGAGGCGAGTACATTGGGCACTGGGGTCAGGAACAATGTTTCTGAGCCCAACACACCACTTTGACACCAAATTCACCCAGACGGGCGGTAGAATGAGCCAAGTTCTAGCAATTGGCTGATCATGCCATACCCCGAGCCTGAAAATCTTGAATGTTGAAATAATTTTGCATAACATGTATTAGCAATTATCATTTGTTCATAATTATCATGCATTTGCCTGGAGTCTTATGCGAATCATTTACCAATTTATCTTCCGATATTTGCAAAGGTCGGAATCACCCTAACTATATTCTGTTTAGCAATATTAGTTTCCAGAGTCTGTACTTCTCGAGTATAGCATCCCTGTAACCCTGCTGTTATGTAGTCGGTTTCCACTACAACACCTCCATTATGGCTACCCAACAACTCACAGGTTGTCGTTGCAAATATAAGGGAAGACATGTTGAGACAGATATTGTTTCATCTTCTGACGATGCATTTTCGGAAACCAACATTGACTCGTGGCCACGATTTGTGGTTGTGGAAGGTGGTGACGGACTGCCCCCCAAGATTAACACTTTTGTATCAAAGACCGCTGAAGAAAATTGTTGTGACGTACAAAATGACACTCGTCTCAGTTCTGGTTCTCTTTTGATAGCATGTGCGCGGAGACAGGAATTGATGGTTTGTTCAAAGCACATCATTTTGCCAATATTGTGTTTGCTGTCTCGGTGCATAAATCAATGAATTCATACATGGGCGTTGTCCGAAATCGAGACAAATCTCTCTTAGACGCGTCAGAAGAGATTGCGACGGAACTGAAATCTCAAGGGGTGACAATGTTTTTGGTAATGTTTGTGAGTCAGGGAAAGCGATTTTGAAGCACAGATTTAAAGAATGACATTATATGATAAAGAGGTTATCACGCTTGTGTGTTTGGGGATGGTAAATATCCTGTATTAGGAATAAACACTATGTATTTAGCTCGCCAAGGCTCGCTAGATACAATGTTTATTCCTAATGCAGGATATTTACCATCCCCAAACACACTCGCGTGATAACCTCTATATACTCGCTCTTTCAAAGCTTCCATATCCAATAAAAGCTGGTTGTTTTAACATAGGAGATGATGTGAATATACCTTATCCGTTGTTTCAAGTGTTATAATATTTGGCAAGTCAAGACAACTGCAGTATCAGGAAATGAGGAAACCCTCTGTTCTCCTTTTTGTTATATTTTGTAACTATAATTTAACAACTGTTATTTCTGTAAATATGTTCATGTCAGAGACTAGATGTTAGTCTATAGGAACCTGCTATTTCTGCCGCACGGGTTCGTTTCATTGGACTCTCGCTGTACATTGTGTGGTGTCGAACTCGGAGAACGGGTTAACCTATCGCGTACAGTTTGGACACGGAGCTAATTCCTGTCCTAACTCCCCAGTTTGCTCCCGCTGCAGTAACAATCACGACAGCAGTGATTGTACAGATGGCATCAGGTGTGCAACGGTGAGCATATGTCCTATTCCAAATTATGTTCTGTCCTTGAAAGAGTAACAAATAAATATTGTCAAATATACCAATAATAATTCATTGATGATCCCGACCCTATAAATCGTTTCTCTGATAAACTTAATAAAATAGCTTTGAATGTATTACGAAGTCCCCTGCAAATCCACACATGCGTAAACTATGGTTTAATAATGATTGCAAACAAGTTAGGAAGGCAAGACGAAAGGCTGAAAGAGTATTTTAATCGCCAACAAATGGTACATCATCTTAATAAATTTAAGATCGTAAATGCTAAATCGCGACACACTTTCCTAGCAAAATAAACTTCAGTCGTACAAAGTTATATTTCCAGAATTAACTCCCGACATCCCATGAAACATGGTATGGAACATGATTATGAAAATTAATGATAAGGGTAGTAAATCTAGCATTCAACATCTTAAAAATGGGGATCAATGCAATAACTGATAAATCGGATATTGCAAATAACCCTGGTGAAACTGTGGCTAAACATTTTTCATCAAATCACGTATCTTAATTTAAAAAAAAATACAAACAGCAACAAGAGAATATACTGATTTTAATTCAGATAATAGACAAGATTAATATAATGAAATAATTTCCATTCATGAGCTCCATACTGCACTTGGGCAAGCATCATGATACTAGTACAGGATCTGATAATTAGGAGATAAAGATACTGTGTTTTCAATGTAGAGCTAGGTTACCTGTAGATTTAACCCCTCTAAATTGAATTTGGAACCGAACGCGCAGCTATGCTAGCGTCTTTACTGGCTGGACTGAAGGTCTACACTCGAAGGAGTAGATGTTTCAGTTTTTCAGACTAAAAAAAACAAACTAAAAAAAATAGTATGCAAAATATACTGCATTCTGTCGTTTTGTCTGCGTGTGTTGTTAATACCACATGACTGCTTGCAACATTGCCCGCGCAACAGTACACATTCATCCACCGACAAAGCACCATAATCGTGACGGTGAACAAGAATCTGAAAAAAGATTCATGACCGCAACAACCACAAATGTTATCGGGGACGCGGTGTTTGAAGCGACCGTACAATCTCACAGACCACGTCGTTCCAACAGGCTGCGAGTTAAGTGGTCTCTGTTTACCAACTTTAGTTGTCAACAACTATGCCAATCAAATGGCAAAAATTGGCATTAAAATCACATTAAAGGTAATCTATCCCTGCGAATCAGTGTCCTTCATCGCGTTTGTTACCAAGGAGACCACAGGCCAGGAGAGAAATTTTTGACACCTCTATCTCGGCTGTACCGCCAATGAGTTAATAATAATTATATATTTCATTTGGCAAACAATTTTGTTTGCCATTGTTCTTAGTTTTATTTTAAATGATTATCACATCCGATCACTCCTTCCAATTTACACATGAAAGGTTATCTATCCCTGCGAGGCAAGGTCCTTCACAGCACGTGTCACCATGGAGACCACAGGAGAGGAGTTTTTGACACCTCTATCTCGGCTGTATCGCAAATTAGTTAATAATAATTATATATTTCATTTGGCAAACAATTTTGTTTGCCAATGTTTTTAGTTTTATATCATAGGATTGTCACACCCTATCGCTCCTTCCAATTTACACATGAAAGGTTATCTATCCCTGCGAGTCAAGGTCGTTCACAGCACGTGTCACCATGGAGACCACAGGAGAGGAGTTTTTGACACCTGTATTTCGGCTGTATCGCCAATCAGTTAATAATAAACATATATTTCATTTGGCAAACAATTTTGTTTGCCAATGTTCTTAGTTTTATTTTAAATGATTATCACACCCGATCACTCCTTCGAATTTACACATGAAAGGTTATCTAACCCTGCTAGTCAAGGTCGTTCACAGCACGTGTCACCATGGAGACCACAGGCCAGGAGTGGCGCCGGTATGGGGTCGCGTAAAGGGAGGGAACATTGTTTTTTTTCTCTCAAATTAGCATTAAGCTACAGAAGCGTGTAAACATAAACAATGTCAAGGACAAACGCGGAGGGTAAATGCGCCCACAGATAGGAGACTGTAACTGTCGTTCACAGCACGTGTCACCATGGAGACCACAGGCCAGGAGAGGAGTTTTTCACACCTCTATCTCGGCTGTACCGCCAAACAGATATCTGGAATTGTATTTTTTGAAAGCTTTTAATGACACTATAATATTTTGGCATGATTCCGACTGCCTCGAAAGGGTTCCGAAAGGGTTATTCATACTGCATTTAAATCATTCTTCTTCACGCATATAAGTAGACATTTTAAGACAAATATTTACCCTCATATTAGTTCGTGTTATCAAACCATTCTACCATGAATTTGGAATTTACTCGATTCTGATTGGTCAATCAGAGGCTATTAAATCACAATAAACCCCCTCTGATTGAAACAGCTGGTTTGACGGCCGCATCACCGCGGAAGCTTATATTCATAGAGTAGTACTATTTTCAGTCATTGTCGGTATGAATATTTAAATAATGATATCTACAATTACAACTTACAAAATGCACAGATGCGGTTACTACAATATTCAAAGGATGTTCGTTTGCGTGTTCGGTTCCAAATTCAATTTAGCGCGGTTAAATGTAGGGGTAACCTCGCTCTAAATTGAAAACACAGTATGTTTATCTCCTAATTCCGCATTTTCGAGACTCTGATTGATTGCAGTTGCCATTCGTGACCAACACGTGTTATTCCGGAACAAGCCGAATAACGACTCGTGCCCCTCTCATGGCCATTTTTGCGACCGGGTTCCGTCTTAGCGCAAACGGGCATACCTAAAACAATTGTCAACTCCTTGCGTTCACATATATTTCCCCATATAATATATATATTTCAGATGCAATTAAAAGCACATCGGGACATGCGGAATTGTACAGTATAAATGAACACATTTAACTGTGTCTTGGGTATATTTTAGATGCAAGACATATCATAATGTAAAATCAAAAATATTTCTGAGGGATTCTTTGACGGAGAACTTGAAATCATACGCGCATTCTGATTGGTTTGTCGTATTTTCGCACATAACATTCATCGACAGGGGGACGAGTCTTCTTGCAGGTTACGGAAAGGGGCGAGTGGTGACGAATGTGTAGTTGCATGCACTCACGTCATTCATGATTTAGAATGTTGGGTTATATAACGGGGCTAGTTTTGACTGTGGCGTTAAACAGCAGTCACTCACTCACTCATCTAGGTACTGGATTGAACGAGTTTTGGTTGAAAGCTGTTTGATAGACAGAGACGAGGAACTCTGTTTGTTTGTTTGTTGTTTAACGCCGCACTCAGCAATATTCCAGCTACAGGACGGCGGTCTGTAAATAATCGAGACTGGACCAGACAATTCAGTGATTGATTTTATGAGTATTGTTCTACATAATTGGGATACGATGACATGCATCTACCAAGTCAGCGAGTGTGACCACCCAATCCCGTTAGTTGCCTCTAACGACAAGCATAGTCGCCTTTTACGACAAGCATGGGTTGCTGAAGACCTATTCTGACCCGAATCTTCACGGGTGGAACTCGGTTTGAAAGCATTCGTGACCACACGTGGACATACCAAGGTGGACACGAGGCTTGGAATAGAATAATATCTTCATGTTGACATTCGAACGATGCTTTGTTTGTTTGTTTGTTTGTTTGTTGTTTAACACCGCAATGTTCCAGCTGTATGACGGCGGTCTGTCGATAATTGAGTCTGGACCAGACAATTCAGTGATTGCATCATAAGCACTGATCTACGCATTTGGGATACGATGACAAGCATCAACCAAGTCAGCGAGCCTGATCCCAAGATCCCGTTAGTCGCCTCTTACGACAAGCATGGGCTGCTGAAGATCAATTTTAACCCGGATCTTCATGGGGTTCGAACAATGCTCTTCAGCGAGTCCAGCAACCGTTCAGGCAGCAGTACCATCAACGGCCCTTTTTCTGTTTAAAAGCAACGATTTAACCCAGCGGGAGAGTCTGGAGTCACGGAGCGTGGTCCTTAAGTTGGTTATAATGTACGAGTATGTCATGTACATGATGTATCATCTGTGACAAAATGAGGAAGGGACAGGTCACGTTACTCCAAACTTGTCGACATCTGATCATGAAGCCTATTTTCATTAAGACTGCTCTTTACATCATCGTGGTGTGGGAAAGAAATTTAAATTCTATAATTACCGGAAAAGAGATATCTGCTGAGGTTAATGATTTTTCTTTCTGGTCGAAAAATTGTAAAAGCAAGAAATATGTAATCTGTTTCATACCGATAATATAATGTCTGATATTGTCGCGGTAAGTACAACATCAAAGCGGAAGTGTTTTCCAGACAACTAATCATAATGTGTAGAGTATTAGCAGTATCAGTAGACGGGGAAGGTTCGCTCGCAACGGGGGAGCGGGGAACAGTTTGTAGCAATGGCTTTCTGTAATAGATAAACAGCAGATGAAACAATCATTGTTGGACGTAACTGATTGACATAGCTTGATATGCGCAGTGGGAGACCTTTACTTGAGCACTGCAGGACAAACTTAAATCTGAGAACTCTATTAGCCAAGACATAAGCTACTTTGAGATTTCCTTGAAATTCTGATAACAATAATGTAGTTTCATTGCGTTGTTCATGCGCTGATTTAGAATGATAACTGCGTAAAAGGTTATGACGTTTTTCGAAAACGATCTTCACGGCATAATTACCTCCACCGCATGTTGCTCCTTGTGTTGTTGAATGTGTGGTCATTAAGATGTTGAATTTATTTCCGAAATGTTGAAATCGGTGGAAAGAACCGTTATGTATTTTCCTACGATCCTACGTTTCTTGAACTACTGGCGCCGCTCAGTGCTGAACGCGGTCGCTCTTCGCACTGAAGGCCTTCGGTCTCATGGTGTGAGTGAGTGAGTGAGTGAGTGAGTGAGTGAGTGAGTGAGTATGGTTTTACGCCGCTTGTAGCAATATTCCAGCAATATCACGGCGGGGGACACCAGAAACGGGCTTCACACATTGTACCCATGTCGGGAATCGAACCCGGGTCTTCGGCGTGACGAGCTAACGCTTTAACCACTAGGCTACCCGGCCGCCACAGGTCTTATGGTGTGCAAGTCATTCAAGTCGTACGTCCCGCTGTTGATGCATGTAAGGCATAGCGACCATGTTCGTGTCATATTCAACACCCGTTTTGTCACAACTATCCGTATATGCCTTCTGTACCCGTTATGTAGCCGTCACGTTCCAGTTAACCAATGTAGGTTACAAATCACATTGACTAAAATCACATCAGTGTCGGGAATCGAACCCGGGTCTTCGGCGTGACGAGCGAACGCTTTAACCACTAGGCTACCCCACCGCTCCAACATGTGATTGAAATGAAGCAGAACTAACATCCTACTACTCAGTATATAGCCACACAAGATCACTGAACAATTGGTACAAATATATGGCTGCCGCAATACACAATAGCTCCAGGTTACATTTCTCGGGTGTCCAGAAATTGTCCAGGAAACAGTGTTGGAAGCAGGAAATATGCTTTCCGATAGGCAACACGTCCGCACTGGGCACGTGGAGAAGCCGCAAGCCTTCGGCTCACTCCTATGCAAAAAACATTCTTCTAGAAACTGTAACCTCAGGAAATGTATCAAGCAATGTACTCGGTCCAAATCAGCAACAACACATTGGAGTAAACGCTAGCTTACAAGGGCGGATTGTGATTTTACGAGCGCCTCCATTTATTTGCCACTAACAATCACCAGAAATAACTTACACTACATTCGGAATAAAGGGGTTTAACTGTTACTGTCTCCTCACCTGTAGCACAACCATTATCGATGACACAACAGCTACCACACCTGTAATACTATCACTATCACTACCACATAGCTACCACACCTGTAATACTATCACTATCACTACCACATAGCTACCACATGTGTAATACTATCACTATCCCTACCACAACAGCTACCACACCTGTAATACTATCATTATCCCTACCACAACAGCTACCACATTTGTAATACTATCACTATCACTACCACCACAGCTACCACACCTGTAATACTATCACTATCACTACCACAACAGCTACCACACCTGTAATACTATCACTATCACTACCACCACAGCTACCACACCTGTAATACTATCACTATCACTACCACATAGCTACCACACCTGTAATACTATCACTATCCCTACCACAACAGCTACCACATTTGTAATACTATCACTATCACTACCACCACAGCTACCACACCTGTAATACTATCACTACCACAACAGCTACCACACCTGTAATACTATCACTATCACTACCACAACAGCTGCCACACCTGTGATACTATCACTATCACCACCACATAGCTACCACACCTGTAATACTATCACTATCCCTACCACAACAGCTACCACATTTGTAATACTATCACTATCACTACCACAACAGCTACCACACCTGTAATACTATCACTATCACTACCACAACAGCTGCCACACCTGTGATACTATCACTATCACCACCACATAGCTACCACACCTGTAATACTATCACTATCCCTACCACAACAGCTACCACATTTGTAATACTATCACTATCACTACCACAACAGCTACCGCACCTGTAATACTATCACTATCACTACCACAACAGCTACCACACCTGTAATACTATCACTATCACTACCACCAGAGCTACCACACCTGTAATACTATCACTATCACTACCACATAGCTACCACACCTGTAATACTATCATTATCCCTACCACAACAGCTACCACATTTGTAATACTATCACTATCACTACCACCACAGCTACCACACCTGTAATACTATCACTATCACTACCACAACAGCTACCACACCTGTAATACTATCACTATCACTACCACAACAGCTGCCACACCTGTGATACTATCACTATCACCACCACATAGCTACCACACCTGTAATACTATCACTATCCCTACCACAACAGCTACCACATTTGTAATACTATCACTATCACTACCACAACAGCTACCACACCTGTAATACTATCACTATCACTACCACATAGCTACCACACCTGTAATACTATCACTATCACTACCACAACAGCTACCACACTTGTAATACTATCACTATCCCTACCACAACAGCTACCACACCTGTAATACTATCACTATCACTACCACAACAGCTACCACACCTGTAATACTATCACTATCACTACAACAACAGCTACCACACCTGTGATACTATCACTATCACTACCACAACAGCTACCACACCTGTGATACTATCACTATCACTACCACAACAGCTACCACACCTGTAATTCTATCACTATCACTACCACAACTGCTACGACACCTGAATACTACCACCATCACACCCGTAACGATCCGGGGAAGACTAGGTCTTCAGTTTATCGTAAGAGGCGACTATGCCTGTCGCATTAGGCGACTAACCGGATCGGATTTTCAAGCTTGCTGACTTGGTTGATGCATGTCATCGTATCCCAGTTGCGTAGATCGATGCTCATGATGTCATGATTGTCTATTCCAGACTCGATTATTTACAGCCTGTCGTCATGTAGCTGGAATATTGCTAGTTAGGCGTAAAACAAACAAACAAACAAACAAACAAAAACTGCTGCGGCTAATTAACATACCTTTGCCATTAGCACTTACACAGTTGCTGTTACCACACCTATGCTGCTACATGTACTACTATTATTATAAGTGCTACACCACTTGTACTACTACCACAATCAGTAACACAACTCCCACCACACCTATACTACCACCACTATCAATGACACAACTCCTACCACAACTAGGCTACTGGCACTATCAATAACACAACTCCTACCACACCTAGACTACTACTACTGTCAATAACACAACTCTTACCACACCTATACTACTACCACTATCAATAACACAACTCCTACCACACCTCGACTACTACCACTATCAATAACACACCTCCTACAATACCTTAACTACTACCTCTATCAATAACACAACTCGTATCACACTTAGACTACTTCCACTATCAATAACACACCTACCACCACACCTATACTTCTACCACTATCAATAACAAAAATCCTATCACACCTATACTGCTACCACTATCAATAACAAACATCCTACCACACCTTGACTACTACCACTATCAATAACGCACCTCCTACCACACCTACACTACTACCACTTTCAATAACACAAATCCTACCACACCTATGCCACGACCACTATCAATAACATAAATCCTACCACACCTATACTGCTACCACTATCAATAACACTCCTCCTACCACACCATGACTACTACCACTATCAATAACACACCTACCACACCTATACCACTACCACTAGCACAACTGCTATTGCAACACTTACCGCTACCACTACTACTGAAGACGCGAGCTGCGTCGTGTGGTGTAGTTGTATTCCTCCAGACCAGTAATTACCCTCCACTGCTCCCCGGTGAGGGAGAGGAAGATGTAGCTGCAGGTTTACCAGCAGAGGGTTATCAACCCAATGCTCGGGTTCACAGTATCAGTTTACAGAAAGTTAGACGTAATCCTAGATTCATAACGTATTTGCCACCCTGAAATGAGCAACTTTACTGCACGGCAGTCGGCTTACGAAGTGGTCCAAGCGGTTGTGAAGCCTCTGTGTTAAACAGCGCAGCTTTACGAGGCCTCGGCAAGCGAATGCGGAGGAACTGAGCTGTGTTATAACACATAGGCCGCCCGACCTACCGGAGTTATTGTCACAGTATGCAAGTGTCTCTGTATCACTGTAAGCATTGTGTTTAAATCATTATATGAAATGATGAAACTTGTTTTCTACCTCTCATAAACCTCCAGTGACGTCATCCTATTGTTCTCCAGTCGGGTTAAATCTCATAAAAATGGATGTTACAATGTCGCTGGGATTTTATATAATATCCCAGGGATTGTATCAATACAACTTCCGTTTAAATTGTAACATACGCTTGTTTCTCGCTAGAAATTTATGTTGCATTTGAACACAATGTAATGAAATGTAAAATCAAATAACCATTTCTTTCTTCTTATTCCCGCGAATCGAGCACGCATTCTTCGAACCTGTAACCCTCATCCTCCGGAAAAAAAACACGGGGCTGTCTCTCCTCGTCTTTATCCCTTGGATTCGGGTTATTAATCTGATAAAAACCTTGACGTGTTTTATCCGACACTTATAATTCAGAGAGGGGTCGATCAATGTATAACCCCCCCTACACACACACACACACACACACACACACACACACACACACACACACACACACACACACACACACACACACACACACACACACACACACACGCACACCACACACAGACGTTTAAGACGCCATCAGGATTAGTGTTAGTCATGAACAATGACTTTACATGATATGTACAATGTCATGTATTTTATGAAACCAAAACCAATCTAGATTATAAGAAGCTGGTCCAGCCAGCTATGTCAATGAAATCAGCACACGCAACAAATAACAGGAGAGAATTATATTGTGTAATGACATATTTCTTAGGCTGTTTAGGTTAGAGTCTGTGATATGAGAGTACCGTAGGCCGGGCCTTCGCTTGGACCCTGTTACTCTGCTCACTGCCAGGAAGTTCTAATCGACAAACACAACCCCTACAGGCTGGCTGTGTTTACATGAGGTAGTTAGTTCTGTTTGTTGACTGGTGGAATTGAATTAAGTTATAAACACACCAGCAATTAATCACACTGACTACAGCAACAGAGACCCCTCGTTCTGGAAGATTTATAGGGGCGAACTGTCGTCGAGCAAATAGACAGGGTAGTCTATGTCTGCCTGTCTGGAGCAGGACATTACAGAGAGGGGAATGTCCGGGTAACTCTCCATTCCTTGAAAATTTTGTGTGAATAAAAAAACCTCAGCCTCCATCTGCTTGAAAAAAAGGCCTCAATAAAAAGTATCGACAACAATATGGCCATCCCCATCAATACAGGGTACTTCGAGAGCAAAGCCATAATCTTTGACAGAGAGACATTGTCATGAGAGACAGTATGCCTGTAACCCTTATTTATTGATAATCATTTCAAATCTTCCATTTCAAGAGGCCATAACTCATCTGAAACTATCCATTAATGTAAAGATTCTCATCCTGCGACCTCCACGGTCTTCCGTATACGTCTTCCAGGGCCAGCTGCATTGTCACATCACCGGTTGTCCTATGCAGTTTCCATAACCTTGAAGTCACTTGATGTGCTGAGATCATTAGGAACCAGGTCTGGTTCGGTTTCCCGACATTTTATGTCAACTGCTTGCTATTTGTGCGCTACTGTCCATCTTCCCGACTCTAAGAGTCCAGTTTCCACCCTTGCCGAACGAGGCTGGATGTTTTGGGCTCGATCGTAGCGCCACCAGTGGCTATTACGAGTTATGTCCCTCCTAATTCCCCTCTTGTTGGCCAATCAGGTTCCACCTCTCATATCACTTGCATTTGCTTCAAACAAAATGGCGGCGCCCAGTCAAGACGATCTGCTCGATGATCTTGTAATTAAACGGGTCTTACCTCGCGAAGTCCATCAGAAGGGGTTAAAGGGGTCTAGTGGTTAAAGGGTTCGCTCGTCACGCCGAAGTCCCGCATTTGATTCCCGACATGGGTACAAGGTGTGAAGCCCATTTCTGGTGTCGCCCGCCGTGATATTGCTGGATTATTGCTAAAAGCGGAGTAAAACCATACTCACTCACTCTTATTCTCGACACATGAACATACTACACTGCCGGACAAAAGAAGTATACACCCCTGTTTGGTGGTGGCAAAAATGATACATACAAGAAATTGTTACTCGATGGTGATGTATTTAATACGGGTATCACAGCCAATATCACATGTATCATACAATGAATATCTCACAACAGGTAACGTACACATGACGTCTCAAGGAACACGGGGATCGCAATTTCAAATCCAAGTTTCAAGAGTATACTGTTATAAGGTTAAAATGCTTAAATTGAGTTTTAAAAAACATTAAAAAATTGTAACCAAATTGTAACAATTGTAGTCATTTTGGTTTTACGCCGCTTTTAGCAATTTCCCCGCAATATTCCAGAAATATCATGGCCTTTGATAGTTTTACAGATATCGTTGCATTGTACATAAAGTTCGTGACAGAAACTTGGCGTTAGAAGGGAAGTGATAGAGAGAGGACATTTCACATTGATCATCGGATTGTTTCCGATTATCCATTATCGATTTTCGTTGATTACTTAATGAATCAGCAGAGAGGTAAGATACCTTTTCATTTGTAGAATCCGGAGTGAGTCACAAAATCAATAGAGAGATGCTCAATCTGGCACGTTGGCTTCGGTATTTTAACGAATCAAGCTGAGGTATTGTGACATGTGAAAATAAAGGTCAAGACTCGATCACCTTAAAAAGATACCCGTACTACTAGCAAAGAAGTGGGGCCTTTCCAGTTGACTGAGGCCCATGGCAATCAGGTGTTTTTTTCACTCTGTGACGAGTCTAGCCTGATTTGTTTAGAAGTTGTACTTTGAAGATGGACTGGAGCGTTATTTAACGTATATGAGTATAACCAATGTGTTGTGTTAATTCCTTGTATGTATGGGCCGGTACATGGATGCTGATGGAGATAGTCTGGGCTGATAGACCAATCGCTAAGTCTTAAATGACCCTTGGCTGACCAGGCAAGCGTTGTGTCATGGCGTACATTGACCATGACGGCGCGGGGCGGCAATACGTTAGGTAACTGTGGTAGGGTCCAGTTGTTCCATTTTCCCTATAAATGTATAACGTAATTTCCTAGTAGCGTATTTACCAATATCGTACATGCACCTAAATACTGATGCCACACTGCGATACGCATATCAATCGTAACTCTTCACACAATGTATGGTGTTCCTGTTGCCATACTAACAGCTGCTGTGAGAAACGTCATCATACGGGATTGCCTAAAAATCCGGCCAAGAAAAGTCGGGCCGGGCCGGGCCTGCGATTTACTCGCAATAACTTAATTATGCTGCACGTTTGTTGTTTGTGATTGTTCATTAATGTTCATTATGTTGGTATGGTCGTAATTAATGGAGAAATTAGCGAATAATAACGTTGGCCCGTCTTGGCCCGGCCCACTTTTAGACAAGCTCTCCTCATACAACACCTAGAAAAATATTCTTTACCAATGATTCGTAAATTCGGAAATACGTTTAATGGGGACAATTTCACTGCGAACGGTGACGGTTTATCGGGGTTTCACTATTACAGGACCAGGTGCACTATCCGTATGCGACGAACTGAGATGAACTCCGTCCTTGATGGGAAGGATACCCGGCCTGGTGTGAGTGGTTTGTGAGCGGGGTTTACATAAACACCGTCCTGTGTCTGGCTGACAGGGTGAACTGCAACACACCGGTTTATCAAGCTATCTGTTTGTTCAGATTGTTTACGGTATCGCGCGTCTCGGGACCAGCGCAGCTGATAGGGGAATTGTCTCAGACTGAATACATGCGATCCATCAGGGAAGCTGAGATGAGGGTAAATGGCGTCCTTGACCGTGTCTATTTTTCTTTCTCTGGTCCTAAAACACGTGGCCGTTTCCGGAGTGGCTCGTCCTGGTGCATTATAAACTTGTTTGTTTGTTGTGTAACGCCGCACAGAATATTCCAGCTGTATGACAGCTGTCTGTAAATAATCGAATCTGGACCGGACAATCCAGTAATTGACATCATGAGCATCGATCCTCGCAATTGGGATACGATGACATGCATCAATCAAGCCAAGCCTGACTACCCGATCCCGTTAGTCAGCATGAGCTGTTGGAG
Source organism: Haliotis rufescens (assembly GCF_023055435.1). Lineage (NCBI taxonomy): Eukaryota > Metazoa > Mollusca > Gastropoda > Lepetellida > Haliotidae > Haliotis > Haliotis rufescens. Next base: position 38,302,273 of record NW_025964372.1, on the reverse strand, counting down.
ACCAATTCTAACCCGGATCTTCGCGGGTCTCTATCATAAGGAGGCATCGGTCATGAACATGATGTGTATGTAACTGTTGCCTGGTAACCGAAATAAATCTGTCTTCATCTGATCAGTATGTATATATCCGAGTTTCTCTGTGGACAATCGGTGGTGGCCTGATGCATTCGGTCGTCACACCGAAGGTCCAACTTCTATTCCCCACATGAGTACATTATGTTAGGCCAAATCCTGTGATAAACTTGTATTGCTGACACCTCACGAAACCTTTACTCACTCACTCACTCACTCACTCACTCACTCACTCACTCACTCACGCACTCACTCACTCACTCACTCACTCACTCACTCACTCACTCCCCTTACCCACCCACTCTGAACAGCGGTGCCTTCCACGACTGGGCCACCCGTATCACTAACCGTTCGTGAGGCACATGTGCTTTAGGTCCTCAGCAACCCATGCTTGCCGTAAGAGGCGACTAACGGGATCGGGTGGTAAGGCTTGCTGACTTGGTAGATGCATGTCATCGTATCCCAATTGCGTGTATCGATGCTCATGATGTCAATCACTGGATTGTCTGGTCCAGACTCGATTATTTACAGACCGCCTTCATATACGTGGAATATTGCTGAGTGCGGCGTTAAACAACAAACAAACAAAAACAGATGACTATGGTCGGTAACTCACTCACTCACTCACTCACTCACTCACTCACTCACTCACTCACTCACTCACTCACACACACACACACACACTCACTCACACACACACTCACTCACTCTGTTTTTCGCCAGTGTGATATAATGAAACAAGACTCCCTGGGTTGCAAGGGGAAGCATGTCAGTTTCCTATCTCAGCCATCTTTAATTGCCGTGTGTTTTCATGAAATGTACACACACTGTCAGTTATCTTTTGAAACGATGAAGGGACGTTACAGTGTAGATGATACATGGGTAGGAGACAACCAAGGGCCACATGCACCAGGAACGTGCTGGTTTCTGAGAGGACGAGTGCTAATCTGCAGGATGGAAGTTTGGAGTGTTGATGTGCCTGCATGTTATCATAGTCTCGGATGGAATACAGGCTGGACCTGCTTACCCCATTTCTCAGAACAGCATCCTCACTCACCCCATTGTCATGTCGCTGATCAACACCCACACTCACCCCATTGTCTTGTCGCTGTCAACACCCTCACTCACCCCATTTCGCAGAACAGCATCCTCACTCACCTCATTGTCATGTCGCAGATCAACACCCTCACTCACCCCATTGTCATATCGCTGATCAACACCCTCACTCACCCCATTGTCATGTCGCTGATCAACAAACTCACTCACCCCATTGTCATGTCACTGATTAACACCCTCACTCACCTCATTGTCATGTCGCAGATCAACACCCTCACTCACTCTACCGCCATGTCAGACATAAACACACTCATTTACCCAACTGTCATGACGAAAGGGTGTTACTTTAGTTGGATGGAGAGGCCGGGTGTTGCTACAGTAGGATGGAGGACTTTGGGTGTTGATACAGTGAAATGGAGGAGACCGGGTATTGCTACAGTGGGATGGTGGAGACCGGTTGTTGCTACAGTGGGATGGTGGAGGGCAGTGGGATGGGGGACTTTTGGTGTTGCTACAGTGGGATGGAGGAGACCGGATGTTGCTACAGTGAGATGGAGGAGACCGGATGCTGCTACAGTGGGATGGAGGAGACCGGATGTTGCTACAGTGGGATGGAGGGGACCGGATGTTGCTACAGTGGGATGGTTTGAGACCGGATGTTGCTACAGTGGGATGGATGAGGCAGGGTGCTGCTTCACTGGGATGGAGAAGACCGGCTGTTGCTACAGTGGGATGGAGGAGACCGGGTGTTGCTACAGTTGGATGGTGGAGTCCGGGTGTTGCTACAGTGGGATGGTTGAGTCCGGTTGATGCTACAAAGGAATGGAGGAAGTCTTGTGTTGGAGGCCACCATTCCGTTGACGGAGGGCAGGGTGATTGGGGATGCGGGTTTAAGGAGAAAAAGTCTTCGACTTCACGCATTTCCCTCAGAACTTGATTCAAACAGACTGGAGCAGTTTTCTCCAAATAGAGAATTATATCTTTTTATTACTGAGTAATTTGAGCATGGTATATGGGGCGAGGTCGACATGTCCTGCAGCAGACGGCGGATTGCTTGCAATTTCGGGAATTTGTCAAAGTGAAGAGTCTCATTTCAGTTGGATTCGTTTTTTTACAGAAGTCATGCAACTCTGCTGTCCGCCAAGTATAAGACATTCCAACTGCTCATGTGTATCTCCCTACTCTGTTTAGAGAGTGTAGTAATCTAAGTGTTGATCGTGTATTTGTATATGGTCAATCTCTATACATTCTAGGCACGAAACACGAGATAAGAGAGTCAATGCCATCTTTAAACGACGTTCTGTAAATAATCGGACCGCCTCCGTGGTCTGGTGCTAGAGCGTCCGCCCGGAGAGCGGAAGGTCCGGGGTTCGATCCCCGGCCGCCTCATACCAAATGACGTTAAAAGATGGTACTTGATGCTACCCTGTCTGGCGCTCGGCATTAAGGGGCTAAAACAAGGCCTGGTCAGTTCGGAGTCAGTATACTGTGTCTGAGTGGGGTATTCGTGTTAAACTACAGCATGGTATCTCAGTGGGCTAGCACTATAAATCGGCATCAGTCAATTTCACCACACCTCACCTGTAATTAAAACAAAGTTACGTGAACTTTAATTATGACAGTTGGATAGATGCAATCATTTTGCTAACACTCCAATAGTTTGAGAATGGGTACTAAATCGTCCCATAGTTTTCCTTGAATGGTTCCCCTCCCATAGTTTAACAAGAACGGTCACCCTCCCATAGTATAGCATAGTATAGTGAATATCACTTGAAGATTAGTTTGAGGTATTAACTTGATCGAACTTTGTTTTAAGTGGGAGAAAGTCCTCAATCTCCGATTATTTTCGCACGTGAAACTCGTCTCGGCCTAACGGCCTCGGACAAGCTTCATGTGCAAAAATAATCGCGAGATTTCGGACATTCTCTTATACATAATCGAATCTTGGCCTGTCAAACAAGTGTTCATTCATGCATGTGGTACATCATCTTCCCGAGGCAAGAGAGTTAACTGACTTTAAAAGTCCAGTTTCCATCCTTGCCGAACTAGGCTGGAATTCCCGGGCTCGATCGTAGCGTCACGAGTGGCTATTACGAGTTATGTCCCTTCTAAGCCTCTCCTATGGACCAATCACATTCCAACTCTCGTATCATTTGCATCTGTTTCAAACAAAATGGCGGCGCCCAGTCAAGACGATCTGATCGATAATCAAGATCTATTTTGCGATAAAACGGGTCTTACATCGCGAAGTGTATCAAATAATGCGCCCACTTTGATTAAAAACATGAAAAGATCTGTTGACAACGAGTTAGCAGTGCGCATGTTTTGGAAATCCTGCAATCGACCGAAATCTGCACGACAGTTTACGAACCCGATTTCGATTTCGTTGCGCGATTTTGATTGGACTATGCATAGACTCGTTAGTCCAGCCAAAATGTAACTCCATAATACCAGCCGAGTTCGGCAAGGATGGAAACTGGACTTTTATAGTCAGTTAACTCTCTTGCCTCGGGAAGATGGTGGTACATGAGAACTAGTGCCATTGGGATGATCATTATATGACTCTGACATGGTAAAACCTGAATGACACCGACACATCAGATTGAGACGCCGTGATGTCACTTAAAATGTTGCTCAAGGTTGCGTTAACCCAACGGCCTCCAATCCGAAAACCACAACAATGGGTTCTTGGTATCTGAGCGTGAGCCACAGGTCAGTCATGTATGTGAGTCACATCAAGAATAAAGGCCGACGTGCATTCTCATATCATCTGCACTGGCCTTAAAATAACGATTGATAAGTTTGCGTTTATATTTTATCTGAATCCTTCTATTGTTTGTTCTGAGAAAGTTGTAAGTGTTTGACTGCCAGACTGCTCTAGTTGCTTCTCCCCCTCCCGACACAGGTGCTGCTCCCCCTCCCGACACAGGTGATGGGGGACACAGTTGCTGCTCCCCCTCCCGACACAGGTGATGGGGACACAGTTGCTGCTCCCCCTCCCGACAATGGTGATGGGGACACAGTTGCTGCTCCCCCTCCCGACAATGGTGATGTGGACACAGTTGCTGCTCCCCCTTACGACACAGGTGCTGCTCCCCCTTACGACACAGTTGCTGCTCTCCCTCCCGACACAGTTGCTGCTCCCCCTCCCGACACAGTTGCTGCTCCCCCTCCCGACACAGTTGCTGCTCCCCCTCCGGACACAGTTGCTGCTCCCCCTTCCGACACAGGTGATGGGGATACAGTTGTTGCTCCCCCTCCCGAGACAGGTGCTGCTCCCCCTCCCGACACAGGTTTTGGGACACAGTTGCTGCTCCCCGTCCCGACAATGGTGATGGGGACACAGTTGCTGCTCCCCCTTACGACACAGGTGCTGCTCCCCCTTAAGACACAGGTGATGGGGACACAGTTGCTGCTCCCCCTCCCGACACAGTTGCTGCTCCCCCTTCCGACACAGATGATGGGGAAACAGTTGCTGCTCCCCCTTACGACACAGGAGATGGGGGACACAGTTGCTGCTCCCCCTTCCGACACAGGTGATGGGTATACAGTTGCTGCTCCCCCTCCCGACACAGGAGATGGGGGACACAGTTGCTGCTTCCCCTTACGACACAGGTGATGGGGACACAGTTTCTGCTCCACCTCCCGACACAGTTGCTGCTCCCCCTCCCGACACAGGTGCTGGGGACACAGTTGCTGCTCCCCCTCCCGACACAGTTGCTGCTCCCCCTCACGACACAGTTGCTGCTCCCCCTCCCGACGCAGTTGCTGCTCCTCCTCCCGACACAGGTGCTGGGGACACCGTTGCTGCTTGACACATCAGATGAACCGCGTCCTCCACTGCATATTATATGTACACAACATAAAGTGTAAAACCCGCAAAAACATGAATGATGTTTTGGGAATCTGTTGAGAAAAACACACGCAAAAACACTTTCTTTAAAGAATCTAGTAAGGTTTTACGATTAAAACCAGTTAACAATCGTCGTAAATAACACTAAAATCTGGCATCCCGACATACTTGCCCTGCCAGAAAGACAGGGAAAACAATTAGTTGGAAACAACACCTCCACAAGCTCCGTAGTCTTTCAGATGCTCTTACATAACTCTTGTTACCAGTTCACGCTGTTAAAAGGACGGAAGGCTATATTCATGTATGTGACAACGAAACGATTTAAACGTTTCTTTTCGCGAAAACCTAGTATCATCACTAAAAGATAGTTGTTCATAAACAGATGCTCTTTATATAGTCGGAATCGTACAGTGGACTCTTGTAGCAGAAATTTCTTATGAATATGGAAAGGGTTTTGTCGCTTTTGTTTATATTCTAATGTTCCTTGTGGAAACTTGCCTGTCCGTTTTATGAAAGCCCGTGATAGATATTCATTATAACACGATCCACCTCACTGGGAGTTACTGATACTATTCCCCTACTGATAGCTGACAGACGGGTTGGCGGACCGACATATTTCAGGACTGTGTGCACGTGTGACGTGGACATGTGTTCGTTTGCTTAGGTCACAAACACACAGACATCAATATTACCACACACACTACAACTGACATCAACATTACCACACACACTATAGCTGACATCAACATTACCACACACACTATAACTGACATCAACATTACCACACACACTATAACTGACATCAACATTACCACACACACTATAGCTGACATCAACATTACCACACACACTATAACTGACATCAACATTACAACACACACTACAACTGACATCAACATTACAACACACACTACACCTGACAACAACATTACAACACACACTACAACTGACATCAACATTACAACACACACTACAACTGACATCAACATTACCACACACACTACAACTGACATCAACATTACCACACATACTATAGCTGACATCAACATTACAACACACACTACAACTGACATCAACATTACAACACACACTACAACTGACATCAACATTACCACACACACTACAACTGACATCAACATTACAACACACTATAACTGACATCAACATTACAACACACACTATAACTGACATCAACATTACAACACACACTACAACTGACATCAACATTACAACACACACCACACCTGACATCAACATTACAACACACACTACAACGGACATCAACATTACAACACACACTACAACTGACATCAACATTACCACACACACTACAACTGACATCAACATTACCACACATACTATAGCTGACATCAACATTACCACACACACTACAACTGACATCAACATTACAACACACACTACAACTGACATCAACATTACCACACACACTACAACTGACATCAACATTACAACACACTATAACTGACATCAACATTACAACACACACTATAACTGACATCAACATTACAACACACACTACAACTGACATCAACATTACAACACACACCACACCTGACATCAACATTACAACACACACTACAACGGACATCAACATTACAACACACACTACAACTGACATCAACATTACAACACACACTATAGCTGACATCAACATTACCACACACACTATAACTGACATCAACATTACAACACACACTACAACTGACATCAACATTACAACACACACTACAACTGACAACAACATTACAACACACACTATAACTGACATCAACATTACAACACACACTACAACTGACATCAACATTACAACACACACTACAACTGACATTAACATTACAACACACACTACAACTGACATCAACATTACAACACACACTACAACTGACATCAACATTACGACACACTACAACTGACATCAACATTACAATACACACTACAACTGACATCAACATTACAACACACACTACAACTGACATGATCATTACCACACACACTACAACTGACATCAACATTACAATACACACTACAACTGACATCAACATTACAACACACACTACAACTGACATCAACATTACCACACACACTACAACTGACATCAACATTACAACACACACTACACCTGACATCAACATTACAACACACACTTCAACTGACATCAACATTACCACACACACTACAACTGACATCAACATTACAACACACACTACAACTGTCACCAACATTACAACACACACTATAACTGACATCAACATTACCACACACACTACAACTGACACCAACATTACAAAACACACTCAGCTGACATCACTATGACTATAGTACTACATCAAAGTACTACTGACAGTTCTTCTAACACGATGTCCCTTATGTATGGACAATATGGCACCGCGGAAACGGAGAGGACACTAAATAGTGCATGTGTTTTCTTAATTGCTTTCTTTGCGAGACTGGATTCGTTCGAATAAGAGATGGTAAAAAAACACCCAGGAGCCGACATTCCAGAGAAACGAGACTTGACATTATGTTGTGGTTTGTGCTGACATCTGAAGTGACGGTCAAAAGAACCTTTACCATAGTTTTAAAACATTCTAGTTTAAAAAACACCAAAGACAGATGAATGAAGTAAAATGTGCTGAAAAGATAAAAACCTGATCGAAATCAGCATTTAAAATGGCAGTCATAGAGCATCCGATATTGCCCAAATTAAAGTGGGATAGCAAAACAAGCTTTCAACGTTATGGACAAACGGCACACACATCTAAAATCGCCCAATTTCAATGACACGTCACATTAATAGCATGTATGACCACTCCTGTTACAAGACACGAAACAACTCTCCGGCGCACTGAAAAAGTCAGCCGTCTTCTGAAGCCACGTGGGATACGTCGCCATTTTTCTTGAAGAGCCTGATCAGTTCTTGTCTGTTGGCTGGAGGATATGGTCGCTGTCGAACACACAATCCATGACATCCCAGAGGTGTCCCATTGGGGACATGTCTCGGGATTCCGGCCACGGCAGCACGTTGACGTGGCTGGCTGTAAGGAAGTTCTGTACGATTCGGGCTGTATGGGGGTCTGGCGTTGTCATGGTGTTATAGGACACAACGTGGCAGCTGTTGTTGAAATGGTAGGACAATCGGACCAAAATGTCATCCATGTAACGCTTAGCTGTCACATTTCCGTTAACGATGACAAGTGGTATTCTGCCCACAAATTCCTCCCCACACCATAACACCCCCTCAACATGCCACCATTCGTTCTCCCCTGCGGTAAACACGTTTGTCTTCCATCAGCCCTGAACAGACAGAACCGGCTTGTATCAATGAAGACGACCCTCTGCCAGTCACGTCGCTGCAAATGACATACAGTCTGGGCCCATCTCAATCTCTGACGACGATGTTGCGATGTCAAGAACTGTACTCTGTAAGGTCTGCAATCTCTAATTCCTTGGTCCCTGAGTCGCCTGGCCACTGTCTGTCGACTAACCATGTGCCGTAAAGCATTCGTCGCTGATGACGTCACCGTCAGAAATCGATTCCGGGGATGCAAAAATACACAAGTACCGGTCTTCAGTGGGCGGAGTTACCCTGGGTCTGCCTGTTCTTGGCCTGTCTGATGTCTGTCCGGTCTGTCTGTAACGTTGCTTCAGGTTTGTTACAGCAACACGGGAGCAACCAAAAGTTCTAGGGGTGTCTTTTGACAATGGTATTTTGCATTGATTTAGTTTGAACTTATGTTTTTTAATTTTTTTTAATTTCAGTTTTAAAGTGGTAAAGTTTCTTTTGGGCGTCAGTTTAGTTCATAAAAATAGATAACTAAACACAGAAGATGAGATATTTGTTGCGTAAAGTTCCTTGAAGTAACAGTGGCAATTTAACATTCTACACCAACATTATAAATATGCATAGTTGCATAATACAAAACGCAGTTATTTTGTTTTTCAATTTACAAATTGTACCCCACTTTTTTTCATGACTAAAGTATATGTGGAAATATGATTATATTTACATGTGGTACAATTATGTTTTTCTAATGGTGTTGGGGTGGGAGTAGGGGATATCGATCAGTTTTAATTTAAGTTTTGAGAAATGTGACCCATGAGCTTTGCTTTTACAAAGATAATGCTTAGATAATGACTTAACCAACCTGTATGTTGTTTTCTTCTGTTCGATATAATATAATATCGCAATGAATGCTTTAACATGTCTTTACATTCGGATTGAAGTTTATGTACAATCGATTTATTACAATTATTTGTGTTTATTATTTCAAGAGTTCTGTATTAACCCAGCCAAAGAGAAAGATTGATATTTGCTTCCAAAGCATGCTTACTATTGACATTTGTTGAGATATCTATATATCACTCATAATTTATTATTTGTATTATTGGTACTAAAAACGGTGTATACCAAGTTCTGACCTACAGGCCCATGTATATGTTTCCTTGCTTACTCCTAGGAACGATGTACGAAACCGTAGTTTTCCTGGAAGAAATATATCAATATTTTGAACATTAAACAAAATCCACACCACAAACTTCACAATTGTTTAACACTATTAGTGTTTTTGAAGTTGTAAGTAGTTGTTAGCATCAGTCCAGTACCGCTCCTGGCTTCTGATTGGTCGAGAGGATCTGTGACGTCACTTCCGGTTTCGGTTTGGTCACGTGACTGAGCATGCGCACAGGGCATGAGGGGACTTGCGTGCGCATCCAAGATGGCGGCCCATCCGTTTCCGGTGGCGCGCGTATCCAAGATGGCGGCACATCCGTTTCCGGTGGCGTGCGCACCCAAGATGGCGGCGCATCCGTGTCCGGTGGCGTACGCCTTCAAGATGGCGTCGCCTCCGTTTCCGGGGAGGAGGGATGGGGGAAAAACCCAGAGAAACGGCCGTACAAGGTGAACAAGAAAAGAGTTTTGTTGTTGTTGTCGTTCTTGTGTTGTTCTAAAAATAGAAATAGAAAAGGCGGTGGTGGTGCAGGGAGGGAGGAGGAGGGAGGGAGGAGGGATTCAGGGAGGGAGGAAGGCGGGAAGGGAGTCGTGTTCTTTGTTTTGTTTTGTTTTGGTGGGTGGGTGGGTGGCGATGGCATGTGGAGATGATAGCTCACTGAGACGAGCTTATCATACACAGTCGACGACTCTGCCACTTTGTTGCTAGGTTGACGTCATATCGGCGAAGGATCTTGCAACAACATGTCACAAATCATGTCATCGGGTATGGTGATGTGTTTGTCAACTTTGAGGTGTAAGGTTTCGTTCCACAAGGCGATCTTGTATTGTAGCCCACGATGACAGCCGTTCGTCTAAGTTAAAAGTCGGGGAGTGGCGAATTGAAAGGGGCTCAAGGTGTTGGCTGAATTCTAACGGTGAATCGACAGGCACAGACATGAACGTGTTGTAGGTATATGCCTACGTGAAGTACTTCGTGTCACCCCCATGCAAACGTGGTGCCACGCGTGACGACAAACAGACGTTGACGTTGATCCATAGAATGATTATTATCATTTATTTATTCATGATACCGAGGTGCTGGCACTCGTGTCGGTTGACAGGTGTACTGTCATTCGTGTTGCCAGGCACCCGTAGTGTTTCACGCGGGTTGCCAGGCAAAACGTGGTGTCCTCTGTGTGTGTGTATGTGTGTGTGTGCGTGCGTGTGTGTGTGCGTGCGTGTGTGTGTGTGTGTGTGTGTGTGTGTGTGTGTGTGTGTGTTCAAACAGACGTTGACGTTGATCCATAGGATGAACATTATTATGAATGACGCCGAGGAGTCGGTACTCGTGTAGGTCGACAGGCGTACTGTCATTCGTGTCTCCATGCACACGTCATGTACGTCGTGTGTTGTCATGCAAAACGTCATGTACTTCATGTTGCCATGCAATCGTGATGTCATGCGTGTGTGTCTTCAAACACACGTTGATCGACAGGATTATTGATCCTATTTTGTATTTTATAAGGAGAGAGAGAGAGAGAGACCGATAGACATACGTGGTGTTTGACTCGTGTCTCCAGGCACACGTGGTGTTTCACGCGTCTCTATTTCTATATATTTATTTTATCATTTGGAGACGTACCATGGTGGTGTCACGCGTAGGCGTGTGCCTCCAAGAGGACGAGGGGGTGGGTGTGGGTTCTTTTGGATGGTTGTTGTTTGGGTTGGCGAAGCAAGCAGGGTGGGTGTCGATGGCGTGTGGAAATGATAGATCACTGAGACGATCGAGTTTATCATACACAGTCGACGACTCTGCCACTCTGTTGCTAGGTTGACATCACATCGGCGAAAGATCTTGCTACAACATGCCACAAATGACGTCATCGACTATGATGATGTGTTTGTCAACTTTGAGATGTAAGGTTTTGTTCCACAAGGCGGGCGTATTGTAGCACAAGGACAATCGTTCGTTTAAGCAACAGGGGATGAGTGGCGAAAAGGTGCTCAAGGTGTTGCCTGAATTTCTAAAGGTGAATCGACAGGCACAGACATGTAGGAATGCAGGGAGCGATCGAAATGGTGCCTGTTTTGATTGGTCCAACACGCTGCGCGCTGATTGGTCCGTTCCGGCGCCTGACTTTCACCTCGGTTTTCCAAACTGGCCCGGCCCTTGTGTTTCTTGTTCATAAGAAAAGTGATGACCAGAGAGTGTCTATCTTATTTAAGACACTGTCGACCTGTTTCCTGATTGAACGACAACCCAAGCTTCTGATGGGTAACCATTTTTTATCCTGTTTTTCTCCCTGGGGTGAGCATGCTGATTTCTCCATCCTAAAAACACAACACAATTCATTTTTTCAACTTTTAGAGTGGATCGAAAGGGCTCCTGTTTTGATGGCTCCAAAACGCGACACGCCGATGGATCCGTTTCGATGCCTGGACTTAGCCTCAGTTTTCCAAATGGGTCCGACCGTTGTGTTTGGTTTTTTTCATAGGAAAAAAATGTATTTTCCATGGGAGAGAAAGCACAACTCGGCTCGGGTGCTGTCTTCTGATTGGTCGGTGCTGTCTTCTGATTGGTCAGATTTTCGACCAATCAGAGACCTTCTATAAATAGATCGTCTTTTCTGTGTATATAAAGGAAGGGCTGACGTTCATCAGACACTCATCGCCACCATGACGGACACGCAGAGTACACCCTATCGTTTGGAGAGGAAAGACATCACCCGCTCCAGACGGTTAAGAACCGCTAACCATACCTATCGTTTGACTTTCAACCCAGACTACTTGGACACCGTACCACCGGAACGCGTCCCCATGGAACTGCCTGCATTATTTGACAGGGTGATCGATGACTTTTATGAACAGATGTCAGGCCAGAAGGGAGATCGTATTGGTCTAGGTATCGATCATCCCGCTTTGAACATCCCCATACGGATTCCCTTTCGTCGCTTTGAAGATCTCCATGGGCTCGATATTTTGCAAGCCGTGGAAAAAGTCCAACAGTCCAACAAAGACCTGAACATCGATGCCACCATGGATGTGACCTTAGTACACGTCGCAGATCCCGACAGGCTAGGATCGGGCAGTGGTGCTTCCCGGCTGAAAAACATGATTGGACTCGAAGCCTTTTTAACACGCAAACAGTGCCTCGTACGGATCAACAACCAAGATCAATCCTGTTTGGCACGGGCCCTGGTGGTGGCACAACATTATGCCCAGAAACCCCACCCTCTGACCCAAGAATGGAAAACCCAGCGAGTGAGACTGACGAGAACGGATCGCGTCGACGTTCAAGGCATACGGGCACGGGACTTGTTTCGACGCCTTGGCCTGCCTGAAGGCCCCTATCAAGGTCTGGACGACCTCGCACGCGTGGGACGCGCCTTGGTCCCCCTGAATTATCAACTGAAAGTCTACAGTCAAGAGGTGGACCAGAGACTGTTGTACAAGTGTGATGAGGCTCCACCCCACGCCACCGTGCTGCATGTCTATCATCATGATCAGCACTACGATGTCATCACTTCCATGCCCGCTTTTTATGGCTCTAACCATTACTGCGAACGCTGCGACAAACGTTACGATCATCCCGAAAACCATCCCTGCACCAAGGAATACCGCTGTCACCGCTGCCTCCACTCTAGCTATTGCAAGCCCCAGGAAGAGCACGGGATCCCTTGCTTGACATGTCAACGTTGGTTCCCCAATCCATCGTGTTACACTCAACATCTCCAGTCACCGTCAGAGGGAAAACCCAGCGCCTGTCAATCGCTTCACAGGTGCCCGACCTGTTTTCAGCTGGTCCGCGTCTTGGAGACCCCCATGGTTCACCACGAGTGCTTCGACGAAGAACATCCCTGCTTGGTGTGCCGAGAACCCATGACCCCAGATCATCGCTGTTACATGACGCCTCTCCGTGAAGAAAACGAGGAGGGGGAGGAGGGGGAAGAGGAAGTGGAGAAGGAGGGGGAAGAGGAACAACATCACGTACGAGAGAATGTCCAATACGCCTTCTACGATTTTGAATGCATGCAAGACACGGGGGAACACATTCCAAATTTGTGCGTGGTGCAACTAGGATGTGGACGATGCATCGGTGAAGTGAGCAAGGACTTGTGCGAACACTGTCCATGGAGAGAAGAAGGGTATGGTCCCAGCCGTGAGATCGCGCTCGAGGCCCCACCACGCGACATGATGTGTGTGTGTGGTTGACCACGTTGGCTGAAAAACCCAAGAAGAAGCCCCACCCAGAGGAAGAGGAGGGCAGCACACGCAAGGGGACAACACAAAAACAACAACAACAAAAAAGAAAACGGGATGACACCCCCTCAAGAAAGCACGCTTCCAAACGTCAACGACATGCATCCCCCCAGCAGGAGGCGGAGGAGGGGGAAGAGGTCATGGAAGTGGAGAAAACAAAGAAGCCAAAGAACAAGAACACCTCCTGTCATACAGTCCCGAAGGAGGATCGCATTTATGTGATGGCCCATAATGCACGATCCTATGATTTACACTTAGTCCTGAAGGGTCTGTCCCCCCTCCTGGTGACACTCCCCACCAAGATTCGGCATGGCCAACAAATTTTGCAAATGACCCTGGGACGGTTATGTTTCGAAGACAGCTTAAATTTCATCCCTTACCTGGGTCATTCGTTGGGTGAGTTTACGGATGAACTGGACGGAAACACCATCAAGACGTTTGTGTCGGGAGGCCCCAAAAACTATGGCTACGAGTTAATGAACCCCAGACCCGATGGAACGCGCACGACCTGCAAAGTGCGAGGGTTCACTTTGAATTACCGAAACCAACGCCATCTCAACTTTGACACCATGAAAGGACTGATACTGGGACAACGGCCTGGGAAAGAGGAGGAGAAAATCAGTTTGGATTACCCTCATCAGATCATTCGAAAAGGCCCTCGGCACGAAAACGCACTCGTGACCCGACCCACCCGAAAAGACTATCGTACCGTGTACGACAAGCGACGCATCGTCTACGACGACATCACAGGGCTACCTGTAGACACGCTCCCCTTTGGGTACAGAGACGACTTTCACTAAAATTTTTCATGACAGCGGATCGAAACTGAATCGACATGGACCCCTACAGAAAAAAACGGATCGACATCGGACCAATCCGAAGCCTCGGGCCAGGGTGGGCTCTGATGGGTCGAACCGAGGTTGTGCTTTCTCTCTCACGCTACAAGCCTAACCCTATGGAAAAGAAACACTAAGGACGTACCACACTGGTGGGTGGCGTGTGGGACAGAAACCAGCCAATCAGAAGGTCGGATTTTCCACCAATCAGAAAGCAGAGTGTCAGTGTCTTTAAATACGACCAACATTCCCAGGCCATCACTTTTCACTGAACGGCCCAAGCAACAACACCATCATGTTCCGACTACTACTACCGTATGACAACAATGGCCACTACCGCATCATCATCAAACAGAAGAAGGAGAAGGGGGACAAGGACGAGGACGTTCTCAATAGCGAGCATTTCCGTCGTGCCATGGCGGACATCCTGGGGGAGCGGCTAGTTCTACATTGGGAGATGATGAGAACAAGTGCCTTGTACAAAGCTTCCCATGACTGCATGCATGAGAAGTTAAAGAGTATTGTGGACACATTTCTGCCTCCGGAGTATGGCATCTGCATCCCCAGCATGGAACTCTACGTGGAAAAGTCAACCCCAACACCTGAAGCAGCAGCACTCACAGCATCCATACTCAAAGCAGCCCAAAAAGCAGCAGCACCATACGTCGCAGCACTTACCACAGTGGTAGCAGAGGGGACGTTAAAAGAAACAGACGTACTCACCTCAGCACTCATTGCAGCGTCAGCAGCAGCAGAAGCAGCACCCATACTAACAACAACACCCTCAGAAGCAGTGAAAGCAGCACAACAACTCGACTCAGCACTATGGACAGCGATAATAGCATCAGCCGCAGCAACACCTGCAGCCATAGAAGCAGCAGCAGTAGCACTCGTTGAAATAGTAACCTCACATGCACCCTTGCTGCAGCAGTACTCATCGCAGACAACACCATCAACAACACCCGTAGCAGCAGCAGAAGCAGCCACCACACAGGAAGAAGAAGATGCAGCTGCAGACGCAGCAACAACACCCTCACTAAAAGTATTCATCAATGCACTACAGATGGCGCAATGCATGGCAATTGCTCAGCACTATCCTGGGCGGCAGCAACAGCCACAGCCGCCACAGCCGCCTGTCAAGTGTGTCAAATGATTTAACAAGGCTGTTTTCAATGGCAACACCTCTGTAATTATTTGGGTCGTTTTTTTCTTTTTTATGGAGTGACGCGATAACTGGAGTTGTCCACTGGGAAAGTGGCCTGATTTAAACACATCATTGAATAGTTTGCAGAAGTGATCGAATATAACTGTTGTCTTTAGTATACGTATATTTGTGAATGGTTGTGTTGTTCTTGAATGGGTTCTCGCAATGGTATGATGGGCTGAGTTTTGCAAAGTTTAATTTGGCGGGATTTCGGACACAAGTAATACTTCTAAAAATATCACTGTAACTATTTCTCGTACACGAAGCAATGCGGTTCACAAATTCCAATTCAGCGCGTGCCACGAGTTGAAGTATTAAATAGGGAGCTAAAACCCTGTCGGGAGAATCATTAAGACGTGTAACAGTTTGAAGTATATGTAACGTCCATGTGTGCTAAGGCGCATGACGTTTTAGGAATTTATTCAACCAATTGCCAGTGTGTTATCTTATCAGCGGAGGAACTTCCGATATGAATACAGGAGTGAAGTGTCATCCGCGCAGTGATCCCTTAAATCGCTGTAATTAACCACTGCGTTTAAAGTACTCTAGATCCGTGTGTAGACATGTGTTCACCATTTATTGGTTTTAACCCCTATAATGGCAGCTTAAAGAGGATGCACCTACCAGGCCCGGTGTCTTGATATCGCGCTCGCTGTGAAACTGATGATTATCACGTAAACAACGTGGAGCGACATTCTAATCGCGTTTGAATCAAATACATGCATTGCAAACACTTCCGAGATTTCTTGTTCCTTCGGTATATTTTATTGAAATGGAGGAAAAAATGAACGATAAAGAAATCAAGGGCTTTGTAAACTTAAAGAAGAAATACATTTCCAAGTTCTAAGCTCTGCCGAGTTTGATGTCATGTTTGATGTTTCCCACCGTGGCGAGCTCTGTATTTATAGAGGTACTCGCGAGTGCTACATCACAGCTTGTGCTGGACCAGATCCCCACCCTAGGCAGTGGGGGAGAGCTTTGTTGTGGAGCAGACAGGACAATTGGCGCCGCCCCGGCACTGAGGAGTTTGTTAGGCCTCATTTACAGTTTATTCCACTGGAACCTCGTTATACCAAACCGCGTTAAGATAACATAAGATAAGATTACATAATATTTATTGGAGAAAGCATTCCATTACGGAACAGATGCAATCTCTTATTGTGTTTTGTTTATTTGTTTTTTAACGCCGCACTCAGCAATATTCCAGCTATGTGACGACGGTCTGTAAATAATCCAGTCTGGACCTGACAATCCAGTTATTGACATCATGAGCATCGATCCATGCAACTGGGATACGATGACATGCATCAACCAAGTCAGCGAGCCTGACCACCCAGTCCCATTAGTTGCCTTTTATGGCAGGCATTGGTGCTGAAGACCCCGGATCTTCACGGGTCCAATCTCTTATTGGTGCAATTGATGTCCAACAGTGGAATCACTGTAAACCAAATAGTGTTATGTCCTACATAAGATTCTCATTGTAACAAACAGAGTCATATGTCCTACACAGGAACCTCGCTGTACCAAACACTAAAAGTTCTGAAGTGTTAGGTTTTTATGACAAAAAGTATTGTGTCCTGCAGTGAAACCTCGTTATACCAAACAGCGGCATGTCAAACAGTGTTGTGTTCTTCAATGTCATGTCCTACAGTGCAACCTTGTTTTACCAGTGCTTTTGGTCTTTGAATGGAACCTCAATAATCCGGAAACTTGTATGCTATATAATGGATCCTCGATAGACCAGACACTATTATGTTATATATGGAACCTCGATGAACCAGATATTGTTGTGCCCTATAGTTGATCCTCGATGAACAAGACAATGTTATATGATACAATTGAACCTCGATGAACCAGACATTGTTATGTTGTATAGTTGAACCGCGATGAACCAGACAATTTTATATCATAGAGTTGAACCTCGATGACCCGGACCCTGTTATATGATACAACTGAACCTCGATAAACCAGACATTGTTATGTTGTATAGTTGAACCGCGATGAACCAGACACTGTTTTGTGATATAGTTGAACCGCGATAAACCAGACACAGTTATGTGATATTGCTGAACCTCGATGAACCAGACACTGTTTGGTGATATAGTTGAACCTCGATTAACCAGACACAGTTATGTGAAAAAGTTGAACCTCGATAAACCAGACAATGTTATGTCATATATGTAAACCTCGATGAACCAGACACTGTTATGTCATATAGTGGAACCTCGGTGAAGCAGACAATGTTATGCTATAGAACGGAATCTTGATGGACCAGAGACGATTATTAAGGCACAGAGTGGAACATCGATAGACTAAGAATTTCTAAATGGATCAACCATTAACAATAAATATGATTGGACCATTTGCAATTAACCATTCTTACAAAAGACCCATTCTGAAGAAAAAAAATCGGACACTTGGACAATTGTCAATTGTCAATAACTCCTACATATGGATTATTATCAGGATATTACTGTTATAACTGAACCATTAACAGTAAAAGTGGCAGTGGATAAATGTAACTGAATAAAGCATATTAATTGTTTCGCCTCTCCATGTATCGTCTTATCGCATCTAAATGAGTCCACGCGAAACCTTAGGTGTTATCTCCCTTTGTGTGTGCTTCGCTGTCTCGCGAGATCGTAAATACCGCCTGACGCCAGATACAAACAATCAAGCTGACACAGAGGCAATTAATCATAACCGGCGTAGATCGTAACTGACACCCGCAATAAAAGATCCTGTCCGGATAAGTCACATTGCACATCTGCCAACGTCCTGCAATTACTTCTGTAATCAAACAGTCTTCGCTTTCTTCCTGGTATCAAATCACATGCCCTCCAAACCAAGAAAACACTAGCTGACTTACGTGCAGATCCGTACGTACTTAGCATACCGTAGTCGTAAATAACGCGGTGTTTATTGCTACCGCGTCAACAGGTATATGAAGTGCTTTGCCCGCCAGGTGGCAAGTCGGTATGTTTTTACGCGTCTACTTCCGGTCAGCGCCAAATAAGGAACTGGTTCCCGCAATCACGGAGAAACGCAATAAGGACAACAGAAGATTTAAATACGGTGATAACAAATTTGAAGACATGAATACCAGTATTACGCAAGTGTATTTTAATAAGATAATAGAGATGTCTTAGTTATTTTACTTTTATCCCAAGGGATGGGGAAATACTTCATACCCGGATATTTTGAGACGTAATGGACCAGGCTCCGACTTCTTCAATCCCTGGTTAAACACTGATAAACATTTCGATGCATATCGTCTCAATGTAACTACTTATCGTTTGAAGCACATGTGATGTAATCTGATACATGATCTCATTACCTACCTGGCACGGGCCGCACTTGCGCCACGCACCTGCCGGTCACGTGACACCGATCGCAACATCTGCAGTTCATGCGAGATCTCAGTTTGACGATCTTTGACAGATGACGAGACAGAGCGAGTTTTAGATTAAAAACATTCACGTTAATGATACATTTCTAAGAACGTCCGACAAACTCAAATACAATTAAACAAATGGGTTAATTCCACCAGGAAGGCACTCGGAGGATATTCAGCCTTGTTCGAGAGTTTCAGTCAGGTGCAAGTAGCCTCGAGCCCAGTGAGCTATCAATCAGTAACACACGAAACAGATCTTGCACTCTGCCATTGGAATAGGTTGCTATATCTTGATTTGACACACGTGGTGTGTGCAACAGAACCGATCTTTTCCAGTTTATATTGAAATAAAAAACATGAAAGAGGCCTTTATTAGACACGCAGATATAATTATCTTCACGGTATTGCTATTTTAGCTCTTCAAGTCTATTTAACGGAAACTTGTGCCAAATATAATAACGCACATGTTGATGATGACACAATATTTTTTTTTAAATCTAAAAAGATATAACACAGACATTGTGAATCTCTATGATGATGATCGTGAAGGACTTTTTGTAGCAGTTTTGCCATATGTTTTTCTGTAGTGGTTATGTCGGAAAAGACGAGTGTCATATGACATGAGTGAGTGAGTGAGTAAGTTGGTTTTAACGCCGCTTTTAACAGTATTCCAGTTATATCACGGCGTGTCAGCTTAATGTGGGAGGAAAGCCCAAAGTGATGCAGGTCTCAGACGTTTACCACTTCGGTGAAACCCACGAGCACGGGTATGGAGCTGACAAACCTAGAAACATAATCGGGGCGAACCGGGATTCGAACCCACAATCATAGGTTTCTGGCGTGCCCAAGGGACGCAACTCTGCACAGCGAATCGCGGCGCCTTAGACGACTGGGCCATCCATGCCCCCTTATATGACATGAACGTCAGAGTCACGTACTTGCTGTGAATGTAGTGTCAGCTTACGGTGACCTGCTGCCATGTTGTGTGTGACCGTCACCACCAATGATTTTGCCGGAAAAATTGTTCAACATTGCTTGAACAAGAAAGAAAGGAGATCAGTGAGACCGCCTCATCTGTTTCATATTTAAATCTGGGGGCAAAGGTGGCCCAGTAGTCTAAGGCGCCGCGATTCGCTGTGCAGAATTGGGCTCTCCTCCCACGTTTAGCTGACACGCCGTGATATAACTGTAATACTGTTAAAAGCGGCGTTAAACCCAACCCACTCACTCACCCAATTGTTAGCCTCACTGTTACAATGTCGATTAATTAACATCAATGTATCAACGTATATCTTGATGTACACGGACCCACAGGTACAAAGACACGTGCATGTCTGATTGTCAGACTGACGTTATCGGATTGTGTTGGAGTCTGGGCAACAATATACAACTAAAAAAGGCATGCCGTTAGTTTCCATGGCGCCACGGGTGGGCGGGGTTTATTAAACCGGATCACTATCTGTTTTGAACACATAGGAAGGTTGTAACCTTGGTTTGTTCTGCAAGCATAAAATAATCACACAACTTACATGTATATTGCTATTTTTAACAATGTTTTAATCTTTTCTTTGTTGATTGTCTTCTCGATTCAGGGATAGATACAGCAGTTAGTATTGTAGGCTACAGACTGAGTCAAGTCAGAGTTTCTGTCGGGTCGTGGTACAGATGTTGATGTGATAGATGTTGCTTGTGGTGGCGCGCTGATAGTGGCCCCGGTGATGAAGAAGGTGGCGCATGTATCGCGGCTATCTGTCAGTGGAGGGACAGTGAAGATGTCTGTATTGTCTGGTGCTGGTGTGTGTGTGTGTGTGTGTGTGTGTGTGTGTGTGTGTGTGCAGTGTTTTCGTGTGTATGTGTGTGTATGGGGTGTATGGGGTGGAGCGGAGGGGGTGTTAATGTCTTATATAGATGATATTATATTCGTGTTCATTTCATACTATGTTTCCGACACGAGTGTGACACGAACACTAATATAATGTTTTATCATATATTGGGTAGGTTTCTCGACAGGATAAAGCCAACGGATAAAAACGATATCCGTTGGGGTCATATGCGGATAGAGATGCAAATATCAAAGGTCAAGTAGAGACTACTTTCACTGTTTATAAACAAACATGGCGTCGATTAATTAAGATCAATGTATCAACGTAACCTTAAGTCATACAGTTTCCGACCCGTAAAGATTCCGGGGTAGAATAGGTCTTCAGCAACCCATGCTTGCCGTAAAAGGTAGCTGATTGTCGTAAAAGGCGACTAACGGGATCGGGTGGTCAGGCTCACTGACTTGGTTGATGCATGTCATCGATCCCAATTGCGTGGATCGATGCTCATGACATCAATCACTGGATTGTCTGGTCCAGACTCGATTAGTTACAGACCGTCCTCATATAGCTGTAATATTGCTGAGTGCGGCGTTAAACAACAAAGCAATCATACAGTTTCCAGCACGTTAGACACCTGAGCCTCTGTGACAGGGTAGAAGCAACGTCTGACATCTGAAGGTGGAACTATCTGCTCCGGGGCCTGGTCTGTCTCAGGTCTAGACGATGTAATTAGTGCCTGGCATGAAACTGAGACAACGTTCCTTATGGTGATCATAAGCTGTTACATTGACATACATTATACAACCGACAGACAAAGTGGTGTTTGAGCACCTTGAATTAAACTAGCTATGATTGCAAGTAAACGCGGACACTGGTTCTCCTAGCTTAACATGTTTGGATAGGAAGTCGGCTTACTCCAGTGTCTGTTTGACCCGCGAAGATCCGGGGTAGTATAGGTCTTCAGCAACCCATGCTTGCCGTAAAAAGTGACTATGCTTGTCATAAAAGGCTCCTAACGGGATTGGGTGTCGGATTGGGTGGTCAGACTCGCTGACATAATTGATGCGTCATCGTATCCCAATAGCGTGAATCGAAGCTCATGATATCAATCACTGGAATGTCTGGTCTAGACTCGATTATTTACAGGCCGCCATCATATATATATATATCAATCACTGGAATGTCTGGTCTAGACTCGATTATTTACAGGCCGCCATCATATATATATATATCAATCACTGGAATGTCTGGTCTAGACTCGATTATTTACAGGCCGCCATCATATATATATATCAATCATTGGAATGTCTGGTCTAGACTCGATTATTTACAGGCCGCCATCATATATATATATATATAGTATATATATATGTATATATAGCTGGAATATTGCTGAGTGCAGCATTAAACAACAAACAAACAAACAGACAACAGTGCATAATATATATAATACGTCACATCCGCTTTACAGGTACATGTGGTGGTGGGTAGATCAGTGGCTACAGAGTTCGCTCGTCACGCCTAAGGCCCGGGTTCGATGTTTCACAAGTGTACAATGGGTTGCACCCATTTCTGTTGTACCCCGCCATGCCATTGCTTGAGTGTTGCTGAAAGCGGCGTTAAACCACCATCCCTCCCTACCTACCACATTGAAGAATGATTGGCGAAAACTGTCGGACCTTACAACGATCTTGAAGAAGTACGGGTAAACATGGGACATTGTGGGCCAGGGCAGTCGGGGAAATAGCTGTAGGGTTTGTATGTTTGATTGTTTGTTTGTTGTTTAACGCTCTGCACTCAGCCATATTTCAGCTATGTGACGGCGGTCTGTAAATAATCGAGTCTGGAAGAGGCAATCCAGTGATTGATGTCATGAGCTTAAATTTACGCCATTGGGAAACGATGACATGCATCAACAAAGTCAGCGAGTCTGACCACCCGATCCCGTTAGTCGCCTCTCACAACAATTATAGTCACTTTTTACGGCAAGCATTGGTTGCTGAAGACCTATCCTACTCCATGCATTCAACCAAGTCAGCGAGCCTGACCACCCGATCCCGTTAGTCGCCTCTCACAACAATTATAGTCACTTTTTAACGGCAAGCATGGGTTGCTGAAGACCTATCCTACTCCATGCATTCAACCAAGTCAGCGAGCCTGACCATCCGATCCCGTCAGTCGCCTCTTACAACAAGCACAGTCACTTTTTACGGCAAGCATGGGTTGCTGAAAATCTATTCTACTCCATGCATCAACCAAGTCAGCGAGCCTGACCACCCTATCCCGTTAGTCGCCTCTTACAACAAGCATAGTCACTTTTTACGGCAAGCATGGGTTGCTGAAAATCTATTCAACTCCATGCATCAACCAAGTCAGCGAGCCTGACCATCCGTTAGTCGCCTCTTACAACAAGCATAGTCGCCTTTTACGGCAAGCATGGGCTGCTGAAGACCTGTTATACCCTGGATCTTTACGTGTGGAATAGCTGCAGGGGGCTGGAATGGTGTTGTAGTGTGGAGTAACAAGACGAGAAGCATTGACATGTATAAACTAATTGCATATTCATACAGAACGGCTGTTTCAAACAGGAATATGCATGCGCTCCTTAATGCAGACATAATTGCGTTACACCCTGAATATTCCTCGCCTCGGTCACTGAAACCTATCTACGCATGCGTCAAATTCTGGAATGAATGGTCTATTAAACAGATGAATATTCCACGCTCAGCTTCCGGACTGGACTAAAGTGAGGTAATCCAGCTTCGTCAATTACCAGTAATTGCTAATCGTGGTAACGAGATTCAGATATGGGGATGTATTCTTCTGGTATTGATACGAATGTACAGTGGACCAGGGAAGCAACTGAATGCATGACCAGGCTGGCAAGAGGGATACAATAGCTGCAGCATTGATGAACAGCAGGAGGTGGGGAAAAGAGATTGTGGGAGAGGGGCGGTAGATTAGGAGTGGAGAGGCGTTGGGATGGGGGAGCTTAATGGATGTTAAAACATGCACCATAAAAACAGATATCATGTATAATTAAGTGCCGATAAAAAACCTAATTCCTTTTAAAACGTTCTCCATGTCCTAAACTTAATACTGTAAACTTGACAGACGCCATATCTATATAGCTTAACACATTTGTGTTTTTAGAATGGTATGTCAGAGAGATATCACAGTAAGTGTTTTCTTGATGATAATGGAGTCAGTGTCGGTAAGAGGAATGTCTTATTCTCCTGTTAGGTATTATTATATGGCAGCCTTGTCGGAGCCCAGTCTGATTAGCCTCTGTGTCTTCTGTAACAGACACATACAGCCAGTGTAAGTCTTTCACCATGCCACTTCATCCTGGTGGCGCTTGAGTTGATCAGGACAAGGATTTCCTTCAGAGTGGCGTTATCTTCTGGACAACACACATGCCATGCTATATCTTGATGTACACGGACCCACAGGTACAAAGACACGTGCATGTCTGATTGTCAGACTGACGTTATCGGATTGTGTTGGAGTCTGGGCAACAATATACAACTTAAAAAGACATGCCGTTAGTTTCCATGGCGCCACGGGTGGGCGGGGTTTATTAAACTGGATCACTATCTGTGTTGAACACATAGGAAGGTTGTAACCTTCGTTTGTTCTGCAAGCATAAAATAATCACTTGGAACTTACATGTATATTGCTATTTTTAACAATGTTTTAAATCTTTTCTTTGTTGATTGTCTTCTCGATTCAGGGATAGATACTGCAGTTAGTATTGTAGGCTACAGGCTGAGTCAAGTCGGATATTCTGTCGGGTCGTGGTACAGAAGTTGGTGTGATAGATGTTGCTTGTGGTGGCGCGCTGATGGTGGCCCCGGTGATGAAGAAGGTGGCGCATGTATCGCGGCTATCTGTCAGTGGAGGGACAGTGAAGATGTCTGTATTGTCTGGTGTGTGTGTGTATGTGTGTGTGTGTGTGTGTGTGTGTGTGTGTGTGTGTGTGTGTGTGTGTGTGCGGTGTGTTTTTGTGTGTAGGTGTGTGTATGGGGTATATGGGGTGGAGCGGAGGGGGTGTTAATGTCTTATAAGATGATATTATATTCGTGTTCATTTCATACTATGTTTCCGACACGAGTGTAACACGAACACTAATATAAAGAGGTTATCACGCGAGTGTATTTGGGGATGGTAAATATCCTGCATTAGGAATAAACATTGTATTTAGCGAGCCTTGGCGAGCTAAATACATAGTGTTTATTCCTAATGCAGGATATTTACCATCCCCAAACACACAAGCGTGATAACCTCTTTATCATATAATGTCATTCTTTAATTCTGTGCTTTAAAATCGCTTTCCCTCTCTCACAAACATTACCGAAACATTGCGAGTTTTCCTGGAATGCGCGCATTAATATTTATTACGTCACAGGGTAAGAGATGTGTCAGTCGGACAGTGACAGTAGCCAATATAGTTCCAACTGAAATCTGTTTCTTATACAGTGGCGAAGCAACATATACGCAAAACAACAATTGTTTTTAATTGCCTGTCGCGGCAATCCATCGGTCTGTCCGCTAGAGTATCTGCCCTTTGTCAAAGGGAAGCTACTCTAACCCTAGTCTATAAGACGTCACGGCCACAGTCAGGCGTTGTTGACAGTCGGTCTGTCCTGTCATAACGTTAAGAAGTGTAGTCAGATGTACACACAGCGACAAAACAAAACAAGGTAACAATTCAAACATATTTCGGGCAAATCCAACTATTTTAGTTTGTGGAGAAGCCGCAGAGGTCTACAAGCACAGATATGGCTACTGATCCCGCTTGACTAGGCTTCGTGCCCTCGCAAAATTGTTTCGAAATTTATATCTCCAAAGTTGCCAAAACTTATAAAATGCCTTAGCTACGTCACAGTTAGACACTGATTTTCAGTATATTAGACTGTTCTTTTGATAATGATAGCAATTATCGCTGTAGTTTATCCAGATTCCCGATGGTTAATTCTGACTCGATCGACGAATGACGAGGGCGACGCCGTGTTTGTTTATGAACAGTGAAAGTAGTCCTACTTGACCTTTGATATTTGCATCTCTATCCGCATATGACCCCAACGGATATCTTTTTTATCCGTTGGCTTTATCCTGTCGAGAAACCTACCCATTATGTGATAAAATGTTCTATTTATTACCTACGAGGGCAAACATAATGGGGTTTATAAAAATCATATGTGCCCTTGGGTCAAATCGCGTCGCGAGACAACAGTGTATTGTTTCCGTCATCCGGACAGCATTGTTGACGTCATTTAAATCTCATTGTGACGTGAGGTCGGAATGACGTCACACTAGAAACGACGTCATAGCTGAATAGTTGACAAATTGTGGTTCCCCTGGTGTTGCGACTTGCTGTCCTCTCTCTCTATGTTAAAGGAGAACTGGTAGTCTGTCTTACAGACCCTGATACAAATATATATCAAATACAGCCCATGCAAGTCTATAATGTTTGGCAAGTCTAGATCACTGCAGTATCAAATGAAGAGAGTCACTGGGCTCGTTTTTATTATATTTTTATTAAGATAACTAAACAACTGTTTTTTTATGTACGACATGTTCATTTCAGAGACTAGATTTTAGTCTAGAGAACTGGCAGAACTATGTTTTCGCTCTCGCTCGGGAAATACCAGAATTTACACGTTCGTGTCCTGAACATTGTATGACATGAACACTCACATAATATCCAGTATGTGCATGTAGGATTGTGGAGGGAGGAAAGAGGGAGTTTGGGAGTATACATGAAGATAGGTATATGTCCTGGGTCTGGGACTGGGAGACTAGGACCTCGGGATGAAGCTGCTGTCAGAGTCAATGTGAAGGTCATCAATATCTAGTGACATGTTCGTTACAAATGCTTTCCCTCTCAGCCCTGTCAACATAATTATTAACCCTCAGTGTTGACATTCTAACATTCTACAGCAGAGAGCAGTTCCATCGAATTGTGCTGCACAGCGTGTCGCGGAATCGAAGACGGAACAATTGTCCTCGCGTATCGAATACATGGGAAGGCTCTACCGCGATGAGGTGGCACTCGGGATCATTACAGGGCTTTGTACAGATACTCGTTATCAATTACCAGCATACGATTATTTTCTACAGAAATGGAAGCAAGCATAATCCACTTCCTAGGAGAACTGCAGATATAGTTACAGTATTTCATTACGCTGACGTCAGGGCGTGTCTCTCACGCTAGCGTTAAGGTATTCCTCTTACGATAAGGCGCTATAATGTTACGCTGTGGATATCACGACAACATTGCGGTATGTGTGTCAGGATACCATGACGACATCGAAAACAAAACGTGGAAGATAACTTTACGGTATGCAGTAAAGGTAATACCACTGAATGTCTCTCGCGTTAACATTACGAAATGCGTGTGACGATAAGTGCAATTTATCAGCTACATCTACAAAATAAGATATTTTTTAATTAAACAATAATAAAATATATATATATATATATATATATATATATATATATATATATATATATATATATATATATAAACAACTTGCAACAGTGTACTTTGTGGCAGTCAAATACGAATTTTCGCGCACGCACGCACGTACGCACGCACACACACAGAATATCACATTAGGTTTTGATGTTGGTAGGTGGGTGGGGTGTGGTCTGGGGGTTGGTGTGGATGTGAGTGTTGGTGTGGGGTGTTGGGTGTGGGGTGTGGGTAGGGGTGTGATGCGGGGAGGGTTGGGATGGTTGGTGATGCTCATGAACAAATGACACAGCGAAGGAAGGGGTCGCCAAATCTGTGTCAAAATATAAAAATATATATTTTACAGTCCAAACACCAACCACGACCCCTACCCCACATAATAAATTCCAATCCCAATGCTCTATCATCATGCCAAGGTCTCGCATTGTTTCTGCTTGTTCTGGATATCCTTGCACTATTGCTGACCTCTCAAGTAATCTTCAACACCATCGCGGGATCCGTGGTTTCAGATTGTTCTGTTTTATCAGTAGAACATCGTTAGAGTATCAAACTCTGGGGAGTCTGACTTCTGAACAATCCTAGTGTCACAGCCGTCTTCATTCTTGTCTTATCTTACCCTAGTCACATAGTAGGGTCACTGTATAAACCGACGACAAGAACAGTCGGTAGCTTTGTCTTGACATCCTCGCTATACGGCGTGACACATCACTCGACTGCGCTCTGTAACAAAACAAATACACTGTCTGAAATTCTGTCTTCAATATCTGATACAATAAACTGATATTGTATTGACACAGGGTTGTGTATAAATTCCTGCAAACAAAAAGATAGGCTTTAGCATCAACAATGGTTGCAATACATACACTTATTGATGAAGCCAAATAGAGTTAAGTGCCCCACACCATTCCGGGAAATACTTAAGTGTCTTCTTAATCAATATCAGGGCCAGGAGTACTTGCTTTAAATGGTGTAAATTATGCCTTTTTCTTATATTTCTTTTTAGCGGCGTTAAATCCAACTTAATCATCTCTGTAAGAACTATGATGCATTATATTAATTTCCTATTCTCAGTATTTAATCTTCTTCCACGCGTCCCTTAATGCTACATCGAGGAATGAGTGAGTGAGTTGGGTTTAATGCCGCTTTTTAACATTATTCCAGTTATATCACGGCGTGTCAGCTTAATGTGGGAGGAAAGCCCAAAGTGATGCAGGTCACAGACGTTTACCACTTCGGTGAAACCCACGAGCACGGGTATGGTGCTTAAAAAGCGGCGTTAAACCCAACTCACTCACTCACTCACTCACTCACTCACTTTATGTCGAGCAATATCTTAGCAGCTCCGGTCTTTCGTGTCAACATTTCAAAGCTTTTGACGTAGAGTCGAGCTAGCATGCTGTTAATATCTACAAGGAATTTTGTTTAATGCCGCACGCAGCAATATTCAAGCTATATGGCGGCGACCTAAAAATAGTCGAGCCTGGACCAGACAATCCAGTAATTGACATCATGAGCATCGATCCACGCAATTGGGATCGATGACATGCATCAACCAAGTCAGCGAGCCTAGCCACCCGATCCCGTCAGTTGCCTTTTACGACAAGCATACAAAAGTTGTTGGATCAAGGTGTCAACCATCAAGGCGTTGGTAAACTTCTCAATAGGTTTTATGGCAAATGCGTGGCGGACATTTTCAAATTTGAGGCATCAATGACCAAAGTGATATCCGAGACAATTCCCCATTTTGACTTGCAGGAACCATAATGTTCCCGTGTGGTTTTATTCAGGTGAACAAATTGACTTGCCCTTGCGTGTGTTTATGATGGATGCCATGTGTACGTTTGGGTCAGGATACGCTCATCTTTTCGCGAACAACTGGTGTCATCACTATTTGATAGTGATTCATAAACGCATATGATGAAGTCGGAATCGCACAATGGATTCTGCTTTTAGAAGATATTATTTATGATCATGAAAAGGGCTTTGTCGCTTTATAATTATTTGCGATGAGGTAATACACATAATAAGCTGGGTTCGATTCCCCGCATGGCTACAATGTGTAAAACCCATTCCTGGTGTCCCCGCCGCGATATTGCTGGAATATTGCTAAAAGCGGCGATAAACCAGAGTTCACTCACTCACCTATTCGTCAGCCATGTTGGCCATGGATTAACAGTTTTGTTACGGCTGCCATTTTGGCTTAATCAGCAGTCTGGATGCGGCAGCCATTTTGGCCAGGGATCAACACTTTGGTCGCATATAACAAAGATGTAGACCAGGAAAGTATACTCGTCGGAATGCTCCCGGAACCCACAGCTGCATTATCACAATATACCACAACCATGAAGTGTCCCATCTGTCAGAATCATTCACCAAACGACATAACTTGTTTTAAAGCAAATGACATAATCTTTCAACACTTGACGTTCACAAAAGTGGTAGGGTGTTTAAATACACATCAGTCTTTGCATTGTTTGCAAGAGCTCTGGATTCTCACAAAGAGTCATCGCATTTTGAGTAGCTTCGCGTTATCAGTGAAGTTCATTTCGACAGCTTCCCGTGAGTGTCTTGGCGGCAGCAGGCAGGGAATGAAGTGTGTGTGTGTGGTGTGAGGCGTGAGGCGTCCCCCAGGCCTGTCTCATCACGGGTAAAATAGGTCTTCAGCAACCCATGCTTGCCGTAAAAGGCGGCTATGCTTGTCGTAGGGGGCGACTAACGGAATCGGGTGGTCAGGCTCGCTGACTTGGTTGATGCATGTCATCGATCCCAATTGCTTGGATCGATGATCATGATGTAATCACTGTCTGGACCATAGTCGATTATTTTCAGACCGCCGTCATATAGTTGGAATATTGCTGAGTGCGGCGTAAAACATTTATAAACAAACAATAGCACTTGGCATGGCACAGGGTTTGCCCCGTGTTCAACAAAGTGTACACAGTCTGGGTCCAAATGGAGTGGTCTGTATCACGTGACGCTTCTCCTGCTACTCTCCCCAGGGAGACTACACTAACATCTTTTCACTGAAATGAACATATTTTACACAAAAAACAGTTGTTAAACCATAGTTATAAAACATAAACAAAAGGAGCCAAGAGACCTTACAGAGGTGAATTTACAGAGGACAGATGCTATGTAGCTCACTTGGAGAAATCTGCCTTTCTTCCATACCCAACACCAGGCATTGCCCGGCCAAGTGAGTGGGTGGTGACGTTTGACTCCGCTTGCAACAGTATTCCAGTTATATCACAGCGTGTCTGTTTGATGTGGGAGGAAAGCCCGAAGTGATACAGGCCTAAGGCGTTTACTACATTAGTGAAACCCACGAGCGCGGGGACGGTATTGATAAACCTGGAAACATAATCGTGGTGAACCGGGATTCGAACCCACATCATAGGTTTCTGGGCGTGGCCAAGGTTCGCAACTCTGCACAGCGAATTGCGGCGCCTTACACGACTTGGCCCCTCGTGCAACCATCCCACCCTCCTTCCCCCCGCCAGGCAAAGACTTAAGTAACACTTATTCAGATGCCATGTGCTGGGAATTGAGAGATACGGTTACGTTAACACAAAGGCAGAAGAAAATACTGTAAACAGTGCATATCCTACAACACTGCCCTTATACAAAACAGAAACAAAAATTATTTTCCCGTTTATTAATGGCCAAAATAATTAAATAGAAAATCTGAAGATACTATTAAAACCGAACGCCAACCCTGTATCTGTAACTTCCAAAACAGACCTCTCCTCTCTATTGAATTCAAACTGACATTTTGCATACTACATGCCCTGTTTGCTTATCACTGTGTCTAGCCAAATGTAATATATCATTTCTTGTTGATAGCAGTTTGTAGAAAATGTGTACTCTGACCCATGAGTGCGTCTGCGCAATAAAAATTTTCTTATATTTTTTAATTTTGGAAAATTTGAACCTTTATATTAATGTAATATGAATGCATTATATTGCAAAGGTATTTTTCCTAGATGTAGAGGCGGCACGGTTTGCCCAGTCGTCTAAGGCGCCGCGATTCGCTGTGCCGAGTTGCATCCCTTGGGCACCCCAGAAACCTATGATTGTGGGTTCGAATCCCGGTTCGCCCCGATTCTAGAATCGGGGCGAACCGGGATTCGAACCCACGATCATCGGTTTCTGGCGTGCCAAGGGACGCAACTCTGCACAGCGAATCGCGGCGCCTTAGGCGACTGGGCCACCCGTGTCCCTCGACACAAAGGGAAAGTGGACTATTGGAAAGTTAATATCATCCCTCTTGTCTTGGGGATAGATTTTTGTCTCTATGAATCTTAATGCATAAATCTAAATATGAAAGAAATGAGGTAGTTTCATTAGTCTCTTTTATTTCTAGTTCAGGTGGGTAAATCATTGGTTGAAATTGGTTATTTGGGAACTGATTCGAATCCCACAGCTATAGCTTTTGGTGTGTTTGCTCCAACCCTGTTCACAAGCAATGTTAAGAACACATGCCAGTTCATATAAGATAGATACAAGGTACAGGGTATTCTATTGTGCAAACCGCCCTCAAGAGACAGCGTACAAATTCAATACTACAAATTAGCAATATTCCAGCAATATCACGGCGGGGGACACCAGAAATGGGCTTCACACATTGTACCCATGTCGATATGTATGGACTCAATATTGCATGACTTACATAAATACACACAGTAAAGGGATTAATAACAACATTTAAAAGAATTATGTGGCAACAGTTATGTGTTAAAGAAAGCAGATCTTCCAGAGAACATATAGATAATGTTAGAAACATTGAGCAGTGTCATGCATGGGATTTAGAATCTTTCCATGTGAATTGGCTTTTAAGTTGAAGTTGTTACGATTCATTTTCTGTAGCAATATTTGTCATTAAGAAAGGTGGAGTGAAAGAAGAAGTACAGAAGAAAATGGATTTCATCTTCATTTTTGTTGCAGAGGTGACATTATCATTGTTTGGCAGAAGTTTTCTGTGTCTGCCGCTTTCAGTGTGGAGATTATGGCAACGATGGTCAATGCAGCTTATTGATTGAATGTGAGGTTTGAGTTTAAATTCATATTAAATTCAATTGCAAATTCTAATTTCTCAACGTGTCATTCGATCCTTGCATGCCCTTACAATACCTCGCCATTTCCCCAGTACTCCGTCGCACAGCCGGAGAAGTTAACAATACCATTTCGTACCTAAATGATATCTCGCTTGGCGTTGATAAGTATTTTTTCTCCAGATTTACTTGATTAGGTCGCCAAGTAAGATAAAAAAGCCAACGGAAACGCGTGTTTATGTTGGGACATGATTCGTTCTTGCACCCAATCAGTCCCGTACATATGTCTTCGAGAGCTGATGACATCGCACACTTACTGGAATAAACGTCATCAACAGCGTAATGACTACACTTTTTTAACCAGGATTTTCTTTCTGAAAAACATCTGCATGTTGTGACAAGAAAATTGCATTTGTTCAAGCGAGGAAAAGAGGGACGTAATATTGTCTCAAATGTTGGCTCCCTCTGCAGAACATTATAACTATTGTTATGAACATTTCATTTGGATTTGGCACAACAATTCCATATTTTAGCCAAGCTATATATACTACTTGTAACAAATATAATTTAAATTGCATAATTAATATTGTATTTAATTAGTCCTTGGGCGTAATGAGGGAACACCACAAAGCCGTGCAGAACATGAGTTGCCTTCCCAGTATCACTATAACACTCCCATTGAGATCTACATTTCAATGTATTGGGGGCGTCTTGATGCCTGCGTGTATCAGCAACACACACATGCACATTATTGTGGCTAGAAATAAAGTGGTAAATTATTATGGTTTTCAACAAGGTTCGAACGTACTTCTGAAAAAAAGTTTATTTTCCTTTTGGACATTCTAGCTAAAACTGATAATAAATCTGTAATGTGGCATTACGTCGAGCTGCAACAATGGTTCATGTAAACCGTGACCATTGTAGGGCATTACATCGAGCTACATCAACGATCTCTGTAAACTGTGACTTTATGCACGATGCATTACGTCGAGCAGCAACAATGGTCATGTAAACCGTGACCATTGTATGGCATTACATCGAGCTACATAAACGATTTCTGTAAACTGTGACTTTATGCACGTGGCATTACGTCGAGCTGCAACAATGGTTCATGTAAACCGTGACCATTGTATGGCATTACATCGAGCTACATCAACGATCTCTGTAAACTGTGACCTTATGCACGATGCATTACGTCGAGCAGCAACAACGGTCATGTAAACCGTGACCATTGTATGGCATTACATCGAGCTAGATCAACGATCTCTGTAAACTGTGACTTTATGCACGTGGCATAACGTCGAGCAGCAACAACGGTCCACGTAAACCGTGACCATTGTATGGCATTACATCGAGCTACATCAACGATCTCTGTAAACTGTGACTTTATGCACGATGCATTACATCGAGCAGCAGCAACGGTCATGTAAACCGTGACCATTGTATGGCATTACATCGAGCTACATCAACGATCTCTGTAAACTGTGACTTTATGCACGTGGCATTACGTCGAGTAGCAATAACGGTCCATGTAAACTGTGACCATTGTATGGCATTACATCGAGCTACATC
This sequence comes from Haliotis rufescens, assembly GCF_023055435.1. Taxonomy (NCBI): domain Eukaryota; kingdom Metazoa; phylum Mollusca; class Gastropoda; order Lepetellida; family Haliotidae; genus Haliotis; species Haliotis rufescens. The sequence goes on along the minus strand of NW_025964372.1, from coordinate 38,268,224 downwards.
AACGATCTCTGTAAACTGTGACTTTATGCACGTGGCATTACGTCGAGCAGCAATAACGGTCCATGTAAACTGTGACCATTGTATGGCATTACATTGAGCTACATCAACGATCTCTGTAAACTGTGACTTGATGCACGATGCATTACGTCGAGCAGCAACAATGGTTCATGTAAACCGTGACCATTGTATGGCATTACATCGAGCTACATCAACGATCTCTGTAAACTGTGACTTTAAGCACGTGGCATTACGTCGAGCAGCAAAAATGGTTCATGTAAACCGTGACCATTGTATGGCATTACATCGAGCTACATCAACGATCTCTGTAAACTGTGACTTTATGCACGTGGCATTACGTCGAGCAGCAGCAATAACTGTCCATGTTAACTGTGACCAGTGTATGGCATTGCATTGCATCGAGCTATTTCAACGATCTCTGTAAACTGTGACGTTTTGCATGTGGCATTGCATCGAGCTGCAACAACGGTCCATGTAAACTGTGACTTTATGCACGTGGCGTTGCATCGAGCTGCAACAACGGTCCATGTAAACTGTGACTTTATGCACGATGCATTACATCGAGCAGCAGCAACGGTCATGTAAACCGTGACCATTGTATGGCATTACATCGAGCTACATCAACGATCTCTGTAAACTGTGACTTTATGCACGTGGCATTACGTCGAGTAGCAATAACGGTCCATGTAAACTGTGACCATTGTATGGCATTACATCGAGCTACATCAACGATCTCTGTAAACTGTGACTTTATGCACGTGGCATTACGTCGAGCAGCAATAACGGTCCATGTAAACTGTGACCATTGTATGGCATTACATTGAGCTACATCAACGATCTCTGTAAACTGTGACTTGATGCACGATGCATTACGTCGAGCAGCAACAATGGTTCATGTAAACCGTGACCATTGTATGGCATTACATCGAGCTACATCAACGATCTCTGTAAACTGTGACTTTAAGCACGTGGCATTACGTCGAGCAGCAAAAATGGTTCATGTAAACCGTGACCATTGTATGGCATTACATCGAGCTACATCAACGATCTCTGTAAACTGTGACTTTATGCACGTGGCATTACGTCGAGCAGCAGCAATAACTGTCCATGTTAACTGTGACCAGTGTATGGCATTGCATTGCATCGAGCTATTTCAACGATCTCTGTAAACTGTGACGTTTTGCATGTGGCATTGCATCGAGCTGCAACAACGGTCCATGTAAACTGTGACTTTATGCACGTGGCGTTGCATCGAGCTGCAACAACGGTCCATGTAAACTGTGACTTTATGCACGTGGCGTTGCATCGAGCTGCAACAACGGTCCATGTAAACTGTGACCATAGTGCTATTAAATTAGAGAGCGTCACAATGCAAAGGACACTAACTTGATACTGAAAGCTGTCACAAGACCAAATATTTTTGACGCCTGACATATAAATCAGGAAAGGAAACCTGTAGGCACCGTCAATATCTTCACATATTCCCAACTGTGCTTTGTAATAGTCTGATCTAATTTTGAACACATGTCTAAAATACTACCGATACCTGCTGACACGTTGGTACAAGAACACAATGTTTCTCCGGAAGGTCGCGAATACATAATCATGACAAAGGCACAAAGGAGCAGAGGAAACAATTGAACACGAGAGGAAATCCCTTAGTGCGGACACCCAACAAACGCAATAGCTTAGCGGCATTAAGCAATAATATGTCACAAAATTAAAGTTAAAGTTTACACGATATGCGGCTTTTCCATTGGATAGGAGGCCGGTCACGTGACCGCGAAACTAACGTTCATAAGCGTATGAACGACACAATTCGTTGTTGTTTGTTTGTTGTTTAACGCCTCACTTAGCAATACTCCAGCTATATGACGGTGGTCCTGAAATAATCGAGTCTGGACCAGACAATCCAGTGACTGACATCATGAGCATCGATCCACGCACCTGGGATACGATGACATGCATCAACCAGGTAAGCGAGCCTGACCACCCTATCCCGTTAGTGGCTTCTTAGGACAAACATAGTCGCCTACGACACAATTTGAACATACATACGCTCATGTCACCTCTCTTTTTAGGGAACTATTTTATTCCACGATACAGCTGGTTGTTGTATGGCTGTCAGTGTAAAGATGAAGTAATACGTATAGATCAAGCGCTACATCCCTCGAGGTATAAGACAATGATATATAAATTCCGACGTTCGTACAGTTTGGCCCACCATGCCCCAGCCCGGGCTAGGTTAAAACAAGAATTGCAGTTAGATCCGCTATCTGTCATAGATCTCCTAAAGCCAAGAGATGCAAAAGCGAAGGCCAAACTTATTTATTTCTGAGAGATGGACAGCTACTCGAACGTATATAATAAACAGAGCAGCCAAGGATAAAAATGAAATCATATCAATATAAGAAAATAGAAATCATATCAATACAAAAACAGAAATTATGTGAACACCAAACTCACAATCGATATGTGTACCCTACTCACACACAGGAGTCCCAAAGAGGGACAGGTCAGCCGAAATTGCCTAGGCAGAAGGCGACCTCTTAAACACTTAATGCAACAACAACAGCTTGGCCCTCACTCTATGAAGGTTCATGCTCCAATGAAGTCACCCAAAGTGAAAGTCAGTTCTTAATCAACTCGCTAGCTCACAATCACCGATCAAGCGTGATGCGGCGTCAGTCAGTGCGGTCGGTGGTAGCAACCACCCATTACAGCGATATCCATGCTAGACACATCTCCGGGTACTCATAGTGATACTTCATGCCTATTAGGATACAGTCTTCCAACTCTACATCCTGTGGGTTTGTTCGCGCTATGTAAATAATCGGCGGTCTGTAAATAATCGAGTCTGGACCCGACAATCCAGTGATTGACATCATGAGCATCGATCCACGCAATTCTATTTGTATCTATGTCTATCTTCTAACTTACACGTACCAAGTTTACTTCCGTGTTATACAAGCAACTGGTCAGTTCTTCATATTAAACGTCACACGACTACAAATGGGAATCACACATTGTACCCATGTGGAGAGTCGAACCCAGGGGCTGTACTCATAAACTTTCTTAGATTGCTTAAGAAATCTTAAGAAAAGTCTAAGTCATTAAAGCAGGTTACCAACGGAAATGCCGCTTTTCAAAATACCACTCTACACTCTGTCATATCGTGCTTTAATGAAACATTGATGTCTAAATCCGAATTTGTCCCCATTTTCTGACTTTTGCGATTCGTTGTGCAGAGTTGCGTCCCCTGGGCATGTCAGAAACCTGTGGTCGTTGGTTCGCAATCTGGTTCGCCCCGATTATGTTTCAAGGTTTGTCAGCAGCTTACCCGTGCTCGTGGGTTTCACCGAAGTGGTAAACGTCTAAGACCTGCATCACTTCTGGTTTCCTCCAAGTGTAAACCGTGACCATTGTATGGCATTACATCGAGCTACATCAACGATTTCTGTAAACTGTGACTTTTTGCACGTGGCATTACGTCAAGCAGCAACAACGGTCCACGTAAACCGTGACCATTGTATGGCATTACATCGAGCTACATCAACGATCTCTGTAAACTGTGACTTTAAGCACGTGGCATTACGTCGAGCAGCAAAAATGGTTCATGTAAACCGTGACCATTGTATGGCATTACATCGAGCTACATCAACGATCTCTGTAAACTGTGACTTTATGCACGTGGCATTACGTCGAGCAGCAGCAATAACTGTCCATGTTAACTGTGACCAGTGTATGGCATTGCATTGCATCGAGCTATTTCAACGATCTCTGTAAACTGTGACGTTTTGCATGTGGCATTGCATCGAGCTGCAACAACGGTCCATGTAAACTGTGACTTTATGCACGTGGCGTTGCATCGAGCTGCAACAACGGTCCATGTAAACTGTGACTTTATGCACGTGGCGTTGCATCGAGCTGCAACAACGGTCCATGTAAACTGTGACCATAGTGCTATTAAATTAGAGAGCGTCACAATGCAAAGGACACTTACTTGATACTGAAAGCTGTCACAAGACCAAATATTTTTGACGCCTGACATATAAATCAGGAAAGGAAACCTGTAGGCACCGTCAATATCTTCACATATTCCCAACTGTGCTTTGTAATAGTCTGATCTAATTTTGAACACATGTCTAAAATACTACCGATACCTGCTGACACGTTGGTACAAGAACACAATGTTTCTCCGGAAGGTCGCGAATACATAATCATGACAAAGGCACAAAGGAGCAGAGGAAACAATTGAACACGAGAGGAAATCCCTTAGTGCGGACACCCAACAAACGCAATAGCTTAGCGGCATTAAGCAATAATATGTCACAAAATTAAAGTTAAAGTTTACACGATATGCGGCTTTTCCATTGGATAGGAGGCCGGTCACATGACCGCGAAACTAACATTCATAAGCGTATGAACGACACAATTCGTTGTTGTTTGTTTGTTGTTTAACGCCTCACTTAGCAATACTCCAGCTATATGACGGTGGTCCTGAAATAATCGAGTCTGGACCAGACAATCCAGTGACTGACATCATGAGCATCGATCCACGTACCTGGGATACGATGACATGCATCAACCAGGTAAGCGAGCCTGACCGCCCTATCCCGTTAGTGGCTTCTTAGGACAAACATAGTCGCCTACGACACAATTTGAACATACATACGCTCATGTCACCTCTCTTTTTAGGGAACTATTTTATTCCACGATACAGCTGGTTGTTGTATGGCTGTCAGTGTAAAGATGAAGTAATACGTATAGATCAAGCGCTACATCCCTCGAGGTATAAGACAATGATATATAAATTCCGACGTTCGTACAGTTTGGCCCACCATGCCCCAGCCCGGGCTAGGTTAAAACAAGAATTGCAGTTAGATCCGCTATCTGTCATAGATCTCCTAAAGCCAAGAGATGCAAAAGCGAAGGCCAAACTTATTTATTTCTGAGAGATGGACAGCTACTCGAACGTATATAATAAACAGAGCAGCCAAGGATAAAAATGAAATCATATCAATATAAGAAAATAGAAATCATATCAATACAAAAACAGAAATTATGTGAACACCAAACTCACAATCGATATGTGTACCCTACTCACACACAGGAGTCCCAAAGAGGGACAGGTCAGCCGAAATTGCCTAGGCAGAAGGCGACCTCTTAAACACTTAATGCAACAACAACAGTTTGGCCCTCACTCTATGAAGGTTCATGCTCCAATGAAGTCACCCAAAGTGAAAGTCAGTTCTTAATCAACTCGCTAGCTCACAATCACCGATCAAGCGTGATGCGGCGTCAGTCAGTGCGGTCGGTGGTAGCAACCACCCATTACAGCGATATCCATGCTAGACACATCTCCGGGTACTCATGGTGATACTTCATGCCTATTAGGATACAGTCTTCTAACTCTACATCCTGTGGGTTTGTTCGCGCTATGTAAATAATCGGCGGTCTGTAAATAATCGAGTCTGGACCCGACAATCCAGTGATTGACATCATGAGCATCGATCCACGCAATTCTATTTGTATCTATGTCTATCTTCTAACTTACACGTACCAAGTTTACTTCCGTGTTATACAAGCAACTGGTCAGTTCTTCATATTAAACGTCACACGACTACAAATGGGAATCACACATTGTACCCATGTGGAGAGTCGAACCCAGGGGCTGTACTCATAAACTTTCTTAGATTGCTTAAGAAATCTTAAGAAAAGTCTAAGTCATTAAAGCAGGTTACCAACGGAAATGCCGCTTTTCAAAATACCACTCTACACTCTGTCATATCGTGCTTTAATGAAACATTGATGTCTAAATCCGAATTTGTCCCCATTTTCTGACTTTTGCGATTCGTTGTGCAGAGTTGCGTCCCCTGGGCATGTCAGAAACCTGTGGTCGTTGGTTCGCAATCTGGTTCGCCCCAATTATGTTTCAAGGTTTGTCAGCAGCTTACCCGTGCTCGTGGGTTTCACCGAAGTGGTAAACGTCTAAGACCTGCATCACTTCTGGTTTCCTCCAAGTGTAAACCGTGACCATTGTATGGCATTACATCGAGCTACATCAACGATTTCTGTAAACTGTGACTTTTTGCACGTGGCATTACGTCAAGCAGCAACAACGGTCCACGTAAACCGTGACCATTGTATGGCATTACATCGAGCTACATCAACGATCTCTGTAAACTGTGACTTTAAGCACGTGGCATTACGTCGAGCAGCAAAAATGGTTCATGTAAACCGTGACCATTGTATGGCATTACATCGAGCTACATCAACGATCTCTGTAAACTGTGACTTTATGCACGTGGCATTACGTCGAGCAGCAGCAATAACTGTCCATGTTAACTGTGACCAGTGTATGGCATTGCATTGCATCGAGCTATTTCAACGATCTCTGTAAACTGTGACGTTTTGCATGTGGCATTGCATCGAGCTGCAACAACGGTCCATGTAAACTGTGACTTTATGCACGTGGCGTTGCATCGAGCTGCAACAACGGTCCATGTAAACTGTGACTTTATGCACGTGGCGTTGCATCGAGCTGCAACAACGGTCCATGTAAACTGTGACCATAGTGCTATTAAATTAGAGAGCGTCACAATGCAAAGGACACTAACTTGATACTGAAAGCTGTCACAAGACCAAATATTTTTGACGCCTGACATATAAATCAGGAAAGGAAACCTGTAGGCACCGTCAATATCTTCACATATTCCCAACTGTGCTTTGTAATAGTCTGATCTAATTTTGAACACATGTCTAAAATACTACCGATACCTGCTGACACGTTGGTACAAGAACACAATGTTTCTCCGGAAGGTCGCGAATACATAATCATGACAAAGGCACAAAGGAGCAGAGGAAACAATTGAACACGAGAGGAAATCCCTTAGTGCGGACACCCAACAAACGCAATAGCTTAGCGGCATTAAGCAATAATATGTCACAAAATTAAAGTTAAAGTTTACACGATATGCGGCTTTTCCATTGGATAGGAGGCCGGTCACGTGACCGCGAAACTAACGTTCATAAGCGTATGAACGACACAATTCGTTGTTGTTTGTTTGTTGTTTAACGCCTCACTTAGCAATACTCCAGCTATATGACGGTGGTCCTGAAATAATCGAGTCTGGACCAGACAATCCAGTGACTGACATCATGAGCATCGATCCACGCACCTGGGATACGATGACATGCATCAACCAGGTAAGCGAGCCTGACCACCCTATCCCGTTAGTGGCTTCTTAGGACAAACATAGTCGCCTACGACACAATTTGAACATACATACGCTCATGTCACCTCTCTTTTTAGGGAACTATTTTATTCCACGATACAGCTGGTTGTTGTATGGCTGTCAGTGTAAAGATGAAGTAATACGTATAGATCAAGCGCTACATCCCTCGAGGTATAAGACAATGATATATAAATTCCGACGTTCGTACAGTTTGGCCCACCATGCCCCAGCCCGGGCTAGGTTAAAACAAGAATTGCAGTTAGATCCGCTATCTGTCATAGATCTCCTAAAGCCAAGAGATGCAAAAGCGAAGGCCAAACTTATTTATTTCTGAGAGATGGACAGCTACTCGAACGTATATAATAAACAGAGCAGCCAAGGATAAAAATGAAAACATATCAATATAAGAAAATAGAAATCATATCAATACAAAAACAGAAATTATGTGAACACCAAACTCACAATCGATATGTGTACCCTACTCACACACAGGAGTCCCAAAGAGGGACAGGTCAGCCGAAATTGCCTAGGCAGAAGGCGACCTCTTAAACACTTAATGCAACAACAACAGTTTGGCCCTCACTCTATGAAGGTTCATGCTCCAATGAAGTCACCCAAAGTGAAAGTCAGTTCTTAATCAACTCGCTAGCTCACAATCACCGATCAAGCGTGATGCGGCGTCAGTCAGTGCGGTCGGTGGTAGCAACCACCCATTACAGCGATATCCATGCTAGACACATCTCCGGGTACTCATAGTGATACTTCATGCCTATTAGGATACAGTCTTCTAACTATACATCCTGTGGGTTTGTTCGCGCTATGTAAATAATCGGCGGTCTGTAAATAATCGAGTCTGGACCCGACAATCCAGTGATTGACATCATGAGCATCGATCCACGCAATTCTATTTGTATCTATGTCTATCTTCTAACTTACACGTACCAAGTTTACTTCCGTGTTATACAAGCAACTGGTCAGTTCTTCATATTAAACGTCACACGACTACAAATGGGAATCACACATTGTACCCATGTGGAGAGTCGAACCCAGGGGCTGTACTCATAAACTTTCTTAGATTGCTTAAGAAATCTTAAGAAAAGTCTAAGTCATTAAAGCAGGTTACCAACGGAAATGCCGCTTTTCAAAATACCACTCTACACTCTGTCATATCGTGCTTTAATGAAACATTGATGTCTAAATCCGAATTTGTCCCCATTTTCTGACTTTTGCGATTCGTTGTGCAGAGTTGCGTCCCCTGGGCATGTCAGAAACCTGTGGTCGTTGGTTCGCAATCTGGTTCGCCCCGATTATGTTTCAAGGTTTGTCAGCAGCTTACCCGTGCTCGTGGGTTTCACCGAAGTGGTAAACGTCTAAGACCTGCATCAATTCTGGTTTCCTCCAAGTGTAAACCGTGACCATTGTATGGCATTACATCGAGCTACATCAACGATTTCTGTAAACTGTGACTTTTTGCACGTGGCATTACGTCAAGCAGCAACAACGGTCCACGTAAACCGTGACCATTGTATGGCATTACATCGAGCTACATCAACGATCTCTGTAAACTGTGACTTTAAGCACGTGGCATTACGTCGAGCAGCAAAAATGGTTCATGTAAACCGTGACCATTGTATGGCATTACATCGAGCTACATCAACGATCTCTGTAAACTGTGACTTTATGCACGTGGCATTACGTCGAGCAGCAGCAATAACTGTCCATGTTAACTGTGACCAGTGTATGGCATTGCATTGCATCGAGCTATTTCAACGATCTCTGTAAACTGTGACGTTTTGCATGTGGCATTGCATCGAGCTGCAACAACGGTCCATGTTAACTGTGACTTTATGCACGTGGCGTTGCATCGAGCTGCAACAACGGTCCATGTAAACTGTAACTTTATGCACGTGGCGTTGCATCGAGCTGCAACAACGGTCCATGTAAACTGTGACCATAGTGCTATTAAATTAGAGAGCGTCATAATGCAAAGGACACTAACTTGATACTGAAAGCTGTCACAAGACCAAATATTTTTGACGCCTGACATATAAATCAGGAAAGGAAACCTGTAGGCACCGTCAATATCTTCACATATTCCCAACTGTGCTTTGTAATAGTCTGATCTAATTTTGAACACATGTCTAAAATACTACCGATACCTGCTGACACGTTGGTACAAGAACACAATGTTTCTCCGGAAGGTCGCGAATACATAATCATGACAAAGGCACAAAGGAGCAGAGGAAACAATTGAACACGAGAGGAAATCCCTTAGTGCGGACACCCAACAAACGCAATAGCTTAGCGGCATTAAGCAATAATATGTCACAAAATTAAAGTTAAAGTTTACACGATATGCGGCTTTTCCATTGGATAGGAGGCCGGTCACGTGACCGCGAAACTAACGTTCATAAGCGTATGAACGACACAATTCGTTGTTGTTTGTTTGTTGTTTAACGCCTCACTTAGCAATACTCCAGCTATATGACGGTGGTCCTGAAATAATCGAGTCTGGACCAGACAATCCAGTGACTGACATCATGAGCATCGATCCACGCACCTGGGATACGATGACATGCATCAACCAGGTAAGCGAGCCTGACCACCCTATCCCGTTAGTGGCTTCTTAGGACAAACATAGTCGCCTACGACACAATTTGAACATACATACGCTCATGTCACCTCTCTTTTTAGGGAACTATTTTATTCCACGATACAGCTGGTTGTTGTATGGCTGTCAGTGTAAAGATGAAGTAATACGTATAGATCAAGCGCTACATCCCTCGAGGTATAAGACAATGATATATAAATTCCGACGTTCGTACAGTTTGGCCCACCATGCCCCAGCCCGGGCTAGGTTAAAACAAGAATTGCAGTTAGATCCGCTATCTGTCATAGATCTCCTAAAGCCAAGAGATGCAAAAGCGAAGGCCAAACTTATTTATTTCTGAGAGATGGACAGCTACTCGAACGTATATAATAAACAGAGCAGCCAAGGATAAAAATGAAAACATATCAATATAAGAAAATAGAAATCATATCAATACAAAAACAGAAATTATGTGAACACCAAACTCACAATCGATATGTGTACCCTACTCACACACAGGAGTCCCAAAGAGGGACAGGTCAGCCGAAATTGCCTAGGCAGAAGGCGACCTCTTAAACACTTAATGCAACAACAACAGTTTGGCCCTCACTCTATGAAGGTTCATGCTCCAATGAAGTCACCCAAAGTGAAAGTCAGTTCTTAATCAACTCGCTAGCTCACAATCACCGATCAAGCGTGATGCGGCGTCAGTCAGTGCGGTCGGTGGTAGCAACCACCCATTACAGCGATATCCATGCTAGACACATCTCCGGGTACTCATAGTGATACTTCATGCCTATTAGGATACAGTCTTCTAACTATACATCCTGTGGGTTTGTTCGCGCTATGTAAATAATCGGCGGTCTGTAAATAATCGAGTCTGGACCCGACAATCCAGTGATTGACATCATGAGCATCGATCCACGCAATTCTATTTGTATCTATGTCTATCTTCTAACTTACACGTACCAAGTTTACTTCCGTGTTATACAAGCAACTGGTCAGTTCTTCATATTAAACGTCACACGACTACAAATGGGAATCACACATTGTACCCATGTGGAGAGTCGAACCCAGGGGCTGTACTCATAAACTTTCTTAGATTGCTTAAGAAATCTTAAGAAAAGTCTAAGTCATTAAAGCAGGTTACCAACGGAAATGCCGCTTTTCAAAATACCACTCTACACTCTGTCATATCGTGCTTTAATGAAACATTGATGTCTAAATCCGAATTTGTCCCCATTTTCTGACTTTTGCGATTCGTTGTGCAGAGTTGCGTCCCCTGGGCATGTCAGAAACCTGTGGTCGTTGGTTCGCAATCTGGTTCGCCCCGATTATGTTTCAAGGTTTGTCAGCAGCTTACCCGTGCTCGTGGGTTTCACCGAAGTGGTAAACGTCTAAGACCTGCATCAATTCTGGTTTCCTCCAAGTGTAAACCGTGACCATTGTATGGCATTACATCGAGCTACATCAACGATTTCTGTAAACTGTGACTTTTTGCACGTGGCATTACGTCGAGCAGCAACAACGGTCCACGTAAACCGTGACCATTGTATGGCATTACATCGAGCTACATCAACGATCTCTGTAAACTGTGACTTTAAGCACGTGGCATTACGTCGAGCAGCAAAAATGGTTCATGTAAACCGTGACCATTGTATGGCATTACATCGAGCTACATCAACGATCTCTGTAAACTGTGACTTTATGCACGTGGCATTACGTCGAGCAGCAGCAATAACTGTCCATGTTAACTGTGACCAGTGTATGGCATTGCATTGCATCGAGCTATTTCAACGATCTCTGTAAACTGTGACGTTTTGCATGTGGCATTGCATCGAGCTGCAACAACGGTCCATGTAAACTGTGACTTTATGCACGTGGCGTTGCATCGAGCTGCAACAACGGTCCATGTAAACTGTAACTTTATGCACGTGGCGTTGCATCGAGCTGCAACAACGGTCCATGTAAACTGTGACCATAGTGCTATTAAATTAGAGAGCGTCATAATGCAAAGGACACTAACTTGATACTGAAAGCTGTCACAAGACCAAATATTTTTGACGCCTGACATATAAATCAGGAAAGGAAACCTGTAGGCACCGTCAATATCTTCACATATTCCCAACTGTGCTTTGTAATAGTCTGATCTAATTTTGAACACATGTCTAAAATACTACCGATACCTGCTGACACGTTGGTACAAGAACACAATGTTTCTCCGGAAGGTCGCGAATACATAATCATGACAAAGGCACAAAGGAGCAGAGGAAACAATTGAACACGAGAGGAAATCCCTTAGTGCGGACACCCAACAAACGCAATAGCTTAGCGGCATTAAGCAATAATATGTCACAAAATTAAAGTTAAAGTTTACACGATATGCGGCTTTTCCATTGGATAGGAGGCCGGTCACGTGACCGCGAAACTAACGTTCATAAGCGTATGAACGACACAATTCGTTGTTGTTTGTTTGTTGTTTAACGCCTCACTTAGCAATACTCCAGCTATATGACGGTGGTCCTGAAATAATCGAGTCTGGACCAGACAATCCAGTGACTGACATCATGAGCATCGATCCACGCACCTGGGATACGATGACATGCATCAACCAGGTAAGCGAGCCTGACCACCCTATCCCGTTAGTGGCTTCTTAGGACAAACATAGTCGCCTACGACACAATTTGAACATACATACGCTCATGTCACCTCTCTTTTTAGGGAACTATTTTATTCCACGATACAGCTGGTTGTTGTATGGCTGTCAGTGTAAAGATGAAGTAATACGTATAGATCAAGCGCTACATCCCTCGAGGTATAAGACAATGATATATAAATTCCGACGTTCGTACAGTTTGGCCCACCATGCCCCAGCCCGGGCTAGGTTAAAACAAGAATTGCAGTTAGATCCGCTATCTGTCATAGATCTCCTAAAGCCAAGAGATGCAAAAGCGAAGGCCAAACTTATTTATTTCTGAGAGATGGACAGCTACTCGAACGTATATAATAAACAGAGCAGCCAAGGATAAAAATGAAATCATATCAATATAAGAAAATAGAAATCATATCAATACAAAAACAGAAATTATGTGAACACCAAACTCACAATCGATATGTGTACCCTACTCACACACAGGAGTCCCAAAGAGGGACAGGTCAGCCGAAATTGCCTAGGCAGAAGGCGACCTCTTAAACACTTAATGCAACAACAACAGTTTGGCCCTCACTCTATGAAGGTTCATGCTCCAATGAAGTCACCCAAAGTGAAAGTCAGTTCTTAATCAACTCGCTAGCTCACAATCACCGATCAAGCGTGATGCGGCGTCAGTCAGTGCGGTCGGTGGTAGCAACCACCCATTACAGCGATATCCATGCTAGACACATCTCCGGGTACTCATGGTGATACTTCATGCCTATTAGGATACAGTCTTCTAACTCTACATCCTGTGGGTTTGTTCGCGCTATGTAAATAATCGGCGGTCTGTAAATAATCGAGTCTGGACCCGACAATCCAGTGATTGACATCATGAGCATCGATCCACGCAATTCTATTTGTATCTATGTCTATCTTCTAACTTACACGTACCAAGTTTACTTCCGTGTTATACAAGCAACTGGTCAGTTCTTCATATTAAACGTCACACGACTACAAATGGGAATCACACATTGTACCCATGTGGAGAGTCGAACCCACATGCTGTACTCATAAACTTTCTTAGATTGCTTAAGAAATCTTAAGAAAAGTCTAAGTCATTAAAGCAGGTTACCAACGGAAATGCCGCTTTTCAAAATACCACTCTACACTCTGTCATATCGTGCTTTAATGAAACATTGATGTCTAAATCCGAATTTGTCCCCATTTTCTGACTTTTGCGATTCGTTGTGCAGAGTTGCGTCCCCTGGGCATGTCAGAAACCTGTGGTCGTTGGTTCGCAATCTGGTTCGCCCCGATTATGTTTCAAGGTTTGTCAGCAGCTTACCCGTGCTCGTGGGTTTCACCGAAGTGGTAAACGTCTAAGACCTGCATCACTTCTGGTTTCCTCCAAGTGTAAACCGTGACCATTGTATGGCATTACATCGAGCTACATCAACGATTTCTGTAAACTGTGACTTTTTGCACGTGGCATTACGTCAAGCAGCAACAACGGTCCACGTAAACCGTGACCATTGTATGGCATTACATCGAGCTACATCAACGATCTCTGTAAACTGTGACTTTAAGCACGTGGCATTACGTCGAGCAGCAAAAATGGTTCATGTAAACCGTGACCATTGTATGGCATTACATCGAGCTACATCAACGATCTCTGTAAACTGTGACTTTATGCACGTGGCATTACGTCGAGCAGCAGCAATAACTGTCCATGTTAACTGTGACCAGTGTATGGCATTGCATTGCATCGAGCTATTTCAACGATCTCTGTAAACTGTGACGTTTTGCATGTGGCATTGCATCGAGCTGCAACAACGGTCCATGTAAACTGTGACTTTATGCACGTGGCGTTGCATCGAGCTGCAACAACGGTCCATGTAAACTGTGACTTTATGCACGTGGCGTTGCATCGAGCTGCAACAACGGTCCATGTAAACTGTGACCATAGTGCTATTAAATTAGAGAGCGTCACAATGCAAAGGACACTAACTTGATACTGAAAGCTGTCACAAGACCAAATATTTTTGACGCCTGACATATAAATCAGGAAAGGAAACCTGTAGGCACCGTCAATATCTTCACATATTCCCAACTGTGCTTTGTAATAGTCTGATCTAATTTTGAACACATGTCTAAAATACTACCGATACCTGCTGACACGTTGGTACAAGAACACAATGTTTCTCCGGAAGGTCGCGAATACATAATCATGACAAAGGCACAAAGGAGCAGAGGAAACAATTGAACACGAGAGGAAATCCCTTAGTGCGGACACCCAACAAACGCAATAGCTTAGCGGCATTAAGCAATAATATGTCACAAAATTAAAGTTAAAGTTTACACGATATGCGGCTTTTCCATTGGATAGGAGGCCGGTCACGTGACCGCGAAACTAACGTTCATAAGCGTATGAACGACACAATTCGTTGTTGTTTGTTTGTTGTTTAACGCCTCACTTAGCAATACTCCAGCTATATGACGGTGGTCCTGAAATAATCGAGTCTGGACCAGACAATCCAGTGACTGACATCATGAGCATCGATCCACGCACCTGGGATACGATGACATGCATCAACCAGGTAAGCGAGCCTGACCACCCTATCCCGTTAGTGGCTTCTTAGGACAAACATAGTCGCCTACGACACAATTTGAACATACATACGCTCATGTCACCTCTCTTTTTAGGGAACTATTTTATTCCACGATACAGCTGGTTGTTGTATGGCTGTCAGTGTAAAGATGAAGTAATACGTATAGATCAAGCGCTACATCCCTCGAGGTATAAGACAATGATATATAAATTCCGACGTTCGTACAGTTTGGCCCACCATGCCCCAGCCCGGGCTAGGTTAAAACAAGAATTGCAGTTAGATCCGCTATCTGTCATAGATCTCCTAAAGCCAAGAGATGCAAAAGCGAAGGCCAAACTTATTTATTTCTGAGAGATGGACAGCTACTCGAACGTATATAATAAACAGAGCAGCCAAGGATAAAAATGAAATCATATCAATATAAGAAAATAGAAATCATATCAATACAAAAACAGAAATTATGTGAACACCAAACTCACAATCGATATGTGTACCCTACTCACACACAGGAGTCCCAAAGAGGGACAGGTCAGCCGAAATTGCCTAGGCAGAAGGCGACCTCTTAAACACTTAATGCAACAACAACAGTTTGGCCCTCACTCTATGAAGGTTCATGCTCCAATGAAGTCACCCAAAGTGAAAGTCAGTTCTTAATCAACTCGCTAGCTCACAATCACCGATCAAGCGTGATGCGGCGTCAGTCAGTGCGGTCGGTGGTAGCAACCACCCATTACAGCGATATCCATGCTAGACACATCTCCGGGTACTCATAGTGATACTTCATGCCTATTAGGATACAGTCTTCTAACTCTACATCCTGTGGGTTTGTTCGCGCTATGTAAATAATCGGCGGTCTGTAAATAATCGAGTCTGGACCCGACAATCCAGTGATTGACATCATGAGCATCGATCCACGCAATTCTATTTGTATCTATGTCTATCTTCTAACTTACACGTACCAAGTTTACTTCCGTGTTATACAAGCAACTGGTCAGTTCTTCATATTAAACGTCACACGACTACAAATGGGAATCACACATTGTACCCATGTGGAGAGTCGAACCCAGGGGCTGTACTCATAAACTTTCTAAGATTGCTTAAGAAATCTTAAGAAAAGTCTAAGTCATTAAAGCAGGTTACCAACGGAAATGCCGCTTTTCAAAATACCACTCTACACTCTGTCATATCGTGCTTTAATGAAACATTGATGTCTAAATCCGAATTTGTCCCCATTTTCTGACTTTTGCGATTCGTTGTGCAGAGTTGCGTCCCCTGGGCATGTCAGAAACCTGTGGTCGTTGGTTCGCAATCTGGTTCGCCCCGATTATGTTTCAAGGTTTGTCAGCAGCTTACCCGTGCTCGTGGGTTTCACCGAAGTGGTAAACGTCTAAGACCTGCATCACTTCTGGTTTCCTCCATAGTAAGCTGGCACTCTGTGCTATAACTGGAATACTGATAAAAGCAGCTTATACCAAACTCACTCACTCATTTGACTTCTAAAATGACAATTCTACTTTCGAAATAACCGACGTGTGGAAGCTGTTTATCGAACAATAAAACACTGCAGAGAGAATAAACCAAGGGTGCGCATCCCTACGTGCTTTATTCTCCTCTGCAGTATTTTATTATACCGATAACAACTTCCACTTGTCGGTTATTTCTTATATGAGATACCAGCATTTTGTACAGCCTCTTTAAGGATGTTAATACAAATACAAGCTTTAAAAATGCTTGGCCTAATTTTACTTATGATGACCTAAATATAATCCAACCTCGGCAATGTCGGACAAGTCCAAACAGGGGAATACAGTTTCGTATTTCCCGCATACGAGGGCTGGTCAAAAAGTTATAAGTTTAACAAACAAAACCAACAATTGTGAAAGTATTTTTAATTTTATTTTTCAACATAATCCCGTCCGTTTCAATACACTTCTCATATCAATAGTGAAGCTTTTCAATTTCAGTCAGGAAGAAGTTTTTTTAAGCCACCAAGAAAAACCCATTCACGGCAGCTTTGAGGGCATCGTCGTCGTTACTAATCTATTTTTTTTTAATTTGACGAAATCCTCAACTATCTCTAAATTTTCTCTGGCAATGTCAGTTTTTTTCCCTTAAGATCAGAATTTAGAAACTTTGGCACCCAAAGAGAAGATATTCATCTGTTCATGGACAATAGTTTCAATGGATCCATGACTTAGACCTGTGTCTTCCTCAAGTTCAACAATGGTAATACGTCTATCTGACTCTATAAGTTTTTTTATCTCCTTAATTGAATCTTCATTGATGGAAGTTGAGCGGCGTCCAGACCTAGGGTCATCATAAAGGTTTGTTCTCCCAGCCTCAGATATAGCAGCCAAACTGTGGAATAGCTAGGGCACTTATCCACATACACTTGGGGATATGAATTTCTTGGGGAGTACTTTTCTCTAAAGTAAAAAAACTTGATGACTGCTCGGTACTCGTTCTTTTCCAGTCACGTCCAACTGGCTGTCACTTATATACACACGGCTTCAACGGGCCAAATACACTGGCAATGAGCTACTTTTTGACCAGCCCACGTAGTCTCATAATTCTCACGTCGATTATCTGTAACGTTTCTCCCAATACCGATTGCCATATGTCGCCCACTTTTGCATGTGATCTTTCGACCACTTGCGTTGTTAGGGAACAACTTACTTCCCCTCTCAAAAATAATGTCGTCCAATATATATCGTCATCAAGTTGCGAGCGTATGTACGAATCTCCAGAAATGACGTCATGATTAAACAATGTTTTATCGTGGCATTAACCACACTTCGTTCTTCATTGTTATTTGCGATTTGTGTTTTTATATGACCTAGGTAATACCTGTCACCGGTGTTTCTAGGATATTCATTGTAGTTTTTATATTATTGGCTATGAACAATCACAAAATTGTCAAAATTAGCAAACATTAGAGTAGCGGGGAAGCCACATCATAAGTTATATTCTTTTGAACACCGATGATATGTAATGTTCACATCATAGTCAAAGAGTACTAATATTTCTATACTGAGCACAGGATTTACATCAGATACAGAGGACAGTCCCTATAAGAGCTTCTCTCCGCGCTTTACTTTGCTCTTAGGTAAACGTTACTCTTAAAGCTATTATAACTATACTCTCAGCTAACAATTTTCTAAGCGACATTCTCAAGGATTTCATGGCTTCGTCGAGACGAGCTTTACTAGGTTACCGAACCGCGATCAGAGATGACAGGTTTTATGTGTATTATAATCATAAACATGAGCTACCTCTTGTATCAGATTGTATTCAAAATATTCTTCGCAAAAGGATGGCTTCGTGACTCAATTTCTGAAAAGTCTTTTACTCATTAATTGAAACTGCAAACGAAATCCCGTCTGAAGGAAGACTACTTCGATACCATGAGTCAAGCTGTTGTGGTCTGAAATAAGCTGCTGCCTGCTGCCCTACTCCTGCCTGCGTCTTGATCACTGTGCCGCCGGAGTAACGTCATTGATCGTCTTGGGCGTGGGAGCCGCGCACAGTCTAGATTGAGGGCTGCATGTAGTCGGCGGCGGAGCGGGTCTTCTCAGTGCCTTTTGCCGGCAGCAACACTCCAGCACGCGACTCGCTCCTCGCTCGTGCTACTCTCTATCTCCACGAGCTCACGTGCAGGGCTACAACAGCGAGCGTGCTGCACGAGCGTCTCGACCGGTGTGTGTATGTGTGTGTGCAGACGAAGCTGTGTGGATATACCAGACGACCAGCACCACCATGAGCAGGTAGGTGGAATTAGCTTCTCTCTGGTCTGTAGTCGCTGCAGTATCCAAGCTCAGGCCTACTCCCCTCTCTCACTCGCAACACACACCAACCTCCTTCTTTCACTTCATGATTGACGAACCGGTATATTTGTGTCTGGATCTCTCTACATCCTTTTGTCCTCCCAATCATCATGACTGCCGATGACAAATGTCAACGCTTTTCCAGATACTCACACACTCCTCTCTTCTTCCTTTCTCCTCTCCGTTCTTCTCTCTATCATCGCTTGGAGCAGTAACACAAATCAATATTCTATTACCTCGTTCGCCTTTATCAGCTGGTAACACCAGTGAGCACAATGACCGCATTTGTGTTGGAAATACTACAATCTTCTCTCTATCATGTCCCGATCACATCGCAGTCTTGTCAGCTGCAACGTCGTGCGTCTTTCAGATATAAGGGGCGGTCGGGTAGCCTAGTGGTTAAAGCGTTCGCTCGTCACGCCGAAGACCCGGGTTCGATTCCCGACATGGGTACAATGTGTGAAGCCCATTTCTGGTGTCCCCCGCCGTAATATTGCTGGAATATTGCTAAAAGCGGCGTAAAACCATACTCACTCACTCACTTTCAGATATATTCGCTGACTGAACTGCAAAGGACACACCAGGAAATTGGATTTGACCAAATAACTACAAACGTTATCAAACCGTTACGAGGCTGAAAACAGTCGCCGAAACACTGCAAACCAAAGGTCCAAAACACATATAACCGTATCAAATTAATCACTCCCGAATAACCTTTTCTTGTTTGTTTTGTTTTAACCACCATCAAACATGGGTGTATATTTTATTCTGCCTTTCAGTTTAGTTCTATCAAGCTCATATTAATTATTGTTCCTGTTAGGGCGACCCGTGGAGATCCAGGTTAGAATAGGTCACTCTCTTGGGATTCAGGGGATATTTTGTTTCATAAATAAGAGACAACACTACATAATTTCATCTGTGGGAAAATTTTCAGAAGTCAATCATCATGATTTGTTTCCTTGTACCGCGTTCTCGCATGTCGCACATGGTTAAAGGTTATGCAATATAAATTGAAATGTTTTTTGTTATACGTAACCGCACTGAACAGGAAAAAGTGACACTAAATGAGTGCAATTTGAGTTTTGAAGAATGACATGTCGACGTGAATGCTAAGTTTCAGGCGCTCCAACTGCAATCCTTGGTGTATTCGCAAGGGGGCTGAAAATTATGTTTGAACGCATGCTGATCGGTTGGTCGGGAAATAAAAT
This sequence comes from Haliotis rufescens, assembly GCF_023055435.1. NCBI lineage: Eukaryota > Metazoa > Mollusca > Gastropoda > Lepetellida > Haliotidae > Haliotis > Haliotis rufescens. The sequence continues at coordinate 38,248,102 of NW_025964372.1, read as the reverse complement.
ATCATCCTCTGAGCCCTGCACTACTTTCATGATTATTCCATGATAAACATGATTGCCTTTTGGAGACATTTTCATGGACTGTTCCTTGATGACAGTCATCGTTACTGTAAGGGGCGACGGTGTCGTTACTATGAGGACATGTTTTTTTCTCTTTAAACCGAAGAGCCGAACAATTCTTTTTACACTATACATTTTTTTCAGTACATTTTACGAGAAAACCTGAGGCATATTATTTTCTTCATATTTGTTAAAACACCACTCAAACACCTCTAAAACTCACTGAAAACACTACTGAAGATACTCAAATACGCTAAAGATATTACGTGATGTCGTTTAATATATTTACCCTAGGATCCCTGTATAATAAAAGTTATTTATCCATTTCCATAATCATAAGAAATCCCTACTAAAAGCAGAGTCCATTGTACGATTCTGACTACATCATAATCATGTGTTTATGAATCACTATCAAAAAGTGATTATAACAGCTATTCTTGAAAAACCAAACCGCGCCAAGGACGAAAGAAAATATCGAATGTGGACTTGCTTATCTCTAAGTATGTATATTACCAGAAAATCGACATATTTAGGATCGCAACGAAGCCTACTCTAACGAAACCTTTACTAATCTCATCTTGTATTATGGTGTTGTAAAATAGGAATTACTTGATAGCTTGAGGAAAATACACAAATAACTCCTATCGTGAGGTTTAACGTCGAATATGAACCTGTTGATAGCTTGAGGAATATACTCAAATAACTCCTATCGTGAAGTTTAACGTCAAAAATGAACTTGTTGATAACCGAAATGGAAAGAGCTCTGGCGCAGTACGTGTATGCCCTTGCTTCTCCTGGATCTCCTCGGGAAACATCACTGCAGTTGTGGCGATATCTCATAGATTGATTCTTATCACGTCTTTCAGTCACATTATTAATCTCACTCAATAGTGGATTTTATAGAGCCATTAACATGTTCTTCACCTGTCGACGATCAGGACAATCGGGCAGCACAACATTGGAAATACAGACACTAACAGTAAACTCACGTCAAATCTCGCGAGGATTCGCCAAGGGAGGAAAATTCGTATCCTGTCATATCATTCATTCTAATAATCTGTCTCAATTACGTAGAGATTTCCCGATCCCCTGACGACTGACGGGCGAAGCTATGGGTGTCCGAGGAATCTCGTGTACGTGGAATAATACGTGAGGATGGGATGGCACCGCTGGATGAGTGTGTAGATTTAACAGAACCATGTGGAGTGTGTGGTGTTATCAGTTTATCGTAAACCTACCACTAGCTTTCACATGATAGGAACGTTCGTCAGTTTTATCATCCCGTAAATAAAAGCGACAAAAACCGTATCCATGTTCATAAGAAAGTCGATTGTACGATCCCGACTATATCGTGAGCATAATTATGTTTATGAATCATTATCAAATAGTGATGATACCAGGTATCGCGAAGAGGTGAGTTCATGCCCCACCGGTGGCACCCGTCACAAACACATGCAAAGGCAAGTCAATTGTTAAAAAAACCGGGAACATATGGTCAAAATAGGGAATGGCATCGGACATTATTTTTGTCACTTCTGCGTCAAATTTGGAATTGTCCTCCACATTTCTACCATAAAACATTTTGAAAGCTTTACTGAGGCCTTGAATGTTGTAACCTTGATCCAGCAACCTCTGAGCAAGAATCGTATGACGCTGTTTGAAATCTTGATAGAAAGAGCGTTCGCGATTGTATCTCAAAAGTTGTGAAATGTGAACACCAAAGGCGGGAGCTTCTGGAATATTGCTCGAAATGAAGGGAAAGTTGACTTTTGGAAAGTTGACTTTTGGAAAGTTGAAGTCATCCCTCTTGTCTTACAGTATTGTGGAGATTGTTTTGTCACTCTGAATCTTCATGCATAGATCCAATTATGAAACAGATGAGGCGGTCCAACTGCATGGCATCTTTTATTTCTAGTTCAGTCGGGTAAATCAGTGGAAGGGAATTGGCTATATGATGGTTATTGGACGGTATCAGATCATCGATATAACTGAAGCTTAAGTTGAACTTCATGACCAAATTACCTTGTTTTGACTTTGCCAATTCAAACAGAAATTCTGATTCATGTGCGTAAAGAAACAGATCCGTAAGAAGGGGAGCACAATTTGTGCCCATGGGGATCCCTACTTCTGGCCTGAATGTCTTACCCCCAAATTTTACATAGCATCTGATGTAATCACATATTGTTTTCTCAGTATGGCATTTGCTTTCATTTTTGACAAATTGTCCCGAACCTCTGAATATATACTGAGTCAAATTAAAAACTTCACATTTTAAAAAGTAATCCCATATATGATATACAACGGACAAATGTATCAGAGAAGGTCATTAATGTCCAAAGAAGGATTTTAATTAACGGTGGTAACCATAATTTGTTCCAAGCACCTACGGTATTCAGTATTAACATCAACAGTTTAAATCATAAGTCCCAAGCACGAGAATCTGATGGCACACAAGTTCAGTAGCGTGTATGACCTATGTGCGTTGACAACTGCGACACAACGCCTCCGCATGGACCTTGTGATGCTTGTGAACACATGATTGGGAAGACGACGCCATTGTTGCTGCAAAATGGTGCCAAGATCTTGCAAATTCTGTGGTTGGTTCTGGAGAGTGCGCAGACTTCTGCCAAGAGCATCCCAGACGTGTGCGATGGGATTGAGGTCGGGAGACCTTGACGGCCAGTCCATGACGTTGACTCCCGCATTCTGAAGGAAATTCCTTGTCAAAGTTGCTGTGTGGGGTCTGGCATTGTCGTGTTGGAAGATCAAACCGGGTCCATGTGCTGCCATAAAAGGCAGAAGTTCTGGTGCCAGTACCTGGTCGCGGTAAGCAGCAGCGTTGAGGTTACCACGGATGACAAGAAGCCTGGAACGTGCATTGCCACAGAAAGCACCCCACACCATGACACTTCCGCCTCGAAATCTGTCAACTTCCTGTACACAACACTGGGCGTAACGTTCATGACGGGGCCTCATCGCCCTACCATCAGCAAATCGAAGATTAAATCGGGATTCATCACTGAAGACGACTTGATTCAAATTCCTCTGAGTCAATCGTAAGTTTCACTTTGCCCACAATTGACGTTGACGTCTGTGTAATTGAGTCAGAATCGGCCCGCAGTATGGCCGTCGTAGATGTAGAGGTAAAAAATCGGTTACGGAGGTGATGTTAGACAATCTGACGATCCTCTGCATGTGACGTCACACGCGGTCGATCTGGCCGAGGGCGATCAGCGGTGGTACCTGTTTGCTGTAGACGCGTCTGTAAATCATAAACAGTCCGTCGACTTCAACCCATCGTTCTTGCGACTTCAGCTACGGACGTTCCCGTCTGCAACATGCCGATGGCACGTTCACGTTGCACATTTGAAAGGCGTGGCATGACAAATGGCCGTAAAGACTTTTGTTTTCTTGTGTTTTTCTTTTTTTTGTTAATGACTGCTAACAAGTATGGCTGAAAACACGTGCGGTATTATGGCCACGTGGCCAGTTGCACGTGAAAAAACACTTTTGCCACTATAGTGCTGTGCACATAATTTTGATCACCTGCACAAAAACGGGTGTTATCTGAATACAATACGTGGCCATTACTGTTTAAATACACAATAAGGGCCCACAATGATAACTGGTCAAAATGTTAAAATTTTAGGATTGTGAAGTTTTTAATTTGGTTCAGTATAGATACGTAACTCTATCTGTGTTCATCACGTTTTAAAACAAAAGCCCCATGGATCAAGGAATGAAGTTTTCCCTTAGGTTTGTCATGTGGGATAATGCTGTGAAAAGTTGAAAAGTCAAGTGTTTTGACAGAATGGAACTTGGTTCTTTTCGGGGATTGCAAAAAAAGTCAAGCAAATCTTTTGAGTTTTTTAGAATTCACATGGTATTAAATCCACCTGTCACAAATACTTTCTGTGAAAGTAAAGAAATTCTTGCCTTTATTGTATTAAGGAGTATAGTTAGTCTTTGACAGAGGGATTTGGTGGTACATTTGTTGGACCCAGCACGGATTCGTACGGATTTTTATGGAGCTTTGGAATCCGGTACAAAAGATGAGTGGACATCTTCAGGTTTTAGAGTCAAGTCAAAAGTTGATAGGACTGATCCATGGTTTTGGCAGATTTCTTTCTCAGTTACCATTCTGATACCATTGTTTAATATGTCATTTATAACAAGATCTTTGATCAAACAATTGATGTAGTGATGCTAACATATAGGTTATGCTATCTGAGGCCTTGTCAGTGGGAACAACTGCAAAGTTTTCATGTAGGGCAGCCAGACTTTGGATGACAGCTGGCTGGGACAGAATGGGTTAAAACGCTCTCCGATGGGGTGAGTGAATGTTATTTTACACCATACTGCAAACAATATTCAAGCTTCACACATAACCCCCCTTTTCTAATGAGGACCGCTTCTGCCCCGGAATCCCAACGTGGACACGAGCATCGGATCCTGGGAACTTTTCTTCACCGAAATCTAAATCAGGAAACAAGTATCGGCTACGAAGGAAGTCTTCTGCCCCGGAATGACCAAAGGGAGGTAAGCATTGGCTACTAGGGAAGACTTCGTCTCCGGAATGACCAAAGGGAGGCTAGCATTGTCTACTAGGGAAGTCTTCTGACACAAAATGACCAATCGAAGGCAACCATCGGGTACGAGGGAAGTCTTCTGCCCCAGAATTACGAAAGGGAGACAAGTATCGGCTTCTAGAGACGTCTTCCTTCATGGATTAGCAATTTTAAAGTGAGACAAGCATGGGCTACGAGAGAAGAATTCCGTCCTGGATTACCAAAGAGAGACAAACGCCGGCTACTAGAGAATACCTCTACCCGGAATTACCAAAGGGAGACAGGCATTGGCTTCAAGGGAAGTCTTATGGGCGTGGAATTACCAAAAAGAGATAAGCTTGGACTATCTGCGACCTATTCGACACAGGAATCCATTTATCTTGATAAAAACGTTCGTATTCTTAACCTCTGCGTTGATTAACTTTGTTTTAACTTATGGACGGTAAGAGTATATTTAGAGCCGAGCTTAGTTTAGGGATAAAATAAATATCTGAAAGCAAAGTGATTTCTCTCAACCATTGCTAACTTGATCCACGCTAAAGGGTAGCGCCGCATATCTGTCAGCCGTCGTACACATGCGGGAGTACTTCCTGGCAAAGTTAATAGTGAAATTACCCCCATAAAGGAAGAGCTTCGACAGGTAGCGTCTGTCTGTACAAATGTGGTGCCCTCTAACAATAGGCAAGTGCTCACTGAACCCGCAACAAAGATTAAATAGGAGCACTTATGGTGCTGTGATGACTTGGTAGGTTTGAAGAGGTACTTGTATTTCATTTCAATGGTGAGATAGCTCATTGCCATGGTTTTCAATCATAATCAAAGGTCTGCGTTCGACTCCCGCCCCTTGTGATGGGCTTGGAACTTTGGGCAATTATATGACTAGGTAAATCGCCTCCCGCGATTCCGTTTTGCTCCCTTTACAAAAAACGCCTATCATATGTGTTAGTTGGAAATGTGATTAACTTTTTCGTTTTTTTGGAAGACGGAGAAAAAAAAGATAGCAATACGATCCCGATTCATCGTTCCGCGATGAAAGAAGGGTTTGAATGTTTTACTACCACACTTGCCTGTGAAGTCGACAGAGGCCTCGACGGCTACAGGTGTCTCACTAGAGCTAGACGCGATGTTGGGAAAGTTGGCATTCCTGGGATGGCAGCGACACTGAGGTTACAGCTAGGTGTTGGAGCATGAGAACGTAACGCGCTATAACAACACGTGGTGTATGTTTAACCCATGTTCGAGCAGCTGGCGTAATGCTACCCCACGCGCACAGTGAACTGTCACATAGCTACTCCCTGGAACTCCATACAGCGACTCTCTCTGTCTCTCTCTCTCTCTCTCTCTCTCTCTCTCTCTCACTCTGGTGGGACATATTCGATGCTATTGACAATCGCTGGACAATATCTCTCTCTCTTGATTGAGTTGGAACAGGTTCCAAGCAACCACACAAAACAGATCTGTTGGTACGATTCCTCCATTCCATTTATAACTGACCGCTCCGTGATCTTGTGGATAGATCGTCTATCCGTAGCGCGGAGTGAGTGAGTGAGTTTGGTTTTACGCTGCTTTTAGCAATATTCCAGCAATATCATGGCGGGGGACACCAGAAATGGGCTTCACACATTGTACCCATGTCGGGAATCGAACCCGGGTCTTCGGCGTGACGAGCGAACGCTTTAACCACTAGGTTACCCGACCGCCCCCCGTAGCGCGGAAGGTCGGTGGTTCGATCCCAGGGCGTGTCATACAGGAAGACATTAAAATATGGTACTTGTTGTCTCCCTGCCTGGCGCTCGGCATGAAGTACTGGTCGACTCAGACGATATACTGCCTGTGAGTGGGCTATCCATGTTAAACTGAGACTTGGAGATACATAGAAGTTCTTGATGTGTGTGTATGTTTTTGTGCTACGAGGAAGCCGACAATAAACATCAGTGCAGAATATACGTGCTGAAAATGGTAGGATACGTCCCGTGAAGATTCCGGGTTAGGTTTGGTCTTCACTGACCCATGCTTGTCGTAAGAGGCGACTAAAGGGACCGGGTAGTCCGGTTCACTGACTTGGCTGATGCATGTCATCCTATCCCAATTGCGTGGATCGATGCTCATGATGTCAATCCCTGGATTGTCTGGTCCAGACTCGATTATTTACGGACCGCCGTCATATAGCTGGAATATTACTGAGAACGGCGTTAAACAACAAGCAAATGTAGGATGCTAATGACGTAATGCTGGGTTAAGTTGATTAAATGACAATAACGACAATGTCATCTAAATCTTCTGTCTTGGGCAATTCGATATGTAGAGGAGCGTCCCTTAAGTGTTTCAGAAGCCTGTGATTGTGGGTTGATTCGCTCTGAATATGTTTCTAGATAATCTTTGTCAGCACCGTGCCCATCCTCATGTTTCACCAAAAGGTTAACGTCCAAAACGTGCATCACGTCAGGCTCTCCCCCTACATAAAAGTGACACGCCGTGATAACACTGAAATACTGTTAAAAGTAGCGTCATACACAACTTACTCCTTCACTCACCCACTGTACCTGTAGCTGCGCATTTAGACAGGTCACCGTTATTTACACAGAAGTGCAGCAGTTGAATGGATAAAGACCAGGGCCCAATTGCACAAAGCGATCTTAGCGCTAAGATGATCGTAACTCCCATACTTTAACATAGGCTTACAATAATTGTAGTGCTGAGATCGCTTTGTGCAAGTGGGCTCAGGACCCACGTGCACAAAGCGATCTTAGCGCTAAGATGATCGTAACTCCCATACTTTAACATAGGCTTACAATAGTTGTAGTGCTACGATCGCTTTGTGCAAGTGGGCTCAGGACCCACGTGCACAAAGCGATCTTAGCGCTAAGATGATCGTAACTCCCATACTTTAACATAGGCTTACTATAGTCTTATCGCTAAGATCGCTGTGTGCAAGTGGGCCCTGTAACTTTAATTCAACCCGTGTCTCTGTTTTTTAAAAAATACTCGATAACTCCGATACGGCCTTTTCTCCTTTTAGAAATAAATGAGAACGCTTTGATCGCGTGCTACAAACTACTGGATAGGAGACTTCCGATGAAGATAATGAGTAAGTTGGGCTTAAAACAGTCGAACAGAATTACACGACGTATCAAGCCCATATAGTGACATAGCTTTCCACCTTGATTAACCCCGTATATTGGGGATAAAACATCATCAATAAGGAATCCACGAAAAGCAGATCCTGAAGCCTATTCAAACTTTGGGCCTCCGTCCTACACACGCTGCATCTATAATTACACAGAAACACGACTGTTGGATTTGATTATTGTGCGCTGGACTGATAACGCGAGCACGTGACAGCAGGCCGCACAAAAAGAAGACAAGACAGCCATTTTGTTGATTAACCGAGTATGCTAGTGCAGTCAATTAAAGAGAAACCTAAAGTGACAGCAATCCCTTTAGATAAACACATCCATGAAGACTCGGATTTGATCTTCAGCAACCCATGCTTGCCGTAAAAGACGACTAACGACTAGAGGCGACTAACGGGATCGGGTGGTCAGGCTCGCTGACTTTGTTGATGCATGTCATCGTATCTTAATTGCGTGGATCGATGCTCACGATGTCGATCACTGGATTGTCTGGTCCATATGCGATTATTTACAGGAATGTATTAACTGGCATATTGCTTAGTGCGGCCTTAAACGACAAACTAACAAAGATAATGAGTGAGTGAGTGAGTATGGTTTTACGCCGCTTTTAGCACTATTCCAGCAATATCACGGCGGGGGGACACCAGAAATGGGCTTCGCACATTGTACCCATGTGGGGAATCGAACCCGGGTTTTCGGCGTGACGAGCGAACTCTTTAACCACTAGGCTACCCGACCGCCCCCAAACAAAGATAAAAACAATATGTTTTTTTTATGAAATTGTTCATTAAGTCAAGTTGTTGCAAGTAGAGGATAATTTTAAGTGTTCAGGAACGTTGTTTGTTACAGTTTGTTTATATTCCGACCGGCGTAACTTTAATAAATTGTTCTTTGATTTGAGGCGCCAGTGGAATTTAGAACGCAGTCGTGTTAGCTTGATATTCTATCACGCATTACCTCCTTAATCATTGTAGGGAGGTTGGCCTTGTTTTCTTTCGACTTATAATTCTGTGTTTTTAGTGTTTCATTGTGCAAAGATACATTTCAAGGCTATCAATATACACAGCGCATGCTGTACAGGGAACGTGGTGTTTACGTTGTACATGATTTCATCCAACCTGGAGACGTGCTTCTAGTGGGATACTGTTACACATTCCGAGCTGCTGATGCTGATGCTGATGCTGATTCAGACTCAAGTTGAGGAATATTAAAAAATTAAGTGTCAATGGAAGCCGAGATTCCTCAATCGATATCAAAGCGGCTGATTGAGACCCCCTGTGAGTCAATATGTCGTTTGATAGACTGCGTTATTGTCAAATATTGGCTTAGGAAGGACAGCAAATGAGGCAACCATGCTGGAATATCAAATCAATGCTATCAAGTAGACAAGTGATACGTAGATTACATAATTAAAAAAATCTACAACACCAAATTAATCTCAAACTTGCTACACGTTCCACTCCTGTTGGTTGGTTGTTGTTTAACGCCGCACTCAGCAATATTACAGCTATATGACGGCGGTCTGTAAATAATCAAGTCCGGACCAGAAATCCAGTGATTGATTTCATGAGCATCGATCCACGCAATTGGGATCGATGACGTATCAACCAAGTCAGCGAGCCTGACCACCCGATCCCGTTAGTCGCCTTTTACGGCAAGCATAGTTTGCTGAAGACCTATTCTACCCCGGATCCCAGTCCTATTGCATCTAGACGTGTTTGCTCGGTTGAGAAGCACAGTAGGAAGTGCTCTTGCCCTTTAGCCTCGCTAAAGGTTCAGTGCCTCACATAGTTACAGCTTGACCATTATCGGATAAAGGGCACTGGCATTGCTCATAACACTAACACGGTACATACCAATGCCTTTAAAACAAGACACATACATGTGAGTACTAAGATCAAAGCGCCTCAGTTAACCTAAACGTGTGTCGACACATGCACAGCTCTGGTAGGTGGTCCATCACTCGGCGAGGATGAAAGCTAAAGTCTTGTCACGATTACCGTCATGAACATCGTGTTTTGGTTTACGTCCACATAATTGTCATACCGGAGTTACCTCGTTTCGATATATCGGTTGTGTTTACGGCGTGTCCAGTGTGCACACTCCTTCCACCTGTCTCACGATGTACGGTCAATTTAACACGCCATTCCTCTTTCGGTATTTCCAGCAGGGGAAACCATTAGAAGCCGCTCCCCCATGTGTTAGAAGCAGCGTTACCGCCATCTCCAGAAACCCACGTTCCCCCTACCGATACCCAATACTGGGAATAACGGCAAGGTCAGGTCCCTAGGGTATAACATTCTATACCAGCACAGAAAGTGGGAAATATAATCTATATCCTCGACCGAGCTTCAGTATGCTCGTGTTGACGTATTCAAGACGTTATTTCTCTGTCAGACTGTCTGACTGATCACAAGATGTACGTTGAGACGTGAAGCTGTTATAGTGTAGAACTTTGAGTTAGGGGGAGTCTTATGTCCACATGGTCTGTATTAACAGTCGGAGAAGCAGTGAGCGAAAATCGTAGACATTTTACAATTGTATATTTGGTGAAACCTACACAGTTGTTGTTTTGAGGTTTTTTTTGTTTTTTTATTGTTTGTTTGTATTTAACGCCGCACTCGGCAATATTCCAGCTATATGACGGTGGTCTGTAAATAATCGAGTCTGGTTAAGACAATCCAGTGATTGACATCATGAGCTTCGATCCACGCAATTGGGATACGATAATTTGCGTCAACCAAGACAGCAAGCCTATCCAGCCGATCCCGTTTGTCGCCTCTTTCGACAAGCATGGGTTGCTGAAGACCTATTCTACCCCGGATCTTCCACGGGTTGGCACCTGGCGCTTGTACGTCTTGGCCCCGTTCCACAAGGGATCTTACGGCTTCGACAGTATAAGTCTATGTTAAATTATGGGAGTTACAATCACCTTAGCGCAAGATCAGTTTGTGGACCAGGACTGGATTAGTCTGGACTGGATTAGCCCGTGGATTAGGCAGCGGTGATATGGCTGGATGACTGCTGACTGCATTGTTGAAGAACATTCACTCACTCAATGAACAAGCATATATTGTGCGCTACCCCGATATAACTAACACCCTGCTTACTTATCCAGTCACGCAATTACTCACTCACACATCTACTCACCTACTTGTCCGCCTTCAGATCCAACTGCATTCACGTACTCGCCCATCTATTCAATCACTCATCCACCTACTCATTACTCGCCCATCCGCCCACCCACTTCCTACAGACCACCAATTCGCTCGCTTACTCTCTCAGGAAGGTACCTTATTTCAAAATCTATATCATTATGAAAGGTTCCTGATATATATTATGTAATCTTGAATGACTGAAATGTTACAAACATTGAATTCAATCATTTACACAATTATGACATATTTTGCTTCTCTGATGATAGATACAGCTGGGATAATGTAGTTAGTGAAGGCATTTTACCATTTCGGAGTTTTGCATTTATCTTAGGTGTAACCAATGGAACTTACTCCTTTATCTCGAGGGCACGGGTGGCCCATTCGACTAAGGCGCCGCAATTCGCTGTGCGGAGTTATGTCCCTTCGGCACGCCAAAAACCTTTGCTCGTGGGTTCCAATCCTGGTCTGCCCCGGTTATGTTTCTAGGTTTGTCAGCATCATACTCGAACTCATGGGTTTCACCAAAGTGGTAAACGTCTGAGACCTGCATCACTTTCCTCTCACATTCGGCTGACACGCCGTGATATAATTGGAATTGTGTTTAAACTGGAGTTAAACCTAACTCACGCACTCGTAACTCCTATAACTGGTCATTTCCCGTGTGTATACCTGACTCAGCAGAGCCACACGACAACCCCGTACTTTGTAATTTGTAGAAATAGCGGAACGAATCGTGTTTACATAATAATACCTGGCTAAATGATAACGTCCCTGCCTGTGGGGGCGTCAAGAGCCGACCACCGGTCAAGTATTACCCTCACAGTATGTGCCTGGCCAGCCGGCGGGGCTGGTATTTATCTTACTACCTGTTATTAAGGTACATTTGTTCACCATCGGTACATTATCTCTCTTCAAGCACATCGTCACTCTTAGCGGATAAATAATTCAGTCTCCGACTTCTCTTGGTACATTGGTGTCTGAACACAGCGTTCTGAAGAACACGAGGAAGGGATGCCGTATGAGAGAGTTGTAGACTGTTGCCAGTCGCTGTCTATAGCGAAAGCCAAACGGTGCAAAGAGTTCAGAATTGAAAACGTAGGCTTGATTATGATTACATTACATACATTAGATATATAACAGAAGGTATCTTGTTATAATGGACACGAGAAGATTCGGGTTGGAACAGGTCTTCAGCAACCCATGCTTGCCGTAAAAAAGCGACTATGCGTGTCGTTAGAGGCGAGTGAGGAGATCGGGTGGTCAGGCTCGCATTGGGTAGATCGATGCTCATGATGCCAATTACTGGATTGTCTGGTCCAGATTTCATTTACAGACCACAGTCATATATCTGGAATATTGCTGAGTGCGGCGTTATACAACAAACAAACAAAACCTTGTTATAATGGTCACATTATAATATACGATTGTTAACTCTGTAATATGTATAATAGCCCACGTACCATTTATTTATTATTTTTGTTTATTACATATATGTTCTTTTACACACTCCTTGGCCGAAAATACTGAGGTCGCAACTCGCTGTCCAGATGTATATGTTCACAGCTCTTTAAACGTCCTCTTGTCTCATTCCATTCGTTTGAGTAGAGGGAAGTAATGGCTATTGTAAACAGGTGCCCGTTCCTCTGAACCAATATTTAACAATGCTTTGACATTTATTATCTGTCAAGAAAGTATTATTCTCTAAAGGAATGTTATGGCCAGCGCAGACCCTTCCAGACACGTGTCCCGAGGAATAAACAACATGCCAGAAACTTATCTATTCAGGAACATGATGTCCATCTCTGCAATGCCCCCTTCACTGCCTCAAATGTGTCCAGATCTCTGAATGGCCTATGCTATAGACGCAGTCACCATCCATCATGTGCCAAGACCCAACAAAGAGAGTAGAATGCATGTCAGCATGCAGCAGATGCAATCAAAGCACGGGTCATAATGAAGAACCGTCGTGGATACGAAGGTGATATTTATGCCTTGCGCAGCTGCGGCTAAAGATATAATGGGTGTGTTTACATATTCAAGAGTTCGCAGATTTTTTTTCTAGGAAATGTAATGCGCTATTTACAATTCCTATATACAGCGCACATGTATGCGCCATTACCTTGTGAATTTGCCTGCTCTTTCTGGTTGTCTGCTTGGCATTCGCTGAACGAATGGAACGTTTATCTTCATACATCAATACACAGGTGCCTAGTATACAGCAGAGAATGCTAAACGCCCTGGATCATCAGTCATTGATGCCTACTCCCACAACAACTTCATCTGTCCTCCCAGGGACGTACATTGTAGCTCGCCGTGTGTGCCCTCACAGAGAAAACAGTCTGACTCTCAGTTCATATGTCCTCCCATTCACACAACAGTTCATTTGTCCTCTCAGTACAGTACATGTGTCTCCACTGGAACGTATCACGGTTCTTCTGTCCTCACAGTGACGTGACATGGTTCGTATGTCCTCGCTGGAACGTAACACAGTTATTTGTCCTCACAGTGACGTAACAGGTAATCTGTCCTAACAGTGACGTGACATGGTTCGTATGTCCTCGCTGGAACGTAACACAGTTATTTGTTCTCACAGTGACGTTACACAGTTATGTGTCCTCAGTGACGTAACAGTTAATCTATTCTCACAGTGACGTAACAGTTAATATGTTCTCACAGTGACGTAACACAGTTATGTGTCCTCAGTGACGTAACAGTTAATCTATTCTCACAGTGACGTAACAGTTAATCTGTTCTCACAGTGACGTAGCACAGTTACTTGTCCTCACAGTGACGTAACAGGTAATGTGTTCTCACAGTGACGTAACACAGTTATGTGTCCTTAGTGACGTAACAGTTAATCTATTCTCACAGTGACGTAACAGGTAATCTGTTCTCACAGTGACGTAACACAGTTATATGTCCTCACAGTGACGTAACAGGTAATCTGTTCTCACAGTGACGTAACAGTTATTTGTCCTCACAGTGACGTGACACAGCAATTTGTCCTCACACAGTGACGTAACACAGTTATAGGTCCCCACAGTGACGTAACAGGTAATCTGTTCTCACAGTGACGTAACAATTATTTGTCCTCACAGTGACGTGACACAGCAATTTGTCCTCACACAGTGACGTGACACAGCTATGTGTCCTCATACAGTGACGTAACACAGTTATTTGTCCTAACAGTGACGTAACAGTTATTTATTATCACAGTGGCGTATACCAGTTACTTTCCTCACATAGACGTAACACAGTTCATCTGTCTAAATGCATTCCGGGAGGTGTATGAGGGTGTACATTACTGACAAAATAGACACAATCAATGGATAACAACTTCTTTAATATACTATATAGCGACGTTTCGGTAGACCCTTATATCGTAATCTCAGGATCGTAATCCGTCTTCAAAGGAATGCCTATCAAACGATAAATTATTAATGGCATGAACACATCTACTCACTCACTCTATCATTACCGCATGGTGATATACCATGAGACATCACGGATAAATAAAGTGTTCTTTCAATAAATCCATTTCAGTACTAATAATCAGGAAAAAACAACTCGTTGCAGTCAGTGAAGGTCGTAGTCCAGTAACTCGTGTCGCACGTCGATGGAAGCCTAGTCCACCTTCCTCATCACAGCCACTCACTCCGCTATAAACCTGCCTATCTGATCAGTAATTGAGGAACTTCTACAGATTGATTCCAGCACACGCTTCACCTCTAACCTTCAACCCTTGACCTTGCAGCTCACGCGGAATAATCACATGAGGCCTTATCACGCACGCAGGACGTTTAGGCTTCCGCTGATGCGTTAGATCGAACGTGACTATTACAAAGCGAAGCTCCGTCTTGGTTACTTTATTGATGAGCTGATATGGATGATACAACGCCAATCTCGCTCGTGGATGCCGTTACAGGGCGCCTTGGGGATTGAATTGCACGATTAATATCAATTACTGTTACTACTGGAGGGATGGGTACCCGGTATGCATGATTCCATCATCATATGCACCCGGTATAACTAACTGTGTCGTGATGTGTACTTTGAATACCTGACTGTATCGTGATGTGTACCTTGAATACCTGACTGTGTCGTGATGTGTACCTTGAATACCTGACTGTGTCGTGATGTGTACCTTGAATACCTGACTGTGTCGTGATGTGCACCTTGAATACCTGACTGTATCATGATGTGTACCTTGAATACCTGACTGTGTCGTGATGTTGCCCTTGAATACCTGACTGTGTCGTGATGTGTACCTTGAATATCTGACTGTGTCGTGATGTGTACCTTGAATACCTGACTGTGTCGTGATGTGTACCTTGAATACCTGACTGTGTCGTGATGTGTACCTTGAATACCTGACTGTGTCGTGATGTGTACCTTGAATACCTGACTGTGTCGTGATGTGTACCTTGAATACCTGACTGTATCGTGATGTGTACCTTGAATACCTGACTGTATCGTGATGTGTACCTTGAATACCTGGGTCGTGATGTGTACCTTGAATACCTGACTGTATAGTAATGTGTACTTAGAATACCTGACTGTACCGTGAGGTATACCTTGGATACCTGACTGTATCGTGATGTGTACCTTGAATACCTGTGTCGTGATGTGTACCTTGAATACCTGACTGTATCATGATGTGAACCTTGAATACCTGACTGTGTCGTGATGTGTACCTTGAATACCTGACTGTGTCGTGATGTGTACCTTGAATACCTGACTGTGTCGTGATGTGCACCTTGAATACCTGACTGTATCATGATGTGTACCTTGAATGCCTGACTGTGTCGTGATGTGTACCTTGAATACCTGACTGTGTCGTGATGTGTACCTTGAATACCTGACTGTGTCGTGATGTGTACCTTGAATACCTGACTGTGTCGTGATGTGTACCTTGAATACCTGACTGTATCGTGATGTGTACCTTGAATACCTGGGTCGTGATGTGTACCTTGAATACCTGACTGTATAGTAGTGTGTACCTAGAATACCTGACTGTATCGTGTTGTGTACCTTGAATACCTGACTGTATCGTGAGGTATACCTTGAATACCTGACTGTATAGTGATGTGTACCTTGAATACCTGACTGTATCGTGATGTGTATCTTGAATATTTGAAACACCACAACACAGAACCCGTGAAGATCAGGGTTAGGTCTTCGGAAACCAATGCCTGTCGAAAAAGGAGACTAACGGGATCCGGTGGTCAGGATCGACTTGGTTGATGCATGTCATCGTACCCCAATAGCGTAGATCGATGCTCAAGGTGACAATCACCGCATTGTCTGGTCCAGACTCAATCATTTACAGACCTCCGCCATACAGCTGTAATATTGCTGAGTGCGGCGTTAAACAATAAATAAACAAAGAAACAAACCCACTACACAGCGTACACTACAACACACCCAGTCGAAGTAGAGTACACAAGCTACAACGCTCCCGCTCACTGCAGTTTATGCTTGTCGACGTCAAGAAGAACGCTGTTATCAACACGGAGGACCTACACCATGACGGAAGTACCACGTGCACATTCCGCCTCATTACTGTCTGAAAGCGCGTAGTGTTTTTTGCTCGTTGATTGTGTGATATTATAGGTGTTTGAAGAGCACTGCTGTTTGCAGGTTAACGTCGATATGCCATTCATCTTCTGGTTTACATTGTTGTTTGTTGAGAATGGACGCTTCTGTTCATTTCCCGCTTGAGTGCTGAGTTCATATTTGAAGTTAATCGGCTGCTGACGGAAAGGAGCGTGTGTAGCATAAGCTAGCTGTGAGGGTTGTTGTAACAGTCGCATGCAAAGCAACTCATTATTGTCACTGCATTTGTAAAATGAAAAATATATACATTTAACAGACAAATAGAACAGGAAACACCCATACTGCGTGAATCGGGGGCTACGTTGATAGTCACGTGACCTCAACAGCTTGCCATATTGAGAAAACTATTTTTGGTAATTATTCGGTCAGTTTTTGTTCACAATCTAATCTAATCTATTTAAATTGATACACGTGTATTCAGTAGTGAGTCACCACTTATGCATTCCGTTTTAAGCGATTTTTTTATTTGTTGACCTTGATATGTCCTTTGCACATCGACCATACTGAAAGATGAAACATCTTTTGGCAATTACTCAGAGAGTCTTCTTCAAGATTTAATTAACTTCGGTATACGTGATACTGTGGGGCTTTTGCGCAATATTTTAAATTTTGACTTTGATTTGTCCTTGCACTTTTACCATGCACTTAAATTCTCTCAAAATGCATTTTGATTTCACTGTAAACATTATCTTATATGAAACCAACGAACTTGAAACGTCACATACTTGTTCCCATAAATGATGACAAAAGATTCGGATTTCGAGGATCGAAAGCTGATATTTGTGGACCTTTTCTGGATTCAACACGTTCCGTTTTATTTCCAATTTTACTCTATTTTTACCTTGTATTGAATATGCTCATTAACTCTCTAAAGATCCATAACTGGCCCCGGAAATCACTTTTCCAATGAAATTACCAACCCGAAGAAGCTGAACAGATATATTGTCACATATTATTCAACGGTACACACACTGGCCACAACAATCTCCAAATAACCGTGCCGTTCAAATAACCCTTGTGACGTAGTACCTCTGGTCCGCAACCACCGTCGGGCGGTCGGGTAGCCTAGTGGTTCAAGCGTTCGCTCGTCACGCAGAAGACCCGGGTTCGATTCCCGACATGGGTACAATGTGTGAAGCCCATTTCTGGTGTCCCCCGCCGTGATATTGCTTGAATATTGCTAAAAGCGGCGTAAAACCATACTCACTCACTCACTCACTCACTCGCAACCGCCGTCGAGCTTCCAACCTTTCGTTTCACCACTGCAATGTAACCCAATATTTCTGGCTACTTCCAAGGGGTACTACGCTCCTATTTTGGCGCTACATGTGCTCCGTAATGCTACTGTATGGGAAAGTCCCCTTTACTTGCACTTTCGTCCCAAAAATGGCGGTAGTGAGCGAGTGCAGCTCATGGCATGGTCACACATGATGTTTTGTTTGTTTTGTTTGTTGTTTAACGTCGCACTCAGCGTCTGTCCGGCTATATGACGTCGGCTTGCAAATAATTCAATTTGGAGCAGACAATCCAGTGATCGATACTGTGAGCAACTATCAACACGATCGGGGTACAATGACACGCGGACAACCAAATCACCGTGCCTGGTCCATTCAACCGATCCAGTAAGTCACCTCTCACGACCAGCATAGGTAGATGGAGAGCTATTTTAACCCGGCATCTCAACGGGGTTGGCAGGATGTAAATATGACCACTGGAGACTTTTGCTGGTTCATCTGCTGGTCATTTGAGTGTTTTCTAGTTCCTTATTTGTTTGTGTGAAAAATAAGTTCTTACGTCCTTAATGTAATAAGTATAATCTTTATTGTCTCAACTCAACTCACTTACTCGACTATGAAGGATCTATAATTCTCCCTTAAAAATGTGCATGTACAAAACTTCAATGCTCACTGCCTGCATTTGAAACAAATGCAGGCAGCATAGTTCTGCAGTCATCAAAGTAACAAGGCATTCTCAGGAAGAACATCAATTACCACCTAATACATGATTTGATTATGGATGATAGAGGACTCACCAAAATACCAGTACAGAAGGCATCTCTCATGAGAGAACTATCTGAAATTCTGAGAAAGGAACTGGGCATGACAAAGGTTTCAGCACGCAGGATCCCAAGGTGCCCGACTCCTGATCAGAAAGTCTTCAGCCTCATCATCTGCCGGGAGAATTTACGTCGTTGTTAAGCAGATCTAGCTGATTTTCTTGCGCAAATTATAGCCATGGATGGGTCTTGGGTTTTCCTCTATCAGCCAGATCCCAAACAGCAGTCAAATGAGTGTACCTATCTAACCATCCCTCTGCCGAAGAAGGCACAAAGTATTTCATCAGATGGCAATGTAATAGATTCGGTTTTCTGGAATTGTAAAGGAATCCTACTGGTGAACTATCTTCCGCAAGATCAGACCATAAATGACCAATATTACATCAATTACAGGCAGCTGCGTGAGACTATCAAGGCTTAACGTTGGGGAAATCACGCATTTCTGTTGTTGCACCCTGACAATTAACGTGTGCACAAGTTTGTTGTTGCCATGGGCATATGCGAAACAACATTTACTAACTGAATCTGAACATTCCAGTTCTAGAACATATTCTTTCTAAGACGGATCCAGTATATTGAGAAATGAACCCCAATGGCTCCGCGGAAACCTAAATCATTATTTTTAGGCAAAACGATATCATACCCGCCTCCAAACCGAAATCGCCCCCGTGGCCGTCTGGATAGAGCGTCTGCCAGAGCTGCAAAAGGTCGGTGGTTCGATACCCGGCCGCGTCATACCAAAAGACGTAAAAAGATGGTACTTGTTGTTGCCCTGTCTGGCTGTTGGCATTGGGGAGATAAAACAAGGACTGGTCGGCTCAGAGTCGGTATACTGTGTTTGAGAGGAGTATCCATGATAAACTGCGGCATCGCATCTCACCTCTTAGTCCCTGAGACCTATGTATAGATACATATCGACATAAGTAGGTGTACTTTGATGGCATGGCGTATTCTAGTTTTCTCTGTTGTATCTAAAGGTCACAAGATGTCCATAAATAACTCTGCTTTTCGGATCAGTACCATATTTCCAATGTGCTTTTATCTCGGATCTACTAAT
Organism: Haliotis rufescens; assembly: GCF_023055435.1. NCBI lineage: Eukaryota > Metazoa > Mollusca > Gastropoda > Lepetellida > Haliotidae > Haliotis > Haliotis rufescens. Next base: position 38,228,456 of record NW_025964372.1, on the reverse strand, counting down.
CAGCGCCATTACACCTCAACCCTGGTGATGGCGGGCGCCTCACAAAACATCAAAAGACCTTATCCTGCGTTACCTGGACAACCTGACGAGGTTGTAATAACTTCATGCACCGAACCACTATCGCAGTAACTCAGTGACACCCTTCTGGTCTTTTTCTGGACGTGCCTAATGTGTCTGTACGTCGAAAACTCTGAACCCCCTACTGTGTCTGGAAGACGGTGAATCGATAGTGACACTCTACTATGGATGGTGGGGAGACTTGAGTGACACCCTACTGTGTATGGACTGTAGGGAGACTGGAGTGACACCCTACAATGTATGGACTGTAGGGAGACTGGAGTGACACCCTACTGTGTATGGACTGTAGGGAGACTGGAGTGACACCCTACTGTGTATAGACTGTAGGGAGACTGGAGTGACACCCTACTATATGAACTGTAGGGAGACTGGAGTGACACCCTACTGTGTATGGACTGTAGGGAGACTTGAGTGACACCCTACTATGTATGGACTGTTGGGAGATACCCTATGTCTGGATGGTTGGGAGACTGGAGTGACACCCTACTGTGTATGGACTGTGGGGAGATACCCTATATCTGGATGGCTGGGAGACTGGAGTGACACCCTACCGTGTATTGACTGTAGGGAGACTGGAGTGACACCCTACTATGTATGGACTGTAGGGAGATACCCTATGTCTGGATGGTTGGGAGACTGGAGTGACACCCTACTGTGTATGGACTGTGGGGAGATACCCTACGTCTGGATGGTTGGGAGACTGGAGTGACACCCTGCTAAGTATGGACTGTGGGGAGATACCCTATGTCTGGATGGCTGGGAGACTGAACTCTCTACTTTGTCTTTACATTGAGGAGCCAGGACTGATTCCCTACTGGTCTGTGTCTGAATGAGAGACCCTTTTTTCTGGTCAAAACGATTTTGGCGGTGAAATCTTATCAGTATATTTGCAAGATTTTCAGGACCTGAAATATTTCTTACTTGTTGCTCTAGACCACAATACTGGGTACTGATATTTGACCGCACAGATATATCATCGTCATTGCCGGTTACAGACCGCGGTGATTAAGGCTCTATTCAACCGGCTGCAGACTGACGGGATATGTTTACTTTCAATATTGCTGACTCCACATCATCGTGATACAAACTGGTTACCGTCGACTGCCTTGATGTATAAAATACATCCTATTGCAGACAGCTGATTTATGTTCGATGCTTACGTGGTTTGGGATGAAATACTTTTTTTCAACTCGCGTGTTCCCTCATGTAGCCCACTGATGCTCAATGACCGGATGCTATGAGGTCTTCTATCTGCGCACGAAGGCGGCAGAAGAAGGTAATCAATTCAAGTAGCAATATCGTCCTTCAAATTAGTTGAGTCATAATTTAGGCAGCAGTTAAGGTAAATGAGGAATATTGTGATCACTATTTTCTTTCCCGATGTGGACGGCCTGTGTTGCCGATGATGTAGTGTGTGGTCGTGTGCGTAATCGCTTGTTGTGTGATCACTGACTGTGATATTGCTTGTAAGTTACATGAGTAGAGCTAGTTTTTTCTGTTCAAACTCAATTAACTTTAATGTCAGTCCACAATTAGACTTTCATCCCGTACGCATTTCATGTAACAAGTTTCTTTTTTTGTAAATTTGATTTCATCCCACGTAAGAAGGAAACGTTTAAATATGGCAGTTTTCTCCCCGTACAATTATTCACGTGATTAGCTTCAGTGATTAATGGCCAAGCTGGCGGTATCTGAGTGTGCAGTCGTCACAATTGCCTGGTAATTGTTAATGATCGCGTTTACAGAAGGCTTTCTCCTCACTTGACCCGCGTTAAAAGTTGAGTCGTTGACGGCTTCGCGGCATCACGGGGACGATCGATGACAGAGTTCCAAACATGAACATTGTTTTACAGCAGAGCACGTATGTATCCGCTGCTCGCTTGACATTAAGCAGATCGATGCGTGCACATCACCGGAAGTGGTTAACGTGATAGTGCTCCATATCTCCTCGAAAACCAATATTGACATTTGATAACGGAAGTCACATGACACATGCATGAGGCATCGCCACAAAGCGACCAACTGGCGTGACATCTCGCGAGATCCCGCTGGGAAACATGGAATTCGTCTCTTTTATTAGCTTTTATTTGTTTCGAGGCCATTCAGTTAACAGATGGAAAGGATTATGTAACTGAAATGCTCATTATTTAGGAAAAAAGTTGTTAGGCTGTATGGTGTGTAGAACGTATGGATTATATCAATGTTTCACACATGCAGGCTATATTAATTGTATATCCCCTCAGTCAACACGAGCTGGCGGACGGGATGGCAAATGATTCGGGGCATGTAGGTTTATCGGGAGGGACATTACTCCTTCACAGTTGCAAAGGACTCATTTATCCCCGCAACACTCTACGCTCATCACTTGGTTTTTACAATCTAAATATTTAAAAAAAAATGCATTTGCAAAAACTTTATGAGACACAGCCCGACACGATAACATGCCCATCTCCACATAACTCACTCTTGAGAGACAATTCCGCTATCACTTATGTAACTATTCGCACAGAAGACATAAAGAAAGTGATAGAAGGTTGTGGATAAGAGACTTTATGGGTGTCTCCCGTCCAGCAGCTGTGATATACAGGTGGATTGGAGTAGATAGATGGGCGTTCATTCAGCACGTCTCGTGACGGCTACCATTGGGAGTGCACAGGTTTCTCTGTGTTCTGCATGGGTCCGCCATTAGCATAAAGAACCATCAATACTTTAACAACTACTGAAGCCGTGTTTCAGTGGTAGTGTCGGTTGTAAAGTGACGTTCACGATACGGTCTCATATAGGCTTGCTCACAGTCCCTGAACCATATTATTTTCCTTTACTTACTTACTTTACATAATGATATTGTTCTTAATGAATCAAGTCTAGATCAAGTCTTGGTTCAGAAACTCCCATCTCACTGGGTCTCCTTTTCAATTTAAATGTAGTTGCTTAAATTGTTTCTGTCACGATTATATATTTTCAGAGACCTTGGGTTTGTCTCGTTCTCATAATGCGTGGATAGAACTTTAATTTTAGGCCACACATACAGATGTTTACGCGTGCCTCGTGGAATAGAAGGGTACCGACAAGAACGGTACTTTCGATCCGTCATCGAACTCGGTGAACTTATTTTCAAGGAGATTGATAATACCCATTTATATTTTTAAATCACTTAGTGTTTTTTTGTGAATCTGTCTGCGCATTTTGCACGTTCATGCCATTTCCCATGTGTTTGTCCAGTTTGTATTGTTGTTGAACAAATGTAAGTTCTTAGTGTGCTCCTCAGGCACCGGGATCTCATTTTGTCCGTGTCATTACGCTTTGAACCATGAATGAAGCCATCCCTACCATTACTGTCACCCTGTTTCAGGAGCTAGGGCGAACCTGTAGAAAGCCATCACTGCGACTGTGGTAAATATGTGTTTAAAGTTAAGGCTTACCTGCACACTACGAACTCTTCGACTGTTGTAAATCTACGTTACTAGTTAGGACCCACTTGCACGAAGAAATAACGTCGGCTTATTTTAACTGTAAGGTCCAGTATAGGATACAGTTTAAGTTGTTCGTGCAGTGGCTAGCTCAGGCCCCGGAACGTTTGTTTGTCGTTTTTGTTGTTTAACGCCGCACTCAGCAATATTCCAGCTATATGACAGCGGTCTGTAAATAATCGAGTCTGGACAGACATTCCAGTGATTGACCACCTGAGCATTGATCTACGCAATGAACCAAGTCAGCGAGCCTTATCACCAAATCCCGTTAGTCGCCTCTTACGTGAGTGAGTGAGTGAGTGAGTTGGGTTTAACGCCGCTTTTAACAGTATTCCAGTTATATCACGGCGTGTCAGCTTAATGTGGGAGGAAAGCCCGAAGTGATGCAGGTCTCAGACGTTTACCACTTCGGTGAAACCCACGAGCACGGGTATGGTGCTGACAGACCTAGAAACATAATCGGGGCGAACCGGGATTCGAACCTACAATCATAGGTTTCTGGCATGCCCAAGGGACGCAACTCTGCACAGCGAATCGCGGCGCCTTAGACGACTGGGCCACCCGTGCCCCCCGCCTCTTACGACAAGCATAGTTATGTGATGATACAGTAACATAGGTTCGTGCACTGGGCTCATTCTCAGCAACATTGATGAAGCTCAAATGAAGATCCGGGGCAGAATAGGTCTTCAGCAACCCATGCTTGCTGTAAAAGGCGACTATGCTTGTCGTAAGAGGCGACTAACGGGATCGGGTGGTCAGGCTCGCTGACTTGGTTGATGCATGGCATCGTATTCCAATTGCGTCGATCGATGATCATGATGTCAATCACTGGGTTGTCTGGTCCAGACTCGATTATTTACAGACCACCGTCATACGGCGTTAAACAACAAACCAACCAACCAACCAACCAAAGCATACGATACTACATATGGCATCAACATCCTTAACGTACTGAAAGTAGATACGTGGCGGTTATCTGGCAGCTATTAACCTGTGTCAGTCTAATCTTTAATCAGCCTTGCCAATTCTCACATAAGTTGATCGTGGCTTGACGAATTTGTTCGAACGTTTCCGGTAATCTGCAGCTAGGTTGCATCGCATGTAGAATCTTCCAAAGAGCCTGTTCGCGGTTAGAAGAAAATATTCCTGAAAACAGTTCAATCAGCCTGCGTTACCCCATATGTGTTTATTTGTATTCACTACTGGAGAGTGATGATTACCCAACTTTGTTGTGTATTCGTTGGTAATATTATGCAAAATGATACTAAACCAACAAAAGCGAAGGTCATATTCAAAGTGCGTCAGTTTGCTTTCAGAAAGAAGATCCACTTTATGGTAATATTACTGAGAACGCTGAGACTACACACGTATTTATTCACATAACTGAGTAATTCGTCCAAAAGTACACTGAGTATTGTAAGAAATTATCTGGAAATAAATAAAAGCTACAAAATCCTTTCCATAATATAAACACGTCTCTACTAAAATCTGAATCCATTGTACTAGTCCTACTGTTTCCTGAGCATGTGCTTATGAATCACTAACAAATAATGAAAACACTTGGTTTTATCGTAAACGTAAAAATAGTCTGGTGGCATCCGTCACTAGCACATACAAAGGCAAGTCAAGTGTTTACCTGTAAAAACTCGGGAACATATGGTACAAGTCAAAATAAAGAGTCGCATCAGACATCAGTTTGGTCACTGGTGCGTCAAATTGGGGAAAACTCCACATGTCTACCATGAGGCTTTTTATAGATCTGCTAAGGCCTGTGACGCTGATCAAACAACTTTCCAGCAAGAGTCGCTTGATGGTCTTTTTAATGTTTGAAAGAGCATGCTCGATTGTACGTAAAAAGTTATGAAGTATAGACACCAAAACCTGGAGCTGCTGGAATATTGATGAACATATAGGGAAGGTTGAATAGGAGAAAGTTGATGTCGTTCCTCATGTCGCACAGTCTTGTAGACGGTTTGTTGTGACTCTGAATCGTTATGCATAGATCTTGATATCAAACACTTGAGGCGGGTTCTCTTTCACGTCTTACTCAGGCGTGTAAATCAATGGGACTTGGTCGTTTGACCAATATTGAATGATATCAGATCATAGATGTACCTGAAGCTTAGATTGTACTTCTTGGCCATATTCCGAGTTTTGATTTTGCCAATCCGAGCTGCAGTTCCTGTTCATATGTATAAGGAAACAGGTCAGCAGGAAGGGGAGCACAGATGGTGCCCATGGGGATGCCAACCTTTAGCCGAAGTGTCCTGTCCCTAAACGTCAGTTGGTGTTGTCTTATCAGGAAGTCCAGCATTTGTTTTCTCGGGAAATGTTATATCACCCCTATTTTCATTTTGACAAACTGTCCTGAATCTTTGAAGATATGAATATCTAATTTGGTAACCAATTACCCCATGGATAAAGTCATAAAATGTTTCCTTAATTTTTTTCGTGAGGGATAATGGGGTACTAAGTTAAAAGAAAATCACATTTGGTTCTTTTTCTTCATTGCAAACGTTCAAGCAAATCTTTGGAGGTTTTGAGAATCTACACAGTATTAGCTCTTCTTGTTTCAAATACGGTGAATATAAAAAAGTTTTATTGAGGATTATGTTAATCTTTGAGACGTGGAGTTAGTGGTGCCTTTACGAGATTCTGTTGGAGTCATAAGTTGTTATTAAAAGCTAAATGGTTTTTTACATGTGCAGCTGGTTAGAGAGATGATATTTACGACGTTTAATGTATTTGTATACTCAAAAATATGAAGATCTTGAGGACAAGAAAAGTTGAGATTCCGTTGAGGGGAAAATTTGAGACTATAGTCCAGACTGGAGTTATGATATGAAATGCGATAATGGTCTGAAATCACGTTAAAATGCCATCCCATATCATCGGGTTAATTTTATTTAGAGTTGACTTAAAATACAGTCTAACCTTGCATTCACATTCATAGGAAATAATGTTTTCTTAACACTAATGCTGAAAGCGTCGTTCTATTGACATAAAGTGCGATTACATTCACTGAATGTTTTGAGTGTTGAGACCAGAGAGATGGTAAATGCCTCGCTAACTATCAACATGTGCAGATCCATTGCCGAGCTAAGTTTGTGGTGTCACATAAAAAGAAAACTGAGAGATTGGTGTAAATTATGCCTTTCACAGACACCAAAACGGTGCTGTTAGACACGTACCCCATGTGTAGAAGACAGGTTAATACCCGGATGATGATCGGTATACGAGGGGAGAGATCACGTGACTGGGGACATCTGGGCGTTATGAGCACTATTGCACGGTTTGTTGTTTACACAAATACACAGCAGCATATCGCTGGAGAGGGAACGTGAACGGCTTCTGCATACACCATCGTAACCACAGCTAATGGGAAACAGCGGGCCATGTGGGACCCTCAAATGAAATAAAAATGAAAATTAGTTTTAACACTTTCTGAATTCCACCTCTCTAACCTCCTATTGATTTTCGCGACACTTCCTCATTCGCTTTTTCTGTCTTGTGAAGTCGTAACTATTTACGTGCTGGTTTTACAGCGAGAAATATCGCTGGCATATCTATGCCATTGTATCATGATTGTCACACCTTTTGATGCAGATACCCAACATCTTAGTTCATGAAAAACATATCCGTGTTCAGCCAAACCCCATAAAACCGAACGGTACCATCCCAGTGAAAATGTTCGGATAAACAAATTATCTGTGTTAAGAATCATTAAATATATCCGTACCCAACAGTAATCGTCCTTAAAGGTGGGGTTTTCGGCCAGACGGAGTTCGTAATAATGGATCCACCCGATTCAATGTTAAGAATCATGAATTATATCCGTACCCAACAGTAATCGTCCTTAAAGGCGGGGTTTTCGGCCAGGCGGAGTTCGTAATAATGGATCCACCCGATTCAATGTTAAGAATCATGAATTATATCCGTACCCAACAGTAATCGTCCTTAAAGGCGGGGTTTTCGGCCAGACGGAGTTCGTAATAATGGATCCACCCGATTCAATGTTAAGAATCATGAATTATATCCGTACCCAACAGTAATCGTCCTTAAAGGCGGGGTTTTCGGCCAGACGGAGTTCGTAATAATGGATCCACCCGATTCAATGTTACAATAATCGCCACTTTCGACCACCAATGATGTGGTAGGAGTCTCTTCTTATCTGGGTTCCCAGGGGGCAGACAAAGGAGTCAGCATATTCGTTCCAAGGCTTCCGATCCCTAATCAGAAACGCTTCAGGTTCATCATCGCTCGTGAGAGTTTACATCGTTGTGAAGCAGACCAAGCAGCTTATGTTGAGCGATTTGTAACCATGACTAGGTCATACCAAATAGAGTAGGCATTGCTCATCAGAGAGTTGAGAACATTCCGAGGAATGAACAGGGCATGATTATGGTAACAGCACGCTGGGTTCCAAGGCTCCTGATCGGAAACACTCCAGGTTCATCATATCCAAAGGATTTCTATTGGACGGACCATCACCCAATAGGTCAGGCCATTGATAGCCAACATTATGGTCATCTGCATAGGCAACTGCGTGAGAATATCAAGGCTTAATGTGGTGGAAAATTTAGTAAAGGTGAGTTGTTCCACCAGGAAATTGCTCCCCTGAACAAGTCCGTTGTCGCCATGGCTGCAATGCATGACTGCCACTTTGAATTCATTGATCACCCGTCAGAGTTTCACCTTTTGCCAAACTCGAAGAAAGAACTGTCTGGCAAGCAGTGTGCAAATGGTTGCATCTTTGGACCTGGGAAGGAATTATGCTAAAACATAGTTAGCGACCAACGCCATCAACGCAATTTGTCGCAGTTAGGCTCAGAACTCCGTTAGTGCATGTTCCTGTTTGTGTCATAATAGACACGACAGGTTTATGTTACGTGGTGGGCACATCACCGCTTTGCGTTCGCGTGACAGTCAGACACGTCAATGCTTGCTGTTTCACCAGTAGGTGGCGTGGTTGACACGTCAGTTGTTACTGGTAGACACGCTCCTGTTTTGTGTTGTGCGGTAGACGCGTCACTCCTTCTGTTACACCTGCACGTGGCATGGAAGACGCGTCACTCCTTCAGTTACACCTGTATGTGGCGTGGTGGACGCGTCACTCCTGTTACACCTGTTCTTGGCGTGGTAGACGCGTCACTCCTTCAGTTACACCTGTACGTGGCGTGGTGGACGCGTCACTCCTTCTGTTACACCTGTACGCGGCATGGAAGACGCGTCACTCCTTCAGTTACACCTGTATGTGGCGTGGTGGACGCGTCACTCCTGTTACACCTGTTTTTGGCGTGGTGGACACGTATCTCCTTCTGTTACACCTGTTTTAGGCGTGGTAGACGCGTCACTCCTTCAGTTACACCTGTACGTGGCATGGTAGACGCGTCACTTCTTCTTTTACACCTGTACGTGGCATGGTAGACGCGTCACTCCTTCAGTTACACCTGTATGTGGCGTGGTGGACGCATCACTCCTGTTACACCTGTTCTTGGCGTGGTGGACACGTATCTCCTTCTGTTACACCTGTTTTTGGCGTGGTAGACGCGTCACTCCTTCAGTTACACCTGTACGTGGCATGGAAGACGCGTCGCTCCTTCTTTTACACCTGTACGTGGCATGGTAGACGCGGCACTCCTTCTGTTACACCTGTACGTGGCATGGAAGACGCGTCGCTCCTTCTTTTACACCTGTACGTGGCATGGTAGACGCGGCACTCCTTCTGTTACACCTGTACGTGGCATGGAAGACGCGTCGCTCCTTCTTTTACACCTGTACGTGGCATGGTAGACGCGTCACTCCTTCTGTTACACCTGAACGTGGCATGGTAGACGCGGCACTCCTTCTGTTACACCTGTACGTGGCATGGAAGACGCGTCGCTCCTTCTTTTACACCTGTACGTGGCATGGTAGACGCGGCACTCCTTCTGTTACACCTGTACGTGGCATGGTAGACGCGTCGCTCCTTCTTTTACACCTGTACGTGGCATGGTAGACGCGTCACACCTCCAGTTACACCTGTACGTGGCATGGTAGACGCGTCACTCCTTCTGTTACACCTGTACGTGGCATGGTAGACGCGTCGCTCCTTCTGTTACACCTGTACGTGGCATGGTAGACGCGTCACTCCTTCTGTTACACCTGTACGTGGCATGGTAGACGCGTCGCTCCTTCTGTTACACCTGTACGTGGCATGGTAGACGCGGCACTCCTTCTGTTACACCTGTACGTGGCATGGAAGACGCGTCGCTCCTTCTTTTACACCTGTACGTGGCTTGGTTGGCGCTTCACTCTTTCTGTTTCAACTGTGTGTATACTATCTTTGCAGTCAGTGGAAAGTGTGCAGGTTCACCCACAACATGTGCAAAATGTGCAGCGAGAGACGCATTGTGAGGTGTGCGGCAGATAACGAGTGTGAACTGACTGCGGAGGGTGGTTCAAGGCACATACGAGAAACATTAATGATAGGAACTAATTACTCCACATAACCCCCGCCCAGATTAAGGCGGTACCGTATTCGACGTAATAGGCGCCCACGGCGATATTTGCTAACATATTGGCTCGTGAACAATCCCACTTAGCACCCACCCCTTCCGATTAATAAATGTACACATTACATATTTATCCGCGTATAATACGCACTCTGTGTTATATGCACCCTTAATTATGGGCAATTAAATTCTGGAAAAATATATATCTCGTATATAAACATTTCAGGCTGTCAGCATAAACCACGAAATTTATCTTTCAACTCTGTTTTTTCCCCCTAAAATATTATTCTAATAAGAGCCCACTTTTTCTTATTTTGAGAGCGCCCTGTGCGCTTACTACGTCGAATACGGTAATTCAGTGTCTGGCATTATCTGTTCAGGTCGTGTTATTTGTATATATTATCATATTTGTTAATGAGTATAAGCAGTGCATCTCGTTGAGGTGCGTTTGCTCTTCCGGTCTGAGTTCGACCATCAACACCTCATCACTTGACACCCTGTTACAGTGAAACTATGAGAGTCCATCACTAGTGTTTACACATGCCTGGGCACTGTTATAAAGTCTCAGGGCTCTTTTCGTCCTTGGTCCCAGATTAGTCCCAATCTGGAGTGGGCGAGCCGTCTAGGGCCTCAGGTTCTGAGATCCCGCTAGAGTGACCAGGCTGTTATTTATCCTCTTGAACCAACATGGGTGATGTCAAGTGTATACAAGTGTCAAAACGTGTGGTGTCACCCACGCCATGTGATCAAGCTCAGATGCGCCCTGTTCTGGGAATGGGCACGCGATAGTTGAGCTTCAAAGCAGTTTTAAACGCAATCATTCTAGCTATGGGTGAGTGAGTTAGGTTAAAACGCCGCTTTGTAAAATATCTCAGTCTTATGACGTTATATATGTCAGCATGATGTGGGAGTAAAACCGGAAGTCATGCAGGTCGTAGACGGTTACCACTTTGATGAAACCCATGAGTACAGGTAATCAGGGCTCATCTTGGATTCAAACCCACAATCATTGGCTTCTTGGACGACTGTGCCTGCTGTGCCCTTGCTTATGAGAAGATTATGATACATGTCGCATGTCGGCCGTTTGGTTGCAAACTGGGTTTTTTGTGTTCCGTTATTGCGCCACGGCTAGGTTCGTCTCTCATTCCTTCAACAACTGTTTAGTCGGCATGGTTTCGTCTCGATTATTTACAGGTAGCTTTGATACAGCTTGAGTGTTGGTGACTGCAGTGTATAACGACATCCACTCACTCTTCGGTTGCACAGCTTTAGTCCAATGTGGGTCAGGGAGAACGTAATAAATACCTTTTATATCAGTTGAGGGACCGAAAAAATCCTTACATTTAATTTTCTCTGGAATATTATAACATTGATGTGCTTTTTTATTATCGCGTTTTTTGTATTAATCTATTTGGGTTACACCACACGGGATGGTAACTGTGGTAACAGAATACTTCCCCACGTGACGGACAGACTAACTACCACTCCTTCTCCACTCCTTCAAACAGTTTATGTCGTCCGCCGCTAATGTCGTCGTCTGCTGCTGCAGACTTTGACGTCTGCTGATTAGCTGTTAATCTGACACGGCCTGTAATCTCGCCGCCATGTTGCACGTGTGATATGAGGGTGGCCCACGAGCTCCCAGTGATTGGAACATCTGCAACTGACGGCAGCCAAATGACGATTAAAATACAGGCTTGTTTCTTGTGGTAACACAGCCCATACACTGAAGCAACACTTGGACGGGACTGTGAGAGACTCCAGACTCTCAGCTTGCTCTCATTATCCAAGCATTAGAACCCTGATTAACATTGAGGATAATAACAATCTTCTGGCGAAATTGGCAAATTTAAATACCGCTATGACTCCTTTAAGCTATTGGTCTCTCATTGTCACATATTCACATATCGATTTCCACGTTTCCTTGGTGTATTTCAAGGCTCCAGATACTTTTTTGAGCCATTGCCTATTTACTCTCAAATTATGATTCACACTGGGTACTGATAGTTTCTTTAGATATTTAGCATATTTTCATGCCCTTCGATGCAGTTTAGGGGGTATTATTGCATCAATGAGTAGACACTTTTTAACTAATTTCTGCTTAAATGCTGTTTCGGGTGACTTCTAACAGAGACCATATACCGTATATAGCCTCTGCTTCTAATTTGTGTCTGAACGTGTGCTGCCCCAAGTATGTTACATGGCGCATAAAATCACGAAAGCCATATACAAGTCTGATCAACAAGCGAGACGTTGCGCTTTGTTTATGCATTATTCACAGCAGTAGACTAGAGTTCCTGTATATGTGAGGCCTGCACTCAATCAGAAAATAAAGATCTGTGAAGAAATACAAGTACGCAAGTTGAAAAGGATACATTGGGTAGTGTTGTTATACTATTTGTGTGCAAGCAGCCAACATTAATTGGGAAAATGGTGCATTATTTCGCGTATTTGACGCACATACGCAGCTCATCTGGACTCTATGGTCTGCAACTCCCAGCTCCTCAGTTCACAGCTCCAAGTATCTGAATCTAGAGGATGACTCCAAAGTGAGGGGGCGATTCAAGGCTTGATAGTGTCGGCATCGTCACTGGCGAGGTTGACGTTGTCAACAGCAACTAAAAAAATATCCGAACCACAACTCATTATGTTTCAGAACACACATGTCCAGATAATGATTTTTTGTGTGTAAATCTGAGGGCGAATTCTATTTACGGTATATATGGGACATACCTCAGAGTGGCGCAGACCTAATCCTGTAACCCCCTAGGACTCACCCCCCCCCCCCCCCCCCCCCCAACACACACACCACCCCACCCCCCTTCCCACACACACACTCATACGAACACACCACACACAAACCTCCCCCACACGCACACCCAACCACACCCTCCTCCGAGAATACCAAATGCTCCTAACCTGATGGGTAATTCACTGAAGATGTCTTACTAACCGTACATTTAACTGTCACAATTTTGAATAAAAATGAGTGTACATAGCTGCAAGAGTCACTGTTAAGGGATGGGAGGGTGTCATGCCTGGATATACCCCATAGGTAGTCTAGTGGTTCAAGCGTTCACTCGTCACGCCGAAGTCCCGGGGTCGATTTCCCAAATGGGTACATTGTGTGGTTTGAATCCCATCACAGGCCGCTCCGTAGGCACAACGGCTAGCAGTCCAGGCTAGGCCAGCTATACAGACTCACAGTCACAATGGCGGGATCTAATTGCGTGGTTGTGCTGTAACGACGCTGTGATGGAGTATACTCGTCGAGGAGGGTGGACGTGGAGTGTGTGGGGGACCATATTGATTGCAACCTCTCCCGAGGCTTCATCGTCCTCGGCTGACAATAACATACTAACATAATACTTTACAGAGGGAGAATACCGAGGATTCATGCATTGTGGTGATGCTCAGCGCTCCCTTGAATCAATGACCAGCCTCTAACGTATTAGCTCTGTGTAATACATGGCCATCATGAAGATTTACGTCTATGACAGTAATATGAGAGATACATCACGGAGGCATGCAACCAGTAATATAACAATTATATCACAGTGACAGGTAGTCAGTAATATTACAGATATATCACGGCAACATGTAGTCAGTAATATTACATATATATCACAATAACGAATTGTGTCAGTAATATTACATATATATCACAGTGACATGTTTTCTTTGTTGTTTAACGTCGCACTAAACAATATTCTAGCTATATGACGGCGGTCTGTAAATAATCGAGTCTGGACCAGACGATTCAGTGGTTGACATCATGAGCATCGATCGACGCAATTGGGATACGATGCATGCATCAACCAAGTCAGCGAACCCGACAACCCGTTCCTGTTAGTCGCCTTTCACGACAAGCATAGCCGCCTTTTACGACAAGCATAGTCGCCTTTTACAAGCATAGTCGCCTTTTACGACAAGCATAGTCGCTTTTTACGACAACCATAGTCGCCTTTTACGACAACCATAACAACCAAAGTCGCCTGTTTACAACAACCATAGTCGCCTTTTACGACAAGCATAGTCACCCTTTCACGACAACCATAGTCGCCTTTTACGACAACCATAGTCGCTTTTTACGGCAATGCAGATAAATGATACCTTGAACAGTACGAGATGCCTCCTTACTCTATGTTAAATAACGATCGTCCTTCATTTCCTCAATGTACATGCTGTGTGATCGATAAGATGAGTAAACACCAAAGTGATAGGGTCTTCACGCAATAGCTCCTGAATGACAGAGATTAATTATTTCTTAATGGTTGTGCTGTGATGACACACACAGTAAGGTCTCTGTACAATACACATTCGATTCTTGCCATGCTAGTCGATACATTCCGTCATCATATATTGAATATAAGCCCTCCAGAATATGTTAAGCTAAGTTAATCAATGAACACGTGGCTGAAGATCTATTGATGATAGGAAGAAAGGTGTTTTTACTTTATATTTTCAAGTTCACATGTCACACATACTAGTAGTGAGCCATTCATACAGTTGTATCGTTTTCCACTGATACAAAAACCGCCTCCGTGGTCTAGTGGTAGCGCGTCCGCCCGGATAGCGGAAGGTCCGGGGTTCGATCCCCGGCCGCGACACACACACACACACACACGTGCATGCAAGTCTATAGAGGTGCAATAATATTGGACGCAACGTTAAACTCCATTTCACCTCACCTCGTTGATAAAAGACTTCACGACACAACCATCGTGTATTCATCATTTAACCACAGCCTCATAGACGAACCCTAAGTCTCTGAAAATATTATAATTTTGACAGAAGCAAACAACTACATTTGAATTGAAAAGGAACCCCAGTCTAGACTTGCTGCATTTAGAACCATAGAAATATGGTAAAGCCTGGGAGGAAGGTTCAGGGACTGTCAGATATGCTACCTAACCTTCTTAATGGAGGGGTTATAAACACAGAAAACAATTATTTTTTAGTTTCTTAACGCCTTTTCTGGACCAGTCTGGACCAGTCTGGACCAGCAAATCCAGTGATTGATACTATGAGCAACGACCCAACGGAGTACGATCGCCGGAGTACGTCGCCGAGCCAGACCGCCCGATTCAATAACTTGCCTCCCGCGACTTGCATAGGTGTCCGGGGATCAATTGTAACCCGGACTTCTCTTGCTGCCATGAGATAAAAACAATATCATACAGAACTACAGTAATCCACGGTTATAACGAACACGCTTATACCGAACTGGCGGATATAACGAACTTACTTTTTTGGTCCCGACTATTTGCTGTAGTTATGCTGTATATATGCTTATAACGAACTACGGTTATAACGAACTAAGATTAGTAGTACCTTTGAGTTGGTTATAACCGTAGTTTACTGTATGACCTTGCTAGATTTTCTTGAATGCGTCTCCGATATGAATCCTGTCTGTTTTGTGATATGCATATGCCAATCAATCAGAAAGTCAAAGGCGCAACGCTTTAGTCTTTATTTAGTCAGACACGCTCTGCAAAGACATGGTGATTCGGTGATGTCCGTTTATCAAAGATGTCATTACTGATAATTTCCACAGATATTCTTTCCCAGCAGGAAAAGTCATTATCCCAAATTCAATGAAATCCAGTTAGAATGGTATCGTCTGCTTCATCTGCTCCCAAAAGTCGATCGATATGGCCGAGGACGCGTCCACAGTTGAAAGGGAATGTTCGCTCGATTCAAGTGAACGCTACTTCTATAAATCTCGATTTAAGCACGGCATGGTGCAGCTCCGGCAGCATGCATACTCACTGAGGGGCAGAGAGCGTGAATAATTCACCCATTGACGGTCGCTAGGGGGCGCCACCAGAACCGTTTGGTTGCTCTCTGTCATCTTTGCGCGCACGCGAATAGACTTGCTTCGGTTCTCTACATGACTGTTATATGCTTATATCTAAATATAGGCTCACCCACGTCGTTAATGTGCACGTTCCGTTTCTTCCCCTCACATTCTTTTTACAGATGCTCATTCATCAACTTTTTACGAAGCCATAAATGTTTACTTCAATGCAGCATTTTTTTTCATGGCTGTCCCCGTCCAATACAAGCACTTGTGTGTGAACGCATTTGTTCGAACGTGTATCAGTGGACGAGCTGTAGCCAAAAGGTCCAAAACACTACTGTGATACCTGTATAAAATACATCACCATAAAAAAAACAAAAAAAACATGTCTTGTCTGATTCATTTTTAGCCCACCCGTGAAGATCCGGGTGAGAATAGGTCTTCAGCAACCCATGCTTACCGCAAAAGATGACTGAAAGATGATTAGGCGACTGACGGGATCGGATGGTCGGGCTTGCTGACTTGGTTGATGCATGTCATCGTATCCAAATTGCGTCGATCGATGATCATGATGTCAAGCACTGGATTATCTGGTCCAGGCTCGATTATTTACAGATCGCCTTCATATAGCTGGAATATTGCTGAGTGCGGCGTTAAAACAGCAATCAACATCAACATCATTTTAGCCACCATAACACATGTATATATTCTTTCATTAGCCTAGCAGTATAGTTTGCGTCACAAATGATTGAGAAACACGTGAAAACCTCATTAGAACGTGTTCCACCTTCAAATGTTATTAACTTTATTCCCTTGAAGTTCGTAATTATTAATCAAAATATGGCATTGCGAACGCGGGACGTGAGGTGTTGTGACTGCATGGTTTACCGATCTGCCGGATCATTTTACAAATGAAGAATACAGTCATAATTTTCCAAACATCTCTCTGTTATCTGCATTTGGTAATGATTTTTGTTTGTTTGTTCCTTGTTTCACGCCACACTCAGCAATATTCGAGCTATATGACGACAGTCTGTAAATAATCGAGTCTGGACCGGACAATCCAGTGATTGACATCATGAGCATCGATCCGCGCAATTGAGTAACGATGACATGCATCAACCAAGTCAGCGAGCCTGACCCCCCCCGATCCCGTTAGTCGCCTCTTACGACAAGCATAGTCGCCTTTTACGGCAAGCATGGGTTGCTGAAGATCTATTCTACCCCGGATCTTCACAGGCCCATTTGGTGATGAAGAATAAGTGGGTTAGTGTTGGTGGGTAGGTAACGGGTCATGCTTCATTCACAACAACACTTTTAATGGAAAAAAATTCTCATGCCCTCGCCGTTATATTGCAAAAATATGTAATAAACTAAACGCGGCGTAAACACCTGACGTTTAAAGGAGGCCTTTCGTACCCGTATGTACGGCCGCAATATGTATACCATGACAGCTGAATGTCTGAATTTTATTTGAAAACACTCTAGGCGATAAGTAACACAAGTCAATCTTTCAAAAATATAGACAGAGTAATTGATTGTATAATAAAAGAGTTCATTGACCATATGTTAGTTTAAAACAGTCACTACATTGTTCGTCTGTTCGTCAGACTTTGGTTATATCGAGCGCTGGAGTCTATCCTGGGTCCATCCTTGGACGGCGGACTGAAATAACCTCAGATGACGACCAAATGTCTTCTTTGCGAACTCGACTAAACAATTCCCATTGAATGATATATATATCAGCAAACTCGGTGATGTATTCTTGCTGAAGACGATCAATCAGCTTGTGTGTACTGACAGCGCAGCTCCACCAACTTCCAACACTGTGACATGATTGTAGTTGTGTAGAGTCTCGGAATTCACAGACTCTTTAATGCTATTGTAACTTTCAGTGGTGTACTTCTCCCGACAACATCCTCCTGTTCGTAAATAGCTCCTTTAATGTAAGATCTGTTTGTTTTGAGCTTACGCAGAGCAACCTCCCTGAAGCCGTACCAACCCAAGGGGGGCCACTTGTGAGAGCAACCTTTGATTGAAACAGACCAAGCATCTTTAATACAGATTACATACAACAGGATAACGTCTTTGTGTCGTGGAGGAGTAAAGCTTGTTTCACGTCGCACTGTTTTCAGTCAACAAGGACGCAGTGTAATGATGTGTCCAGTGAGTGGGGAGGGCTGGATGGGCATGGTTCTGGGGTTTATCGGTTGGCACCTACTTGTGTCCTGGTGTAGAGAAGGGTTATCAGTGTTACTGGATACACCTCGTGTAGAGAGGAGGGAACTTACACTACACTTCCTGTAAACAACAGTTACATCCGGAATAACTCCAGCGCTTTGTCTAGCTGAGCTGGAAAGGTCAACTGGCTAATGCGATATTTGTGGCAGCAACAATATCTAATGTGGCAGAATATATAATCAGGATTAAAATAGTCTTTAACCAAGTACTGATATGTATTGAAGTGTATATATGTATATATATGTATATATTCATATAGAAGGGGCGTGGCTAAAAAGATGTAGGTGTATCCTGTCACTGTCTGTGTGAGACAGGGCGTGGCCAGGGATCTGTCGGTGTATCCTGTCACTGTTAATGTGAGACAGGGCGTGGCCAGGGATCTGTGGGTATATCCTATCACTGTCTGTGTGAGACAGGGCGGGCCAGGGATCTGTGGCTATATCCTATCACTGTCTATGTGAGACATAGCGTGGCCAGTGATCTATCGGTGTATCCTGTCACTGTGTACATGAGATAGGGCGTGGTCATATATTTGTGGGTAAATCCTGTAAATGTCTATGTGCAATAGGGCGTGGCAATGTGTTTGTGGGCAAGTCCTGTTTTATGTGGGAAAGAGTGTGGGCATGCATTTGTGGGTAAATTCTGTCACTTTCTATGTGCGACAAGGCGTGGCCAAGCATCTACGGGTTTATCCTGTCAGTGTCTATAAGAGATCGTGCGTGGCCATGAACTTGTAGGTAAATCCTGTCACTGTCTGTGTTAGACAGTGAATGACCAGGGATCTACGGGTGTATTCTGTCGGTTTAGGGCGTGGCCACTGCATTGTGGGTAAATCGTGACACTTCTCTGTTTGAGACAGGGTGTGGCCAGGGATCTATGGGTGTATCCTGTCACTGTCTATTTGAGACTGTGAGTGGCCAGGGATCTATGGGTGTATCCTGTCACTGTCTATTTGAGACTGTGAGTGGCCATGGATCTATGGGTGTATCCTGTCACTGTCTATGTGAGACAGGGTGTTACCAGGGATCTATGGAAAAATCCTGTCACTGTCTATGTGAGACAGGGAGTGGCCAGGGATATGTTGGTGTCTCCTGTCAGTGTCTGTGAGATATAGGGCATGCATATGTTGGTAAATCCTGTCATATTTGAGACTGGGCGTGGCCAGAGATCTGTGGGTGTATCTTGCCACAGTCAATGTGAGCTAGGGCGGGGACATGCATCTGTGGGTGTGTCGTGCCACAGTCAATGTGAGCTAGGGCGGGGACATGCATCTGTGGGTGTGTCTTGCCACAGTCAATGTGAGCTAGGGCGGGGACATGAATCTGTGGGTGTATCTTGCCACAGTCAATGTGAGCTAGGGCGGGGACATGCATCTGTGGGTGTGTCGTGCCACAGTCAATGTGAGCTAGGGCGGGGACATGCATCTGTGGGTGTGTCTTGCCACAGTCAATGTGAGCTAGGGCGGGGACATGAATCTGTGGGTGTATCTTGCCACAGTCAATGTGAGCTAGGGCGGGGACATGCATCTGTGGGTGTGTCTTGCCACAGTCAATGTGAGCTAGGGCGGGGACATGCATCTGTGGGTGTGTCTTGCCACAGTCAATGTGAGCTAGGGCGGGGACATGCATCTGTGGGTGTATCTTGCCACAGTCAATGTGAGCTAGGGCGGGGACATGCATCTGTGGGTGTATTCTGTTACTCACAAGGCGATATCGGACGTTCAAATTGGCCTGTATGTGTATACCTTCACTCTAAATAGGGCGGAGTTAGGGCGGATACATAGCTCAGACCAATATTGTGCCTCGTTCACTGAACAGTACGGCGAACGAGACACAAAGGCAGACCCCACCCCCTTCACAGGTATGTAGCTCAACCAGTAAACATCGCAATGTTTCACCATCGTCTTCTCGCAGTTAAACAGCTTTAATTAATACTAGTACACTTTGCTTGCTAACTTGAGCGCTTCTCTGGCGCGTGGGTACTGTTTTCCCACTGGTCAAGTCAGTACATCCTCTCCATCAGGCACACTGTAGCAACACGTGAGGCACACGCAAGGGAGGAAACACGCAGAAGCTGAGAGAGGGGTTAATTAGTGGACGGTTTGCCATCTCGCCCATATCCGACTTCATCAACATCTTGGTCTGGCAGCAGCAGCTGTGTACAGCACAACCCAGGTCTCACACATTAAGATGCCCCGTATACACTGTATGGATGCTCTAGACTTTGTACCAGCCACACGACAGGTAGATGTTCTAGACTTGGTACCAGCCACACGACAGGTAGATGTTCTAGACTTGGTACCAGCCACACGACAGGTAGATGTTCTAGACTTGGTACCAGCCACACGACAGGTAGATGTTCTAGACTTGGTACCAGCCACAGGACAGGTAGATGCTCTAGACTTGGTACCAGCCACATAACAGGTAGATGTTCTAGACTTGGTACCAGCCACACGACAGGTAGATGTTCTAGACTTGGTACCAGCCACACGACAGGTAGATGTTCTAGACTTGGTACCAGCCACACGACAGGTAGATGTTCTAGACTTGGTACCAGCCACACGACAGGTAGATGCTCTAGACTTTGTACCATCCACATCACAGATAGATGTTCTAAACTTGGTACCAGTCACACGACAGTTAAATGTTCTAAACTTGGTACCAGCCACACGATGGGTAAATGTTCTAGACTTGGTACCAGCCACATAACGGGCAGATGTTCTAGACTTGGTACCAGCCACACGACAGGTAGATGCTCTAGACTTTGTACCATCCACACGACAGGTAGATGCTCTAGACTTTGTACCAGCCACACGACAGGTAGATGCTCTAGACTTTGTACCAGCCACACGATGGGTAAATGCTCTAGACTTTGTACCAGCCACATAACAGACAGATGTTCTAGACTTGGTACCAGTCACACGACAGGTAGATGCTCTAGACTTTGTACCATCCACACGACAGGTAGATGCTCTAGACTTTGTACCAGCCACACGACAGGTAGATGCTCTAGACTTTGTACCATCCACACGACAGGTAGATGCTCTAGACTTTGTACCATCCACACGACAGGTAGATGCTCTAGACTTTGTACCAGTCACACGACAGGTAGATGCTCTAGACTTTGTACCATCCACACGACAGGTAGATGCTCTAGACTTTGTACCATCCACACGACAGGTAGATGCTCTAGACTTTGTACCATCCACATCACAGATAGATGTTCTAAACTTGGTACCAGTCACACGACAGGTAAATGTTCTAAACTTGGTACCAGCCACACGACAGGTAAATGTTCTAGACTTGGTACCAGCCACATAACGGGCAGATGTTCCAGACTTGGTACCAGCCACACGACAGGTAGATGCTCTAGACTTGGTACCAGCCACATAACAGACAGATGTTCTAAACTTGGTACCAGTCACACGACAGGTAGATGCTCTAGACTTTGTACCATCCACATCACAGATAGATGTTCTAAACTTGGTACCAGTCACACGACAGGTAAATGTTCTAAACTTGGTACCAGCCACACGACAGGTAAATGTTCTAGACTTGGTACCAGCCACATAACGGGCAGATGTTCTAGACTTGGTACCAGCCACACGACAGGTAGATGCTCTAGACTTGGTACCAGCCACATAACAGACAGATGTTCTAAACTTGGTACCAGTCACACGACAGGTAGATGCTCTAGACTTTGTACCATCCACATCACAGATAGATGTTCTAAACTTGGTACCAGTCACACGACAGGTAAATGTTCTAAACTTGGTACCAGTCACACGACAGGTAGATGCTCTAGACTTGGTACCAGCCACATAACGGGCAGATGTTCTAGATTTGGTACTAGTCACACGACAGGTAGATGTTCTAGACTTGGTACCATCCACATCACAGATACATGTTCTAAACTTGGTACCAGTCACACGACAGGTAAATGTTCTAAACTTGGTACCAGCCACACGACAGGTAAATGTTCTAAACTATGAACCAGCGACTCAACAGGTAGATGCTCTAGACTTGGTACCAGCCACATAACAGATAGATGTTCTAAACTTGGTACCAGCTACACGACAGGTAAATGCTCTAAACTTGGTACCAGCGACACAACATGTAAATGTTCTTAATTTGGTACCAGCCACACGACAGGTAAATGATCTAAACTTGGTACCAGTCAAATGGCTGGTAGATACTCTAGGCTAGTTGCAATCCATTGAGTCTTTGGATTGGGGGCACCTGTTCTACCACAGATGACAAGTTGATTATTCGTGCCAGATATATATGTTCTGTCGTAAATAGCTCAGGGAAAGGTTGAGGTCCCTGCACCTGTTTTTCAGCATGCTCCAAGTTAACGACCCACGGTGTAGATTATGTATTCTGTCGTTAATAGACCTTGACCTGTTTGGGGCGAGAGGGCTTACTGTTCCACAACATGTAGCCAACGTTGTGACAACCGTACATTATCAGGGACCTGCTGTGGCACGGGTGGCCCTGTCGTCTAAAGCGCCGCAATTAGTTGTGCAGAGTTGCGTCCCTTGGTCGATCATGGATCCGAATCCCAAATTCGTCACAGTCATGTACCTAGCTTTTCCAGCACCATATCCGTATTTGGAATTTTTACCACAGTAGAAAGGTCAAGCTGACACGCCGTGACATAATTAAAATAGATATAACTAAAATCAGCAACTATAAGGTCACCCGCTTGCTTATCAAAGAAATAATTGAACCACTCTACCCCTGGCGGAATCCGAGGAAAGGATCTGCAGCACACATGGACTGAACAGTGTCGTCTTGATTTGCAAACTCAGCACAATACGATCTTATCTCTAAACGTAATTCATCTCACCCTGTGACAATAATGTGAATATAATAACGGAAGAATATGATGTAATATTGAACTATTTCCCTGTCACGTACGCATGTAGCCAGCTGATCAAAGCCACATGGCGTAGGGACGGGACAGGGATATGGGCGTGACACATTGCAGTTGGAGTGGAAATTGTGAAGATTATTCGTATTCCTTATGAGACCTTTTTCGACAAACCCAGGGATCTGTCAACCACTTTGAACGTTGGAAACATCCTGCAAAATGGCTGACATTTGCTGGCAACATATATTGCGACACCAGGTCTGTTTACTTTGGCGGATAGGCGGCAGAGAGAGAGAGAGAGAGAGCAGTGTGTTTGCTCTCTCCGCAGGTCAAGTTCGACTCTCAAAAGGGACACACCCGCATTTGACTTTGATGTTATGTTTTACTGAAAATGGGACTTAGGACTTTCACTTAAACAGGCACTTAGACACCAAACAGACTGAATGGAACTGTTTTTTGTTTTTTTAACGCCGCATTCTGAATTATGGATGGAACTGTTTCGTTTGTTTGTTGTTTAACGCCGCACTCTGAATTATCGATGGAACTGTTTTGTTTGTTGGTTGTTTAACGCCGCACTCTGCATTATCGATGGAACTGTTACGAATATGGTATATGGAGGTGCGCTGACAGAATCGTTTCGTTATATAAGTGGAATGCGACACGTATGACCTCAAAAAGGCTCAGGTTACCAGCCCAAAAGTAATTTTAAGATAGGAAAGAAAAACTGGGGATTGATAACGGCCGTGCTATATGTCGTTTCTCGATCGTTGATAGCCTGGGGCCCCAATTATGCACGTTCAGTGTCGTGTTGACACCCACATGTCCAAACAACTCGTCTTTCCTTTAATGTCATCTTGGGGGCCATTAGCGTCCCAGCTGTCTGGGCGACAGGTTGCGCTATGCAGAGTTGCCTCCCTTAGGCGCGGCAGAAATCTATGATCGTGGGTTCAAACTGATTATGTTTCCATATTTGTCAGGATTAACCAAACTGATAAATGTCTACGGTATGCATCATCGTGAGATTTCCTTTCACAACTAACTGACACACCATGATATTACTAAAGTAATGTTAAAAGCAACGTTACACCTAACTCACCCAGTCGATAACAACATGGCACAATCATTCAGGGTTTTGTCTGTTCCAGATTCTATTTTAATACCATCATGATTCCACATCATTGCTGACTGGCGTGGATCGATCGATGCTCATGATATCAATCACTAGATTATCTGGTTCAGACTCGATTATTTACAGACCGCCGTCATAAAGCTGGAATATTGCTGAGTGCGGCGTAAAACAACAAACCAACCAACCATAACGCCCTGTATGTGCTTACTGTCGTTGTATAACCATATTTCATCATTGCTCTCCATCACTGCTGACGGACTGATAATGCCCTACATTTGCCGACTGACATCCTGTAACCATCACCACTGACTGCTGCTATCCATCATTGCTGCATCCTTCATTTAAAAAGCCGAATGTAGTAATTTTAATTTTTATTGATGTTTCTATCCATTTAAGTGTTACCTCTGTACTTTCAGCAGGAAGTGCCTACGTGAACGTGTGATACACCACGTGACAGTCACGTGCCTGGTATTACAGCTAACGACAGCGTTCAAGATGTTCCAGGAGCGACTACCTAACGGCGACCGAGTGCCCAACCCGTGCAGCCAAGGCGATGTGTGGGGTGGGGTGGGTCACCTTGTCCCTGGGGGGCAAGGGAGTCGGAATCCATTTGGAGAGGATTTTCACAAAGAGGGAAAGGTAAGCCGATGACGAAACATTTGACGTTTGACGTAAAGGATTTTGAACCAAGTGTGAGTGAGTGAGTTGGGTTTAATGCCGCTTTTAACAGTATTCCAGTTATATCGCGGCGTGTCAGCTTTATGTGGGAGGAAAGCCCGAAATGATGCAGGTCTCAGACGTTTACCACCTCGGTGAAACCCACGAGCACGGGTATGGTGCTGACAAACCTAGAAACATAATCGGGGCGAACCGGGATTCGAACCCACAATCATAGGTTTCTGGCATGCCTAAGGGACGCAACTCTGCACAGCGAATCGCGGCGCCTTAGACGACTGAGCTCCCCGTGACCCCTTTGAACCAAGACTTGGAAGGAAGGTTTGTTGTCAGGAGAACAATGCCGAAATGTGTTTCTTTTGCGACGACAAATATACCGCGCTCGCTTGAGGACATTGAGTATGCAGGGGATGATAGGAATGCTTTGGTCAGGAAAAACACAAAACGCTGTTAACAAATGCTCTTTCATTCTAATAACCAGCACATGTTTAACACAGGTCATTTAGGATTAGTACAGTAAACGAAAAATTTACAACAATTTGATTATAACGACGTAGAAGGGAAGTTATTTTTGGGAATATATTTGGATATTTTCTGTGGGCATATGGTAATATATCTTTAAATGATGTAGTACAATACCAAGTAAGGGATTCCCAAAGTTAATGGTAATATATCTTTAAATGATGTAGTACAATACCAAGTAAGGGATTCCCAAAGTTAATGATCTATGTGTTTAAATCCTTACACTTATATAATCCCTTCTTCGTAATAAAGAAATCAATACAAAGCAACACATAACCAATTTTAAGGAAATATGTAACATGATTTTCAGGACAATAAGCTTATTTTTTGAGTGAGTGATTGAGTGAGTGAGTATGGTTTTACGCCACTTTTACCATCATTCCAGCAATACCACGGCGGAGGACACCAGAAATGGGCTTCACACATTGTACCCATGTCTGGATTCGAACCCGGGTTTTCGGCGTGACGAGCGAACGCTTTAACCACTAGGCTACCCGACCGCCCTTATTTTTTGAAGCAGTATATTATTTCGCGTGATGTTGTGTGTGTTTCGTGTTGTTTCCATACTTTCAATGATACAATATGGTCGTGTGTTATTAATTCTGGCATTTTGTTTGGAGTTATGGCACTATTTCGTTCGTCTTTTATTGAGGTGCGGGATTGCTAAAACCTGCGTCAAACTTCATATTTTCCCCAATACAATCCTTGGGACAAATTACTATTTTCCCAGGAAATCAATGGTCGGTGTCTTGAGAATGTCTCAGACGACACGCACAGTAAATCTCGCAGCAAAATGTTTTAAAAACAGTTTAATCATCTTTTCCAATTTTACGTGACAATATGACATTTTCAGAAAGTTTTGACACCAAATGCAAACATGTGACATTGTGTGGCTTCAAATCTTCGATAAGATCAGTATTTTGGATGCCTGATTCCACTTGCCTTGAAATGCTTCTCGTATCGTGAGTACCGATCTAGGAACGCACGGCTGTAATCTCTTGATATATCGTCACGCCTCAATGTGGAGGACACCGACCATGGCGATGGGAGGACATAAAGTGTAGAGGACGTCGACCATAAAGAGGACGTGAAGTGTTCAGGACGCCGGCCATGTGAGGACATAGAGTGTGGATGAAGTCGTCCCTTTTAGGACATCAATGTGGAGGGAGGCGACCATAGAGGAGACACAAAGGCGTACAGGACGCCGACCATGGGAGGACATCAATGTGGAGGAAGGCGACCATAGAGAGGACTAAGGTGTTCAGGACGCCGACCATGGGAGGACATCAATGTGGAGGACGTCGACCATTGGAGGACATCAATGTGGAGGACGTCGACCATAGAGAGGACTAAGGTGTTCAGGACGCCGACCATGGGAGGACATCAATGTGGAGGAAGTCGACCATAGAGAGGACATAAGGTGTACAGGACGCCGACCATAGAGAGGACATCAATGTGGAGGACGTCGACCATAGAGAGGACATAAGGTGTACAGGACGCCGACCATGGGAGGACATCAATGTGGAGGACGTCGACAATAGAGAGGACTAAGGTGTTCAGGACGCCGACCATAAGAGGACATAAGGTGTACAGGACGCCGACCATGTGAGGACATCAATGTGGAGGACGCCGACAATAGAGAGGACTAAGGTGTTCAGGACGCCGACCATAAGAGGACATAAGGTGTTCAGGACGCCGACCATGGGAGGACATCAATGTGGAGGACGTCGACAATAGAGAGGACTAAGGTGTTCAGGACGCCGACCATAAGAGGACATAAGGTGTACAGGACGCCGACCATGTGAGGACATCAATGTGGAGGACGCCGACCATAGAGAGGACATAAGATGTACAGGACGCCGATCATAAGAGGACATCAATGTGGAGGAAGGCGACCATAGAGAGGACATAAGGTGTTCAGGACGCCGATCATAAGAGGACATCAATGTAGAGGAAGGCGACCATAGAGAGGACATAAGGTGTACAGAACGCCGACCATGGGAGGACATCAATGTTGAGGACGTCGACCATAGAGAGGACATCAGGTGTACAGGACGCCGACCATGTGAGGACATCAATGTGGAGGAAGGCGACCATAGAGAGGACATAAGGTGTTCAGGACGCCGACCATGGGAGGACATCAATGTGGAGGAAGGCGACCATAGAGAGGACATAAGGTGTACAGAACGCCGACCATAAGAGGACATCAATGTGGAGGAAGGCGACCATAGAGAGGACATAAGGTGTACAGAACGCCGACCATAAGAGGACATCAATGTGGAGGAAGGCGACCATAGAGAGGACATAAGGTGTACAGAACGCCGACCATAAGAGGACATCAATGTGGAGGAAGGCGACCATAGAGAGGACATAAGGTGTACAGAACGCCGACCATAAGAGGACATCAATGTGGAGGAAGGCGACCATAGAGAGGACATAAGGTGTACAGAACGCCGACCATAAGAGGACATCAATGTGGAGGAAGGCGACCATAGAGAGGACATAAGGTGTACAGAACGCCGACCATAAGAGGACATCAATGTGGAGGAAGGCGACCATAGAGAGGACATAAGGTGTACAGAACGCCGACCATAAGAGGACATCAATGTGGAGGAAGGCGACCATAGAGAGGACATAAGGTGTACAGAACGCCGACCATAAGAGGACATCAATGTGGAGGAAGGCGACCATAGAGAGGACATAAGGTGTACAGAACGCCGACCATAAGAGGACATCAATGTGGAGGAAGGCGACCATAGAGAGGACATAAGGTGTACAGAACGCCGACCATAAGAGGACATCAATGTGGAGGAAGGCGACCATAGAGAGGACATAAGGTGTACAGAACGCCGACCATAAGAGGACATCAATGTGGAGGAAGGCGACCATAGAGAGGACATAAGGTGTACAGAACGCCGACCATAAGAGGACATCAATGTGGAGGAAGGCGACCATAGAGAGGACATAAGGTGTACAGAACGCCGACCATAAGAGGACATCAATGTGGAGGAAGGCGACCATAGAGAGGACATAAGGTGTACAGAACGCCGACCATAAGAGGACATCAATGTGGAGGAAGGCGACCATAGAGAGGACATAAGGTGTACAGAACGCCGACCATAAGAGGACATCAATGTGGAGGAAGGCGACCATAGAGAGGACATAAGGTGTACAGAACGCCGACCATAAGAGGACATCAATGTGGAGGAAGGCGACCATAGAGAGGACATAAGGTGTACAGAACGCCGACCATAAGAGGACATCAATGTGGAGGAAGGCGACCATAGAGAGGACATAAGGTGTAAAGAACGCGGACCATAAGAGGACATCAATGTGGAGGAAGGCGACCATAGAGAGGACATAAGGTGTACAGAACGCCGACCATAAGAGGACATCAATGTGGAGGAAGGCGACCATAGAGAGGACATAAGGTGTACAGAACGCCGACCATAAGAGGACATCAATGTGGAGGAAGGCGACCATAGAGAGGACATAAGGTGTACAGAACGCCGACCATAAGAGGACATCAATGTGGAGGAAGGCGACCATAGAGAGGACATAAGGTGTACAGGACGCCGACCATAAGAGGACATCAATGTGGAGGAAGGCGACCATAGAGAGGACATAAGGTGTTCAGGACGCCGACCATAAGAGGACATCAATGTGGAGGAAGGCGACCATAGAGAGGACATAAGGTGTACAGGACGCCGACCATGGGAGGATATAAAATGAAGTGTTGAGGACGTCAACCAGGTGTAGTACATTGACATATTTCGAGGGCTGCCAACATGGCCGTTGTTTGGAAGAAACTGATGTGGACGACAAAGCCGCGGTTAAGAGGACGCCAATCATGATGGGGATATAGCCGATGTGTTGAGGACGCCGACCTAGGGAGACAAGGCGGCAGAGAAGAAGACGCCAACCACGACGGGGACATCACCATGGTCTTGAAGACACCGATCACGAAAAGCACATAGCCGAGGACTGAGGACACCAACCGACGGGAGGACATTCCCACGTTTTGAAGGGCGACGTGTATGAGGACGCCGCCCTAGGTGGGACGTAACGTGGAAGACGACACCTCGTTTAGCCCTGGGTCCATGTTACGTTGGTAGAGTTGTATGCATACAGAAGTCCAGAACAGATCTCTGAACTTATTTCAGAACAAAAACTGTTCAACTGTGTAACGGCAGACTCGCAGTCTGCTGATAGAGACAGAATCTCGTGATAACGAAACATTCTTATCGTTTTAGATTAGGACGTTGGAAGAGAGAAAACACTGAATAATTCTGTTGCAGAATAAAATGCAGCGTACGCATTTACAAGGCGGGCCAGATTATGTGAGAATAGCATTAGATAAGTTTGCATTCATATATTCAAGCACATATGGTAATTTATTACCCACAGAGTTAGAAATAACCGAGTTAATAAACATCGCATGTGCACTCGTGCCAACAGCACTTCCCGCGCACCAGCGTGACAACAAGGCGGCATTGTTGGCGGCATTCAAATATTATGGTGACGTGTGGTCGGAATGACGTCACACCAGAAAAGACGTCACAGCTGAAGATTGTTGACATCATTCGACAATTGCGGTTTCCTGAGACGGCGGTCTTGATCAGCGCATTTGTCTAAGAGAGAGAGGGGCGGTCGGGTAGCCTAGTGGTTAAAGCGTTCGCTCGTCACGCTGAAAACCCGGGTTCGATTCCCGACATGGGTACAATGTGTGAAGCCCATTTCTGGTGTCCCCCGCCGTGATATTGCTGGAATATTGCTAAAAGCGGCGTAAAACCATACTCACTCACTCACTCACTCTAAGGGAGAGCTCAAAGGATTAAGAAATAATGGGTAATAAGAAATTTATTACACTTACATGTGTTTTTTTGTGTATTTGTGTTAGGACTCGTGTATTATACACGCTCTGGCTCGGGAAATAAAGGAATTCTCACACTCGTTTCGTAAAAGCAACATAATACACATGCTTGTATAATAATCTCTACATACAGAATGTCTCCTTCATAAGGATAGTCAAAATAAAGAGCTCTACTAACACAGTTGCCTTGTCTCCTTGACTGGGTTTTAAAGATTTCATTTATTGTTTTCGCCGTGAAGCCTGCTTGCACGGTGTGAAGAGATAAGCCTTGATTGCAGCAGCCATTATCGGCAAGTGATACACCATGCATTCGGGCTGAAGAGGCGCGGGCTGCTGATTGGCTGCCTTTAACAACAGGTGTTACTCCCAGGGCCACTCTCCTACCCAGAGTTCCATGCGGCCGGCAGCCAGCTAGCATAGTACCTCTGCCACAGGCCAGCGCCATGTGACGATTCGTCACATCTTTCACAGTCCATTCAAGATATTGCATATGCTTTTCATCCGTTTCATGTTTGACAAGTCTACACATTTTCATAAACAAATGTCAAAGAATGGTTAACTTTCATTGAGAAAGTATGCAAATACGTAAAAATCTACTTGTTTTTGCGTAGTTATCCTATGTTTACATTGGTTGTACGGCTCCTCGTGCTGTCATCGAGGCCCAACGGAGAGCTAGCGACACGGTCACTTTGATGCATAAATATATATTGTCATGCAACTCACTGTCGCAGTTGTAGTAGCATATATATCTATATAGTTATGCAAAACAATATGTAAAGCGCCCCCAAATACTTGCATTAGTTCGTTCTATACTGATTTCTGAAAAAGCGCGTTTGTTTACAAACAAGAGAAAAGTCCGGTCACGTGATATGCAAATTAGCCTGTGTCAGTGGTGTTATGCTGAGTCACCACTGCGACGGCGTGTGTCCCAGGGCGCCACTTTACGGAGGAAGAGACACACAAGACATTATGTTGTCCCGTAGACGTTTATGCAACAGCTATGTATTTTCCGAATAATTATTAATAAGCATTCGACTGCTATTTCTTTACATGTGTACATGATGACCTTATTACCTCGTTAAATCACAAAATAGTACTAGAATTCCATTCGCAAGTTCTGTGTAAAACACACCAACCACATTTCTGCACCAAATTGCTGCATGCCTATTTGAAATATGTGGGCACATTCACAACCTTCAGGACTATATATTGACCATGTTCAAATTACATACAGTTACAAACAATTTAATTTTCGTTGTGTTCATTGTAATTCCTGCATCCTGATTAGTGAATTGGTCACGTGTTAATGCATTCATTTCCCAATAGGCCACGCCCCCGAAGCGGACTACTTTCACCACAACGGAATGTCTGGGATTCCCACATTACAGGCGAGGGAAATCCCTGTTTCTGTTCACGTGTATCGTCACGCACAGGGCTTTTTCTTTTCGCGAAATACATGCGTCTTCGTTGTCCAAAATACCCTTTGAAACCAAAGGCCGAGTAGGAATGAAACAGCAACTGTGCAGGCTCGCTCACCTGTTTTCTTTTTCGCTCGCCTCGGTTCCACAAATTTCATGACATCGGGTCTATTTCCAAATCACATTTCCAACTGTGTCTTACCGTGGGATATTTATGCACTAATGTTTGAATCTGGCGGTTACTGACCATGTCATTTGGAACCGCCGCCTTCTACCTGATATATTTGTTGGAGTTCGTTACAGTCTAAGTTATGCAGTTCTTCTCCCCTCCGGCCTTAATTGACAGATGGGGGCACGGGTGGCCCTGTCGTCTAAGGCGCCGCGATTCGCTGTGCAGAGTTGCGTCCCTTGGGAACACCAGAAACCTATGATTGTGGGTTCGAATCCCGGTTCGCCCCGATTATGTTTCTAGGTTTGTCAGCACCATACCCATGCTCGTGGGTTTCACCGAAGTAGTAAACGTCTGAGACCTGCATCACTTCAGGCTTTCCTCCCACATTAAGCTGACACGGCGTGATATGACTGGAATACTGTTAAAAGCGGCGTTAAACCCAACTCACTCACGCACTAATTGACAGGTCCAGTGAACGTTGTTTCATGCTACTCTCCGTTGATTGGCTACTGAGTTTGTAGGCGTGTCACGTTTGGTGCATAAATTAAACAATCCACTGATTTATGTCACGCCACAGTATGTATTCCTACGACTGGAATGTTTATTAATTTCGCCCTTTCGTCTGCTTTGATTAACATAATTTTCTTTATTAATCTATTGTAGATAAAACGTGTTTACGTTTTAGTGATAAGGATTGACTGTGTATTTATTTCGGTTATTGAGGTATGAATCGAAAAACCGATGTGCAAACTTATGTAAGAATCTGTTACACGGACTCATGAACTTTGCACAACTGGTTCTGATTTGGTGCGTGGCACCATTAGACGGTAGGGGAGGTTATGTGGTGTTTGATACCTTCAGTTCCGCACCCTAGCTGTTGCTGTCATATCGTATACCAAAATAGACGGACGTAGAATTCTCGGGGCCACGATTATCGATACACCATAAGCCATATCTATGCCATACGATAGCTTGTGGCTTTGAGACATCACTCCGTTGTCGCACAAAAGTCTTAAGAATTTCACATATGTATATCTATTCCCGTCCATAAACGTCACTTGTAAGCGAATTTAATGCTTAGAGCATGATATATATATGCGCTCTGCGGAAATAAGTTTGACCTCTATCTCGTTATTCCATGTTTTCTGACAATTCTGTATGGGTAATTTAAAACTTATTTCTAGTTCATGCAGATGTTAATATCCGATTCCCTTTGAAAACGTTTAGATTAACTTCTGCAAGTAGTGTATTAAAATGCATTATCGGGGCCAGATGCGGGGTGAGAAGCGGGGTCAGTCTGGATTATCCAGTGATATCACTCGAACTGCTACTTAAAGCCATTTATTGACAATTACACTCAATGTGGAGATTACAAAGCTCCTCAGGTGTCAGTGAGGTTGGCCAAAAGGCGCAGCAGGTCGCTGTGCTGGGTCACGTCCTTTATTTGTCAGGAGGAGTGAGTGAGTGAGTTGGGTTTAACGCCGCTTTAAACATTATTCCAGTTATATCCCCGCGTGTCAGCTTAATGTGGGAGGAAAGCCCGAAGTGATGCATGTCTCAGACGTTTACCACTGCAGTGAAATCCACGAGCAAGGGTATGGTGCTGACAAACCTAGAAACATAATCGGGACGAACCGGGATTCGAACCCGCAATCATAGGTTTCTGGCGTGGCCAAGGGACGCAACTCTGCACAGCGAATCGCGGCGACTTAGACGACTGGGCCACCCGTGCCCTCTGACAGGAGAGTTCGAATCTGAATGTGTCCCGCTAAAGAACCTTTCTTGGGTGGAGGTCGGTGTAAGAGTTTTCTTGAAAAGAATATTATTTGTTTCGGAAAATACTGTATTAAATAATTTGCCCTCACGTTTTGCCCCCCCCCCCCCCCCCCCCCCCCCCCCCCCCCCCACACACACACACACACACAAACACACACACTCATTTTGTTGTTGGGTCAACTCGTCCACGATGTTGTCTGGATCACGTGAACAAGGACCAAACGAGGACGAGGAGAAGGGGAAGGGGTAAATAGATACCAGATCAAATGAGAAAAGAAGGAAAATGGACGCATGAGAGCGATCGTTCACCGTATGGTACGTTTCAAAACAATCAAGTGATTTCCTCCAGGTGAGACCAATAGTGCACCTTCACACACTGCAAATAGGTCAAATACACCTCGCTGTGGTCAGTTTGGTGGCCGTAATAATGGCACGAGGTTACCGAAGGAACCAGACCCCAGGCAGGGAGTACAGACCATGCAGCCCTCCAGCCGGCTGTCATGGAGCTATCAGCTGATCTCTGAGGCCCGACATGACGCCTCTGACCTTCACGGAATTCGGAGAAAATGTCGGCTATTCCCCGATACTAGGTTGTTACACACGCTTGCCCTGGTGTAGCGAGATAGTGTCGCGTGACACGGAGTTCAATTATTGCCCTAATCGTGGCTATCCCTGTGTTGTCTGATACTGGAGATGTTACGCAGCAAGAAGCACCAGCGTGCCTGATCAATTGTCGGATAAACAACCGATACATAGCCAGGAACTGGCATAATCGACATGCCGACTTGCCTAATGTCGCGAGAGAATTCCGGCCATTTTTTGGAATAGATGTCATGCAGCTCAATGACCTACGTGACCCAGCGTCTCGTTTGGTAGATGAAGTCTGAATGCATTGGGGTTATACAAGCATGTGTGTCATACTGATTGTAGGATACGAGTGTCTGATTTTGTTTGTATTTCCCGAGCGAGAGCGAAAGTAATACATGAATTCTTACACGTAAAATCTGTGTAACACATATAAGAGTATAATATTTTCTATATTACCCATTATTTCTTAATTCTTTTTATACAGCTGTATTACACATTGTGTAATACCAAAACGCGTGCTTATGTACTCTCGGAACACGTTTCACGAACAAATATTGAAAGCTCTCAACATCCCTTGGCTTATTCAACGACATTGCGTGTGGAGTTGATAGATCACTGAGAGGAGCTTATGCACACTCGATGACCCCAGCAACCTTGTTGCTAGGCTAACGTCACATGACATTGTTTTCCCGATGGATCTTGCAACAAAATTCCACAAATTACGTCATCGGGTATTGTGACGTTTTGTAAACTTTGAGGCGCAAGGCCCGTTTCACTAGGCGATCGTATTGTAGCGCAACGACAGTCGTTAGTCTCAGTTAAAGTATGTGAGTTGCGACAGTCTTAGCCCTACGATAATTTTGTGAATTCCAAAGGTGGACCGTTGTATGGTATTAAATTCATACGTTTCAACTTTTGACGTGTTTGAAGTATTATTCTGTTAAACTCTGCCGTGGATCGTGTAGGTGTCAGCCTATCTTACTCAACAGTATAATTCTAAAAACGTTATAAATGGCAAGTAATAAATAAAATACTAAACTCGCTCCCGTGTAAAAACAGTTTTATGAAACTCGGGAGCGAGTTTAGTATTCTATATTGAGCCCCCACTGAAACAAGAAAACAATGGACTGATCACCACTGCGGTCTTAGAAAACCATAATTGTCGAATGACTTCAACAGTATTCAGATATGACGTCGTTGCTAGTGTGACGTCATTCCGACCTTACGTCACAATAAGATTTGAATTACGTCAACAATGCAGTTCACATGACGTAAACAATACACTGGTGCGCGTGAAGTAGTATTTGCACAAGTGCACATGCGGTTTTTATTAACTCGGTTATTTCTAACCTCATGGGTCATATGTTGAAACTCGAAGCAAGTGAAATCTTGAAATTTCATTTAAGGGACTAATTGCAGCTCGAGGCCCTTTCTTGCAATGTGATCTTAGCGCTAGCGGTTTTAAACATTAATGCCCAAACATCCTGTCTGAATTTCCAGACGTGATCTGAACTTCTTAACACCAAGTGTAATACATCCCTTCTCTTATTTATCAGAGCACAGAGTAGGATTATGGTGTAATAGCGATTGACCAGACAGTCTACGCAGCACGAGTGACATAATGGGTTATCATTGCTAACCTAGTCACGTACAATACATACTCGACTTTGCACAATAAGTAACAGTCGTATGTGTGTGACTCCCCCTGTTAAGCTTAGAACAGGTGCCCCATCACCTAATGCAGCTCAACCCTCTGTCAGGACTCGGTGATTGTGGCCTGTAGTTCCCCTGTTCGTCTCAGTCATGACCCGCGGTTCGTCTATTCAATCAAGGCTAAAGGGGGCGGTCGGGTAGCCTAGTGGTTAAAGCGTTCGCTCGTCACGCCGAAGACCCAGGTTCGATTCCCGACATGGGTACAATGTGTGAAGCCCATTTCTGGTGTCCCCCGCCGTGATATTGCTGGAATATTGCTAAAAGCGGCGTAAAACCTTACTCACTCACTCGCAAGGCTATAGCGACCATATGTTGTAAGCATCACACCAATACGTCTAAACTTTTTTTATTACATATAACAAATGTTATATTTGGGATAACACTTCCTTAGTATAATACACAATCAATTTCTTTTTTGGGTTGAACCCCATCCGGGATTCTAACCCACACTCTCAGAGTAAGGCACCAAATCGCGAGCACACAAAGTCAGCGATCTAACCCACTCAGCCCCCGAGGCTTTCACAAAATGGAACTCGCTAGTACGTTATTAAAATGCTGAAAAGCCCGACACGAAGGATAGCTCTGTTGGAACAGTTGAGACCGCCTCCGTGGTCTAGTAGTAGAGCGTCCGCCCGGAGAGCGGAAGGTCCGGGGTTCGATCCCTGGCCGCGTCATACCAAAAGACGTTAAAAGATGGTACTTGTTGTTACCCTGTTTGGCGCTCGGCATTAAAGGGCTAAAACAAGGACTGGTCGGCTCGGAGTCAGTATACTGTGTCTGAGTGGGGTATTCATGTTAAACTGCGGCATGGTATCTCAGTGTGCTAGCACTATAAATCGGCATCAGTCTGGACTAGTACAAGCAGCCACACACACACACACACGTGCTTGCACGTCGCTGTATAAGTGCAATAATCTTGGACGCGACGTTAAACCCAACTTCAACTCACCTCACCTCACCTCACCTCACCTCTCCTGTTGGAACAGTTACTCATTTGTCCCGTACAAACTACCTTCGAGTCACTTCTCAGTCTTTCGGCTTGGAGCCGTACCTGTATGCATACATATACTGGCTTATTATGCATACACGCCAATCGTTATTGATGTTGTTCCAGAACTGGACTCAGCAGTTGTGTCTCATGGATTCTGATGGCGATGGGCGGACGAACGGCGAGGAGCTGGGAGACCCAAACTGTGTGTGGAGCTTCGGAGGCCAGCCACAACGGACAACTAACATCACACATCCGGGTAAGTATATTCTACCATCTACCATTTACCATGCACATAACCAGGGCGCGCCAAATTCGCTGAGGCGTCTCATGCCAGCAGTATGGCCATTAATCTTTTCATTGCTGGAATATTTCTTCTTCTTTTTTTGAGGTTTCGATTCGTCATAAACGTTTCTATGGTAAGATTCGACCCTCTGCCTTTCAATGTCTTGTACACTGCGTTCGCGACAGACAGTCTTCTCCTGAGTGAATTGTAGGTCTTTTGGCGTCCGTGGAACGTTTTCGATGTCGTCGATTGAATTGTCGGTCGTATCACCTGTATGGAACGTTGTCTGTACAGTTGAACGAATTGCCGGCCGTCCCACGACTTTGGAGAGTTGTCGGTGTAGTCGAGTGTGTTGTCGGCCGTCTGGCGTCTGTGGAGCGTTGTGGGTGGAGCCGGGTGTCGGGTCCCTGACACCGATATAGCACATTGCCGGCCGTCTGGTATAAGTTACGAGTGATACGGGCTGTCTGTGCCATTGTCGGTGTAGTTGTCGTTAGTCTGACGTCTGTGGAGCGTTGTCGGTGTAGTCGAGTGTGTTGTCGGCCGTCTGGCGTCTGTGGAGCGTTGTGGGTGGAGCCGGGTGTCGGGTCCCTGACACCGATATAGCACATTGCCGGCCGTCTGGTATAAGTTACGAGTGATACGGGCTGTCTGTGCCATTGTCGGTGTAGTTGTCGTTAGTCTGACGTCTGTGGAGCGTTGTCAGTGTAGCCGAACGTGTTGCCGGCCGTCTGGCGTCTGTAAAACGTGTCGATGTTGCCGAGTGTATTGCTGGTCGTCTGGCGTCATTGGAGAGTCGTCGGCGTAGTTGAAAGTGTTGTTGGTCGTTTGAACGTGTTGTGGATCGTCGTCGATGTAGTCGAGTATGTTGTCGGCGCGGTAGGTGCTGCTTGCACAATGCCGCCACTGTTATGTGTGTGTATACAACACGGGAGGTTGTTTGTTATCTCAGACACGAAATCGAGTTCACGGCAGTTTGATAAGTCCGAAATGTCTTAGATATGCAGTTATTTACATTCGCGATGGTAAAACATGAAGCACAGCTGATGATAACTTTGCTGGAACACCTGCACTCTCCTCCCCTTCTGATCTGAATCCTCAAGACTCCGTCCAACCTTCCACCCTCCACCCATCCATCCCCCCCCCCCCCCCCCCCCCCCCCCCCCCCCCCACACACACACCCCACATTTGCCATCGGGTCCCTCCAGCACCGAGTTGATCCAATTCCCCCGACCCCGTCCGCCACCCCCGACCCCGTCCGCCACCCCCGACCCCGTCTCTCATCAGCCACCCCATGCCTCCCCATCAGCCGGGCTAATCTGAATTACCCCCACCCCTCTATTCATAACTATGACTACACAGATGTTCCTGATTTGGCCTAAAGCCATTGATATAAATAACTGAAAATCGGGACGAATAAAAAATACTCAAAACTCAATTGAAATAAGGTTGACGTCATTAACACAATTATTGATGTACGTCAATATGTTATTGTGCCAGGTATACCGACAGATACCATACACTATCACGTATGCAAAATGTCTCGTGAGTTCCCTGTGAATTCCTCGCACCAGGTGCACGTCAGTCAGCTTGCCAGTAGGGCCCGAGGGTGGCGGTCTGGGTGGAGTGTGGGTGTTGGCGGCAGAATGGATGGAATTACGATTATGTTGGCATTAAGATGAAGACAGGCTATTGAACTAATTGTACTCCCAGTTGTCTACAGTACCTGTCATAGACAGGTGGTTCTATCATAGTTTCCTGTTTATGACGACAGACAATGTGTTTTCTTCGGAAGCTTAACTTCGGCTGACAATATATTGATTTGGGTTTCTAAATGAAGCAAACCTATTTTTCTCGTTTTTCTCGGCGTCGGTTGTTTTATGATCTGGATGTGTAGCGAGGTGTATGATTAAAACTGATAATAACTTCGTACTCTTGAGTGAGTGAACTCAGTTGGACGAACAGCCACTTTGAACAGTACGTATACAAGATATGAACAGTACGTGTACAAGGTATGAACAGTACATGTACAAGGTATGAACAGTACGTATACAAGGTATGAACAGTACGTGTACAAGGTATGAACAGTACGTGTACAAGGTATGAACAGTACGTGTACAAGGTATGAACAGTACGTATACAAGATATGAACAGTACGTATACAGGGTATGAACAGTACGTGTACAAGGTATGAACAGTACGTGTACAAGGTATGAACAGTACGTGTACAAGGTATGAACAGTACGTATACAAGATATGAACAGTACGTATACAAGGTATGAACAGTACGTATAAAAGGTATGAACAGTACGTGTACAAGGTATGAACAGTACGTGTACAAGGTATGAACAGTACGTATACAAGATATGAACAGTACGTATACAGGGTATGAACAGTACGTGTACAAGGTATGAACAGAACGTGTACAAGGTATGAACAGTACGTATACAAGGTATGAACAGTACGTGTACAAGGTATGAACAGTACGTATACAGGGTATGAACAGTACGTGTACAAGATATGAACAGAACGTGTACAAGATATGAACAGTACGTGTACAAGGTATGAACAGTACGTGTACAAGATATGAACAGTGCGTATACAAGGTATGAACAGTACGTGTACAAGGTATGAACAGTACGTGTACAAGGTATGAACAGTACGTGTACAAGATATGAACAGTACGTGTACAAGGTATGAACAGTACGTGTACAAGATATGAACAGAACGTGTACAAGGTATGAACAGTACGTGTACAAGGTATTAACAGTACGTATACAGGGTATGAACAGTACGTGTACAAGGTATGAACAGTACGTATACAAGATATGAACAGTACGTATACAGGGTATGAACAGTACGTGTACAAGGTATGAACAGTACGTGTACAAGGTATGAACAGTACGTGTACAAGATATGAACAGTGCGTATACAAGGTATGAACAGTACGTGTACAAGGTATGAACAGTACGTGTACAAGATATGAACAGTACGTGTACAGGGTATGAACAGTACGTGTACAGGGTAGGAGCAGTACGTATACAATGTATGAACAGTACGTGTACAAGATATGAACAGTACGTGTACAAGGTATGAACAGTACGTGTACAAGGTATGAACAGTACGTGTACAAGGTATGAACAGTACGTGTACAAGATATGAACAGTACGTGTACAAGGTATGAACAGTACGTGTACAAAGTATGAACAGTACGTGTACAAAGTATGAACAGTACGTTTACAAGATATGAACAGTACGTGTACAAGGTATGAACAGAACGTGTACAAGGTATGAACAGTACGTGTACAAGGTATGAACAGTACGTGTACAAGGTATGAACAGTACGTTTACAAGATATGAACAGTACGTATACAGGGTATGAACAGTACGTGTACAAGGTATGAACAGTACGTATACAAGATATGAACAGTACGTGTACAAAGTATGAACAGTACGTGTACAAGGTATGAACAGTACGTGTACAAGGTATGAACAGTACGTGTACAAAGTATGAACAGTACGTTTACAAAGTATGAACAGTACGTGTACAAGGTATGAACAGTACGTGTACAAGGTATGAATAGAAGGTGTACAGCTTGATGTATGAGGAAAGCCCGAAGTGATGCAGGTCTCAGACGTTTACCACTTTGATGGAACCAACGAGCTAGGATATGGTCTTGGCAAACCTTGGATCACGATTGAGCCGAATCTTGGAACCGAACCCTCGGATCAGGTGTGCGACCGTGCGCATGGGCATGTGCGTATCCGTCGCAAGAAGTAATAATTAACCGGTTGGCTCGTTTCCAAAATGTAAGAGATGTAAACAGTTAATTATCTAATTGTGTCAGCATGTCTAGAACAAGCGAACAATCACAGAATAAGGGTCATTGAAAAGGTTTGTGTTCGATGAAGATCCGGGTAGACAATAGGTCTTCAGCAACCCATGTTTGCCGTAAGAGGTGACTATGCTTGTCGTAAGAGGCGACTAACGGGATCGAATGCTCAGGATCTGTGACTTGGTTGTTGCATGTCATCGTATCCCAATTGCGTAGATCGATGCTCATGATGCCAAGCACTGGATCGCCTGGTCCAGACCACCCTCACATAGCTGGAATATTGCTGACAGGGCGTTAACAACAAACAAACAAACAAACAAACAAAAGGTGTGCACACCGGTTCCCATACTCACATCCACAGCTCACAAACATTTCAATGCAAGTTTCCCCAAAAACGAAATAGCCGGTCGCCTACTGAAAGAGGGCCACAAGTACTGCCACCACCCGCCCAACTCATTCGGGACCAACTCGTGTTATTCCTGGACAGGCCGAATAGCGACACGTGCCACTCTCGTGGCCATTTTTGCGACCGGGTTCCGTCTTAGCGCAAACGGGCATACCTAAAACAATTGTCAACTCGTTGCGTAATGTTTCACATATATTTCCCCATATATATATACATATATTTTAGATGCAATTAAAAGCACATCGGGACATGCGGATTTATACATTATGATTGACCCAGTTAACTTTGTCTTGGGTATATTTTTAGATGCAAGACATATGTAAAATCAAAAAATGTTTCTGAGGGATTCTTTGACGAAGAACTTGAAATCATACGCGCATTCTGATTGGTTTGTCGTATTTTCGCACATGACATTCATCGATAGGGGGACGAGTCTTCTTGCAGGTTACGGAAAGGGGCGACTGGCAACGAATGCCGCCTAACTGTGTTCAGTGCTGGAATTAAACGATAAATCAAGAACTTATTCTCTCATTGCACATGGTGGCAATCAGCATATTAATAGCTTGAGGCGAAGGTAATTATAAGATCATATCCTCCCAGCGACATACCTACATAGTATATCTGATTATACACGCCTCACTTATCCCTCATTCAGCGCTTCATGTTACACTCAGTTACATCTCGCAGTGTTCGGGCGTATGCCCATCAGCCCCCAGGACCGCCGATAACGTCATAACAAGATCAGCACCGCTTCTCTAAATATTATGTTACCTTAGTAATTAAACAGTTTACTTATAATTATATTAATTAGCGTACACGTGTTTCAGGATGCAGTTATGGGGTAATTACGTCCGACGTGACACTCGACTATAGATGCCAGTCCCGCCTCTCTGTCATCTTGTTGATTCTTCCAATAATTTATATACATCTAATTTCACTTCTCTGAGATCGTGTTTCGAGGGCTGGTAAATACATCAGTCAGTAATGTTCACAAGAGGCCGTGTGTAATGTTTAATTGCCCTCTGCAGATGCCTGGCGACCTGGGACTGCAGTATGTCTTCATATATATAAATACACCCCTGTTGTACGTGGATCTCTCTTTACAACACTGGGTGGTTCTGCTTTCATACACAGCTAATACAGAGACCTATCCTTCCTAAAGTTTTCAAATGACCCATTGGCCGCGTATCAAGCGCTGCATGAAAAGAAGCAATTTGTTCTTTCATCTGTTTGGGCATATAACTTGTTCCAGTTTTTACTGATAGAATTCTAGTAAATAGACAAGATAGTATGATTCATCGTCTGTATGCCCTATTTTTTATCTCCCACTGTTCGTCGAATGAACATACAGGATAGCCTGATACACCGTCAATACGTACATTTCAGCATCTCAGAGTGTTACTTGAACAGACAAAGAATTGACGTACATTTCTGCATCTCACAGTGTAACTTGAACAGACAAAGATAGCCTGATACGCCGTCAATATGTACTCTCTTCATCTTATAAAGTTAGTCGGACGAATAGACGGGGTATTATTGTACAATTGTGTATCTTCCACTGTTTGTGATTGATCAAGGCAGTTCTTTGTCCTCCAAAGATTGGAATGAAGACATTGCACTTATAAAAGAAAACAGCATAGGCAGTGTGACGTTAAGCCTGTATGACTGACCAGTGTGACGTTAAGCCTGTATGACTGACCAGTGTGACGTTAAGCCTTTATAACTGACCAGTGTGACGTTAAGCCTTTATAACTGACCAGTGTGACGTTAAGCCTTTATAACTGACCAGTGTGACGTTAAGCCTTTATAACTGACCAGTGTTACGTTAAGCCTTTATTACTGACCAGTGTGACGTTAAGCCTTT
The DNA here is from genome assembly GCF_023055435.1 of Haliotis rufescens. Lineage (NCBI taxonomy): Eukaryota > Metazoa > Mollusca > Gastropoda > Lepetellida > Haliotidae > Haliotis > Haliotis rufescens. Next base: position 38,185,252 of record NW_025964372.1, on the reverse strand, counting down.
ATAACTGACCAGTGTGACGTTAAGCCTTTATAACTGATCAGTGTGACGTTAAGCCTTTATAACTGACCAGTGTGACGTTTGGTCTGTATAACTGACCAGTGTGACGTTAAGCCTGTATGACTGATCAGCGTGACGTTAAGCCTGTATGACTGACCAGTATGACGTTAGGTCTGTATAACTGACCAGCTGTGTGACGTTATGACCGATCTAAGTACCGTAAGCCGATGTGATCAGTGTGACGTTAAGCCTGTATGACTGACCAGTATGACGTTAGGTCTGTATAACTGACCAGCTGTGTGACGTTATGACCGATCTAAGTACCGTAAGCCGATGTGATCAGTGTGACGTTGCACGCACTGCTGGCTCCTTTATCGCCACATCAGCAACATCATCAACAGATATCTTCCCTACAACGACATGTACTGATTTATCCACATTTCTCAGCGGTAACCTGCCGGAATCGCTATATATTCTCTGCACTTAAAGGTCTTTGTCAACAATCCTGCCAAGGTGGCACATTTAGACCGGAAGTAGTCCCCGCTTCCAAAATATTATTTAAGACAAATCCTAATTACATTTTATCAGCCGTTAATGCTCTGAATGCATTTAAACCTGGTGAAACTTCTATACCCTTTTGAAAACAACTCAACTCATTTCTTTACATTGTTTAGAAATATGTTTGTTTGTTTTTTTATTAACGCCGCGCTCCCCAGCCATAATGTGATTGGATCACTGTGTAAATAACCACAGCAAGGTTCAGGACAATTTGTCGAAAGTGAAAGCAAATGTCCTCTGAAGTTTACCGAGAAACAATATGGGAACTATAGGACTTCCTCAAAGAAAACATCTATGCGACATTTGGGGATATGTATGACATTTAGGAAAGAAGTAGGCATCATCATGGGCACAAGTTGGCTCCACTCCTGGCAGATATGTTTCTTCATACACATGAATCGGGATTTCTGTTCGGATTGGAAAAATATAATGCGGGAATTGGGCCAAGAGGTTTCACTTAAACTTCAGGTATATCAGATGCTCTAATATCTTTTGAATAATTGTGAAATAGTCCATTCCATTCAACAAACTTATACACCTGAACTTGAAACAAAACAAGAGACCGGTGAAACCGCCTCATCGGCTTCACATCTAGATATATGCATAAAGGTGAGTGACGAAATACTTCTCACAAGGGTGTAGGACAAGACGGATCATGACTTCCAACTTTCAAAAAATTTATTTCCCCTTATGTCGAGGAATATTCCAGCAGCTCTAGCATTTGGTATCAACAGTATACATATAAAACTTTCAAAAAGTATTATGGGTGAGGTGTTGAGGATTATGCCTAATTTGACGCATCCGAGACCAAAATGATATCCGATGCAATTCCCTATTTTGACTTGTACGATATGTTACCGTTTTTTTTATCAGGTTATCAGATGACTTGCCTTTGCATGTTTTTGTGACGGTTGCCACCGGTGGGACAGGATACGCTCACCCATTTGCGATCACCTGGTATCATGATTATATAATTGTGATTCATACGTACCTGCTAAGGGAAGCTAACGCATGCGTTATGTGACAGACGTTACAGGTTTTGAAATATGTGACAAGTAACGGGATGGTTGTGTGTGTGATGGTTGGTGACAGAAGTAACGGGTTGGTTGTGTGTGTGGTGGTAGGTGACAGAAGTAACGGGATGGTTGTGTGTGGTGGTAGGTGACAGAAGTAACGGGCTCTTTGTGTGTGTGGTGGTAGGTGACAGAAGTAACGGGCTGGTTGTGTGTGTGGTGGTAGGTGACAGAAGTAACGGGCTGGTTGTGTGTGTGGTGGTTGGTGACAGAAGTAACGGGATGGTTGTGTGTGTGGTGGTTGGTGACAGAAGTAACGAGCTGGTTGTGTGTGTGTGACGGTAGGTGACAGAAGTAACGGGATGGTTGTGTGTGTGGTGGTAGGTGGCAGAAGTAACGGGATGGTTTGTGTGTGTGGTGGTAGGTGACAGAAGTAACGGGTTGGTTGTGTGTGTGGTGGTAGGTGACAAGTAACGGGATGGTTGTGTGTGTGGTGGTTGGTGACAGAAGTAACGGGTTGGTTGTGTGTGTGTGGTGGATGGTGACAGAAGTAACGAGCTGGTTGTATGTGTGGTGGTAGGTGACAGAAGTAACGAGCTGGTTGTGTGTGTGGTGGTAGATGACAGATGTAACGGGTTGGTTGTGTGTGTGTGGCGGTTGGTGACAGAAGTAACGAGCTGGTTGTGTGTATGATGGTGTAGGTGATAGAAGTAATGGGTTGATTTTCTGTGTGGCGTTACTATCTCAACTAGTCGAAGAACAGTACAGAGCTTTTATATTGTTTGATTTCTGGACAGTATCTTTGAATTTTAAAAATTGACTTTTGGATGATCCCCCATAAAAGTTATATTCTCTGATCAGCTAAGTATGTAAATGTTAAGTAATTGTAGCTGCTAATATATTACAGTAATTTATTTATTATTAAGGAAACTAATTGGTCAAAAGTCGTGATATAACGAGAGTAAATATGTGCTGAGGCTGACGTCTACAAGAACGTACATACTTCTATAACCAACCAAGTTGATCAGACGTAACAAAGTTCAAGAACACATGACAATCACTGTTAAAACGTACCCTTGGTTCATTGCTTTACGGACATCAGGATATTGGCCACATTGTGGAATGGATAGACCCACGGCTACGGCAGGCCAGAGCAGTCAAGGAAAACAAAGCCATTTGGCAAACACTTTCCAAACCTGAATAGCCTGCAAGTCAAATTAAGTTAACTCCACTTTTTTATATTGCCGAAATATTTATGTGGAAATCAATTCACCCCGGTTTTTGATCTTCGGTTGCAAGGCATGAGTCCTTGGAATTGGTTTCTTCATTATAATGTGAACTTAAGAAAATCTTATTTAAAATTGTTTCAACTTGTCACCAGATAAAATATTTAAAGACAGGTCGAATTCATAACCCAGGTATTTGCTTAGACTTGTGGTTGTCAGTAAGAGCCACAGACCCAAAGTTGAGCAGAAGAAAAACAGACTGAGAACTTCTGCTCGGCGATGTGTGATTTTATGACGCTTCCGTAGGATCCTCACAGTGATGGTACCTCACACACATCCATGAAGTTACCGAAAGATGTATAACTGTATACAACGACACGAATCTATCAATAGTGAGTGAGTGAGTTGGGTTTACCGCCGCTTTTAACAGTATTCCAGTTATATCACGGCGTGTCAGCTTAATGTGGGAGGAAAGCCCGAAGTGATGCAGGTCTCAGACGTTTACCAATTCGGTGAAACCCACGAGCACGGGTATGGTGCTGACAAACCTAGAAACATAACTGGGGAGAACTGGGGTGTGTCAATACGTTTTGCAACTTCAATATAAGACCAAGTCGCAGAATATCTTTTGCACTTATATTTTTCAATATAATCTGCATTCACTTATTCCATTTGTCCTTCAAGCTTTTAATACCACTTTTTTAGAAATCCGCAGATTGGCCCTCTAACCACGCCTCTGTGGCAGCCTCTATGTCCTCGTCATCCTGGAAGTGTCTTCCACGTAGGGCAGATTTCATTTGCCGGAACAGGAAATAGTCACTGGCGGATAATTCTGGGCTGTAGGGTGGGTGATTTAACTGTACAGCCCAGACTGATCCCCCAGTGACTTTTTCCTGTATTGAAATGAATGGAGATAAGATTGAAAAAAAAAAGATATTCTGCGACTTGGTCTTATATTGAAGTTGCAAAACATATTGAACGCCCCTCGTATGCAAGCCAGAACCGTTGGTATCTTCACAACTATACCGAGGGGAAGTATTTTTAAGTTATCCTGTACAACAACATGTTTGTCTGTGGTCCGCAGGTGTCTGTGACCCCTGGAACTCCGTGCAGTGCCAGGCCAGGAACGGTTGGCTCAAGTGTGGCAGCCATGAACTCCACTGCCCGGTCATCAAGAAACAATGTGAGTTATACCGTCCCTGCAAGGACTCCGGACTGCCGTTTCCGTTCCAAGTGAAACCGGGCGAACGAGTATATATATGAAGTTATTAAATGTTTAGTTCTGTTTAACTATTTGTTTCGAGATAGCGGACATAATATACATCTATTTTATTAATTTACGATACAATATGTAACACACCACTCTAGGTTTGCATGAATCAAAGTGGTACTGCATGGTATTTCATCGTTTTCTTTAAAAAAAATTAAATTTTAAAGAAACCGAAGAAACGCTGGTTGCTATCCACATACTTGTCTAACGATGTTGATCAGCGCCACAACGTTCTTTGTTTCAAAAAGCTTCTTGTCTCTTCCAGCTACACGAAACCTGTCCTTCACCTTCCCAGAGACACGGGTTCCGGCAAGGGAGACAACCTACTACTGCCAACTGTTTGACCTTCCGGTAGATGATGACTACCATCTAGTGGCCACGGAGCCTATACTGGTCAACAGGGACACTGTCCATCACATCCTCCTGTTTGGCTGTGACCCGACAGGTGGGCGAACCATTGTTTCAGAAAAAGCGAGCAATAAAGAATATACTTGGAGCTCACAATGCATGTCGTAGAAGCGGCCTCGGCGTCCAGTAGCCACCATTGCTACACAATTAGCTGACCTTTAGAATATTCATGTAGCTTTCAATGCAAGCGGGCAGTGTATGTTTAGTATGACGTGTTAATGCAGTTGTTCATATATCTGTTTATATTAGTGGGGGCGGTCGGGTAGCCTGGTGGTTTAAGCGTCACGCCAAAGACCCGGGTTCGATTCCCGACATGGGGACAATATGTGAAGCCAATTTCTTGTGTCCCCCGCCGTTATATTGCTGGAATATTGCTAAAAGCGGCGTCAAACCATACTCACTCACTTATATTAGTGCGGCATACACCTTTAAATGTAACCAGCTTATTTACAGGGCAGCTGGAGCATGCACAGCACATCAGTCAATGGATAGATTATATAATTATTAACCAGGTTACTCTCAAGAGTTAAACAGTCCAGTTTGTGTGTTTGTGGTACAACGCCGCACTATACATCAATATTCCAGCGTTATGACGGTGGTCTGTAAATGCTCGAATCTGGACCGTACAATACAGTGATCCACGCCGACGGGGTACCAGGACATGCTATCAACTAAGTCACTGAGCCTGACCACAAGATCGAATAATTATATAATTATAATCGAGTCCAGACTAGACAATCCAGCGATTGACATCATAAGCATTGATCCATACATTGTCCCACCCGGATATTTTATGGAAAACAGTTTTATTTGAACCATGTAAATACAAATACAAGTTGGGAACAAGTGATACTTGTACAAATATTGGTATACCAAATAGATGGTATGACGGGTGTCGCCTAATGTTTGATTTTGTTCTCACAGATAGTGATGTCGAAGCCACGCCCGAACCGTTCATGTGTGCCATGTTGGCGCACCGTAGTTGCCTGGACATCATAGGCACGTGGACAGTTGGTAGTCAAGGAGACTGTCTCCATAACAACGTGGGTTTCAGCATTGGAAAGACGGGCTACAGGAAGGCTGCTCTACAGGTGAGGATGTCGTCTTATTTCTTCATGGCGTGTCATACGGCAAATACTGATACAATGGAACCTGTCAAAACCGGACAGATGAACATCACATCCTTAATGCTTAGACCTGTGTTTTGCAAGTTTAATCATTCCTTGTACAATTTTAATATACATGTATGTGTAGACTTACATTTACATGTCAGGTGAAATGGGGTTTAACCTTGCGTCAAAGATTCCATTTAAAAATAGCGACGTGCATGTACGTGTGTGTGTGTGGTGGGGGGCGGGGGGCTGCTTGTACTCGTCTCGACTAATGCGTGGATCAATGCTCATCATGTCAATCACAGGATTGTCTGGTCCAGCCTCCATATAGCTGACATATTGCTGAGTGCGGCGATGGATACTAAACAAACGAACAAGCCTTAATACCGAGCACCAGGCAGGGTAGAAAGTTATTTACAAAACGATGTTAAGGCTATGAATCATACACACAGGTGTCACAGGATGCGATTAAATGTTTGTTGGACCCGTGAAGATCCGGGGTAGAATAGGTCTTCAGCAACCCATGCTTGTCGTAAAAGGCGACTATGCTTGTCGTAAAAGGCGACTAACGGGATCGGCAGGTCAGACTCGCTGACTTGGTTGATGCATGTCATCGTATCCCAATTGCGTGGATCGATGCTCATGATGTCAATTACTGGATTGTCTGTTCCAGACTCGATTATTTACAGACCGCCGTCATATAACTTGAATATTGTTGAGTGCGACGTTAAACAACAACCAAACAAAGAAAACAAAATTAATGTTTGTTGGACCTTTGTAGTTCATTGTTGCCAAATCATCATTCTCCATGCACTACCTGTAACATGATTGCAATCTCAGATCCACTGGAACAACCCCAGGTTGCTAGCAAACGCGACAGATGCATCTGGGCTCAAGATGTACTTCACACCCTCACGGCGAAGTTACGACGCAGGGATGTTGCTGGTTGGCCAGGAGTACCTGGAGATCACCCCACAGCCTGCCCCCTCCCCACTGGTCACTTTCTCACAGTCCTGCCCCGGGCGATGTACCCGAGAGATGCTGACGGAGCCCATCTTCATCACTGCCACTATCAACCACATGCACTATCGGGGTAGGTAGCAGGTTGCCCGGATGGTAATCCTCATTCATCACTGCAACTGTCACGCATGCACTATCGGGGTAGGTAGCAGGTTGCCCGGATGGTAATCCTCATTCATCACTGCAACTGTCACGCATGTACTATCGGGTAGGTAGGAGGGTGCACGGAGGGGAATCCTCATTCATCACTGCAACTGTCAAGCATGCACTATCGGGGTAGGTAGCAGGGTGTACGGATGGGAATCCTCATTCATCACTGCAACTGTCACGCATGCACTATCGGGGTAGGTAGCAGGGTGCCCGGATGGGAATCCTCATTCATCACCGCAACTGTCATGCATGCACTATCGGGGTAGGTAGCAGGGTGCACGGATGGGAATCCTCATTCATCACTGCAACTGTCACGCATGCACTATCGGGGTAGGTAGCAGGGTGTACGGATGGGAATCCTCATTCATCACTGCAACTGTCAAGCATGCACTATCGGGGTAGGTAGCAGGGTGCACGGATGGTAATCCTCATTCATCACTGCAACTGCCACGCATGCACTATCGGGGTAGGTAGCAGGGTGCACAGATGGTAATCCTCATTCATAACTGCAACTGTTACGCATGCACTATCGGGGTAGGTAGCAGGGTGCAAGGATGGTAATCCTCATTGATCGCTGCAAATGTAACGCATGCACTATCGGGGTAGGTAGCAGGGTGCATGGATGGTAATCCTCATTCATCACTGCAACTGTCACGCATGCACTATCGGGATAGGTATCAGGGTGCACGGATGGGAATACTCATTCATCACTGCAAATGTAACGCATGCACTATCGGGGTAAGTAACCGGAGACATATTAAATGTGAAATATTAACAATGAAAGTACCAATTTTACTACAACCATCAACACATGCAAATACGATGTAAGGTATTTTGTGCTACTTTATAATGGGGATAATTCTTAACTCTCTTACGTACTCTTTACGCAGTTCATTCACCTATGCCTACGTAAGAATTTCTTTAAAACAAAACATCACTCTCTACTCTTATCATGTACATGTGACAGTCTTAAGAAGATATTTATTTACATGCTTTTGAGGAAATTTATCTTTTACAACTAAATTGTTTGATATTGTTGCTGCAGGTGTGAGTCAGAGGATTGAGCTCTACCGGAACGGCAGCAAGGTGCGCGACATCACTTACGACAGGTTCTACCACTACGACAACCCAGTCATCTACTCGTGAGTTCTTATGACATTTTAATGGAAAATTGTAACCGTATTGATCGTGTTTTCGAGGAAGATGACACCAGCACCACAGTGTTCGAAGTGTCTGGATGTAGATCGCCCTGGATACTGAGAACTGCTGGCCAAAGAACGTACGATGACTTTGCTTTATAACAAAAATGCCCACGAAACGGTTTCCCCACATTTAATACGCTTCTCAAGTTCAACCTGAAGCAGAAGCCTCAAGGACACTTTGTGAACTTTGTAACCTATTATTTTGAACTCATGACGTCCATGAAGTCGCGGTATTTTATGAGACTGCATTGAGGCTGATAGAGCAAGACTGGTCTGCAGCGCTACATTTCACTGAGCAGAGTTGCGCCCCTCAGTCGTTTCAGGATGTCGCTGTGGTAGTTTCGAATCAGAGTTGTTCTACTCATGATCCATGGCCTGTTAGCGCCATGCTTGTGTTCGTGGGATTGACTAAAATGGCAGGCGTCTAATTATAAGACGGGAGCCATGACACCGACCCGTAACTTTTCAGTACTCAGTGGTTAATAAAACATTGGGAAACTGCTCTGAGTAGCTTTATCAATTGGGTATTCTACGTGGACATCTATCAGCATATTTGTAAAAATATAACCCCGGTGGGATCTAGATATGCACACGTGTATATTTTGTTAAAATAATATTGACTCTAATCCCGATTGTCGAACACGTGGCAGAAACGCACAATTACATTGTCATATGACGTCGTTCAAGTTATGGCTTCGGGCTGATGTGATGTCTTCAAGGTGATATTTATGATCATTTATTTTTGTGGTTCTGGACTGTTTACCTGTCTAAGCCTATCGTATCATGCTATCCAAACCATTGGGTATCCAGCAGTGTTATATACATGTACGACCACTTGCCGTTAGTACTGAGTCAAGTGACAGTCATCAATGTTTGTTAAACCCAGTTTAAACTCCGTGATGGACCTGTTGCGTGTGTCACTCTCAAGCAGTTAGACAGTCCAGTTGGTTTGTTTGTAGTTTAACGCCACACTTAGCAATATTTCAGCTATATGACCGCGGTCCCTAAATGATCGAGTCTGGACTACACAATCCAGTGACTTACATCATAAACATCCATCTACGCAACTGGGATACGCTGACATGTATCGACCACGTCTTCTAGTCTGGCCAACCTTTCCCACTCGTCGCAATTTAGCTTATAATCAGACTTAAAATGTAACGGCTTCCAATTGGCGCCTTTTCGTTTTATAACACGGTGATCTGGTATGACTAGACAATGTTTTAATATTTATTGGTCAGTTGTTGGATCATGAACAATTAACTTTGCATACAACACTTGTTTGTTATTGTGCAAATGTTTCTATATTTTTGGTTAATCCGATCTGCTTAAATTTGGGCTGTGAGTATTTATCACTCCTGCCTATAACTAATCGAGTCTGGGCCAGGCTATCGACGGTCGATAGCGTGAGCAAAGGTCCATTGGGGAACAAAGGCACACAATCAGTACATTGGATTATTTTGTTTTGTTTATTGTTTAACGCCGCACTCAGCAATATTCCAGCTATATGACGGCGGTTGACTGAAATCATGAGCATCCATCCACGCAATTGGGATACGATGACATGCATCAACCAAGTCATCAAGCCTGACCACACGATCCCATTAGTCGCCTCTTACGACACGCGTAGGCGCCTTGGACGGCAAGCAAGGGGTGGTGAAGACCTATTCTACCCTGGATCTTCACGGGTCATAAACCATGACGGTTCTTCCGACAAGCATTGTAATTGGAGACCTACGCTGCTCTTGGATATCAGGAGGGGCGATTTGGTAACATAGTGGTTGTAGATTTCGATCGTCACGCCGAAGACCCGGATTCGACATCCCAAGTGGGTACAATGTGTAAGCCCATTTCTGGTGTCCCCTGTCGTGATGTTGGCGTAAAACCATATTCACTCCACACACAGTTTCATATCAGCAGGAATGATAATATGCAATATTCCCTCATTTCAAGAGGACCCCTTTTCAAGATGACTGTAGGATTGATCCTATTGACATCGAAATGATTTGTAAACATTACGTCCTGGTATATATATGTTTATTTTTCTAACCCTCAGGTTCAATCCTCCCGTCGAGGTACGTCCGGGCGACGAGATACGGACAACCTGTGTCTACAAAACACCAACGTCCGGCAACCCGATGTGTTTTGGCGATGGAACACAGGACGAGATGTGCTACGGATTCATAACGTATTACCCCAAACAAAATCTTCCCATCCCATGGTGCACCGCGAGGAAGTCGGTCCAGAAGTGTGACCGATACCTTCCCAAGTTCCGGAATAACTCCATCGACGGCTGTTTTTGGCTGGCCTTCCTCCAAGCAACCAATCAAGATACCATAAACATATTCACGTCAGTGCTTGGTCATTGCTTTGACATCGCAACAGGAGAAAACAGCTGCACGGATAGTTGTTTAAGTGCCATAGAAGCAGCTCGGAAACACCCCTGTCTGTCGGGAGATATCGGCAGCTATATCATATCCAAGTTTCGCCACACATCGATAGGATTTAAGTTCCTGAATGCACTGTTTACGTGTGACTGTGAGGGCAGGTTTGACAATGGCTACTGCGACAAACGGTACAGAGGGGGCATTCTGGGTGAAGGTGCGCAGAAGATGTGCGCAGCACGATACACATCGATCAAAACGGTATCGCCTTATAACGGGGCTCAACCTTTGACTTCATCGACAATACTATTTTTTGTTTCTATTTCAATAATATCCGTGTTGCTTGAAACACATTCTTGATAGACAAGACAATGGAATCAATGAATCAGAATGAATCAATTTGCTCACAACTCATGACGTCCATCCTGTGACTGCCCTCTAGCGGTGCTGTGTCTGCGAGAGATCACAGACGCATGGCCAGAGGGTCAGCTAAATGACATGTCGAGGGCCTGACTGCTGACATGTCGAAAATGATACCAAACATTACTATGCAACACACCATATAAGGCCATTGTTATCAAACGTCGTTTTCATTTTTGCAACGAAATAATGTTTGTTTTTCTTGAGATTAAAATTTGATGTAGTGTCTTCTTACACATGAAGTGATAAGATATCCAAATCTTGAAGTTGGGATTTTTGGATTGTTCTTGGATATCAAGTACCACGTGTGGTGTCCGATGAATAGAAGTGCATTTCACACTCCATTTCCCGAACCCCTGTTTTCCCGACAATTATGTTAATAACGCTAACATGTTAATGTATATAAGGATATTTAGGAATTGACTTCAAAACGTTTTGCGTTTATGGAGGCATACACGTTAACACCAGTGTGTACCCTGGGTAAATATTGAAGTGAATTTTTTTTAAATAAACAAGTTAGCAAAAGGAACTTCACAGGCTGCTTCTTTAATCATGAACACAAACAGTAAACAACAACACGAAATCAGTGACATCTCCACGCTCCATGTATGACTTCAGGGCTACTCTATGATGCATCGGTTCCCTTTGTGTATAACTTAGCAACCATCAATGCTGTATCCATCCATATTTAGGTTTATTACCCTTTGGGTGAGAAACAAACGAGGTCTTAAACATCGTATGTGCACCAGCGCAAATACCACTTCTCGCGCACCAGTGTATTGCTTCAGTCAGCTAAACGGCATTGTTGACGTCATTCGAATCTTATTGTGACGTAATGTCGGAATGACGTCACACTAGAAATGACGTCATAGCTGAATATTGATGACGTTTTTTCTGTTGTGTTTTTCTAGGAGAACAGTGGTGATCGGTGTAGTTTTTTCTAAAGGGGAGCTCAAAACGATTAAGAAATAATAGGTAATAAAGAAATTAGGACTCATATGTGTGTCATACTGATTTTTCGACCCTGTATCAATGTTCAGCTTTTGCTTGTCGTAAGGGTCCGTTGCTTTGCGACTTCTCGATGTGCCTTTTGTGTTCCGTGGTAATCTTTATGAGGTTTGGACTGCTGTTTATTATACTTGTCTGTTCTTGTGAAATCATCAATGATGTCAATGACAAAATCATAACTGTCTATGACGATTATATCACACTGTTGTTGATGAATAATGCAATTCCACCCGTGAAGATCCGGGGTAGAATAGGTCTTCAGCAACCCATTCTTGCTGTAAAAGGCGACTATGCTTGTCGTAAGAGGCGACTAACGGGATCGGGTGGTCAGTCTCGCTGACTTGGTTGATGCATGTCATCGATCCCAATTACGTCGATCGATTCTCATGATGTCAATCACTGGATTGTCTGGTCCAGACATGATTATTTACAGACCGCCGTCATATAGCTGGAATATTGCTGAGTGCGGCGTAAAATAACAAACAAAGACAAACAAAAACTAAAGCAACTCACCACTGTCTGTGATGACTAATTGACCACTGACTAAATCAGCAATGATTTAATCCATTAATCCATATTGCATATAGGTTAGCAACGGCTCATCACGACAAAGTTTGAACAAACTGTTGCATAGGCCATGTACGCCGTTGCTTGTGGAGGTGAAGACGTGTTTTAAGAGGGAATGGCTGTACCCGTTGTAAAAACAAACAACAGTCTGCCACTCTTGTATTTTGAGTTGGTGTATTTTAGTAAAATATTGAGTACTGAGTATGACCGGGAGCTTGGGACGACCTTCTGATATTCTAGGAGAGGCCGGGAAGGGATTGGACCGTTTTGAAAATACTGAAAAAATATTAATAATGAAAAGGTTATTGGCTGAAAATGCTTCATTTCCGAACATAGCGTGTTGTGAAAGGAAAGGTGTTCGGCTCCCCATTTCAGAGTATAACATTGTAAGTTTTGAAGCAGTCACCCCAAAAGTATCCTGTGTCTGACGGAATATTCCTTGCCTGCCCAAGAATACTAAATGGTCGATGCCTAATGTCCATAGCAGTATCACGCGCCGTCATAGAGCTGGTATAGTGACTAGAACAGACATGCTCATAATGACGAAGGCGTGGTGGTGTTGCCAGTCTTGCCTTACGTTTGCTTGCCACGCCGACAAACTGGGTTCGATTCCCCACACGGTTGTTATTGTGTGAAAACCATTCCTGGTTCCCCCGCCCTTATATGGTTGAACTGTTGCTAAAATCGGCGTAGAACGACATTCACTCACTCACCCTCTCATTCATAATCACGAGCCAGGAATGGACGTGTTTTAACTGATTTTCTCAATCAGCTGCATCACGTGTCTCTGTATCACTGAGCATTGTACATATTGTCCCACATCCCACCTTGTGTGATGACCATATAACGGCGATATACCTCCGGCTTGACGTCAAGTACCTGGACGTTATAGTATAGACTAGAGGAGTGGTGGCGTTACTTGTGCTGACACCATCACATGTTCTGATGTATGAAGTATTTGTGAAAATGTACTATTTCAGATAAATATTATACTTTTCCAAATGTTGTTTTTTGTAGACTATCATCAACCCGATTTGACCAACTACAGCCGGGCTTCACAAAGCGATCTTATTTTGACAACGCCTGTGTTCTTTATCTCGACATGGGTGGGCGTGTGTGGTAGACACCGAATTACCGAATTAAATCCTTAAAACACACCTTCATTACACTCAGGTCTCTATGAGCGCTATAAGTGTTACATGGGTGTAATAACGCATGCATAATATATGTGTATATGTGTGATAATGTGTGAATTAATAATGCGTCAGGGGGCACGGGTGGCCCAGTCGTCTAAGGCGCCGCGATTCGCTGTGCAGAGTTGCGTCCCTTGGGCAGGCCAGAAACCTATGATTGTGGGTTCGAATCCCGGTTCGCCCCGATTATGTTTCTAGGTTTGTCAGCACCATACCCGTGCTCGTGGGTTTCACCGAAGTGGTAAACGTCTGAGACCTGCATCACTTCGGGCTTTCCTCCCACATTAAGCTGACACGCCGCGATATTTGAAGCATGCTCAGTGCGCTACCTTATTACAATCAACCAGTGTGCACTGGACATTCATTGTCGGCTCCAATGGGAGTATATAACTGAAGCTGCCTTATGAGGCGCTAAATGGTTAACAGCCAAATTCTAAAGAATCTGATCTTTTATTCCGATACGATACCTCTCTGCGTGAAGATGTGAGAACACCTCCATAAGGAGGTCGCGTCGGGTGAACTTTCGAATCGGCCAATCCGCGTCGAGGTTTCAAAATTGTTAGTACGAGGGAGCGAAGGTTTCAGACTCACATATCTTAGTGTTTCTCGAACATGAATTCAAATCGGCCTGTTCCCAATGTAACTGATAAAGGCCGCGTCAATATATTATTGTGGGTATTTATTCTGTTCATTCCAATGCACCTCCACAGAAACTAGATTACCATCTATGGTTTATTTTTGTTTTGTGTGGGTTTTCTTTTGTTAAAGAGATATGTCCGAATCCAGGTAGTAAAGAAATTAACCAAATGGGTTTTCAGACTTTGATGCGGATAGGTATCGTGTCGGAGTAAAATATCAGATTTTAATTATATTGGTTCATCGTCACATCACCATGTCATCATATCCACTGCTGGGCATATTTCGAATAGTTACTTGCCTACGGAGACATCACATGCAAAACGTGTTTCAGTGTGCCATCATATCCACTGCTGGGCATATTTCGAATAGTCACTTGCCTACGGAGACAGCACATGCAAAACGTGTTTCAGCGTGGGGCAGGACCGAACCCCTAGAAACATTCCGTTTATATTTTCGTGGACAAGGTTATACATCCGAAGCATTTTTCCACCTTTGTAAAAGTCGGATGAGAGATATTTGCGTCTATTACAAATACGGGGCACATAAAAGATAGTGGAATTCATCTCCAATGTCGCCTCTTTCACAAAGATTGCAGATTACACGATGGTTCACAGCTAACTGGAAACACACTAGGGATTCATCCTTCATGTGTTTGGTGAGTTGATTGACACATCCATTAAGGGAAAGTGTTGTAGAAATAAACACAAGTATCCAAACAAACAGCTCCCCTTGACATAATTGGCCAGACTGTTTTGAAAGATACATTAACACCATTCACCGAGGTCATGTCAACATGAGTATGTATTGATCATAGGAAATGACATATACCACCACCTGCTTCATCAATCTCACTTACACAAAACATTCCCCAAATCTGAACGATGTGGTAGTTATATTTACAAGTGCTTCCATCAAATGCCTGTCTGATCTGTACTTAATAAGCAGGTTTGTAAGGTTTCCTTGGGATAAATACCGAATACTACACTCATTCTCGTTAGATACCATTTTAACGAAACGAGTGGACTTTCTATGGAATCTGACCAAACAAAAGCGAGGTCAAATACCATAGAAAGTTCACGAGTTATCCAATCAAAACGGTCACAGTTATCCAATCAAAACGAATAGAACGAGGTCAACCTTGAACGACACAGGTGTGACGTATGGATTTAGTATCTTACCACCTGTATCTTCACCACTTAGGTAATAAAATAAGTTTTCTAAACGTTAATACAGGTCAAGCAAACTGATTACAGCTCCAATCGTCTTATTTGTACTGTGAAATGTACACCATAACTATTGTAGATAACACGAAATAAAATAGAACAAATATTGTCCGTGCGTAGTTGTGTTGACGTTGCTACAAATCACAGTCACACTGTGAGGCCACGGGCCAAATGCACGTAATATAAAGGATACAAGATGTATTCACAGGAGCAATCAAAGCCATGAAATGTGCACAGGAGAGCATGCTGGGTAAATTCAAAACGTCAGAGCCGTCAACGCCAGATAAGAATTAATCTCGAATATCTGCCGTAACATTATTTTTTATTAACGCCGCACTCGCCAATATTCCAGCTATTTGACGGCGGTCTGTAAATAATCGAGTCTGGATCAGACAATCCAATGATTGACATCATGAGCATCGATCCACGCAATTGGGATACGATGACATGCATAAAAAAAGTCCGCGTGCATGACCACACGATCCCGTTTGTCGTCTCACGACAAACCTAGCCGTTTTTCACGCCAAGCATGGGTTGCTGAAGACCTATTCTACCCCGGATCTGCCACGGGTTTCTGTCGTAACAGATTACAAAGCGAGTACAAGGAAAGGTAGTGATGAAAAATATTTGTATTTCTTTTGTAACGCCGCACGCAGCAATATTCCTGCAATATGACGATGGTCTGTAAATGCTCGTGTCTGGACAATACAACACAGTTATGGATCCAAGCCGACGGGTTACCAGGACAGGCTGTCAATCAACTCACTGAGCCTGACCACATGATCCAGTTTGTCACTTCTTGTGACCGGCAAAGGCTCCTGGGGAAAAACATCGAACTCGGATTCCCAGGATGGGTAAAGAATGATTGACACATTTGCTGACGTGGTGTCGTACAGTTAGTCGAGATGCTCAGTCAGGAGTGTAGGCTGACAGAGTCACGCACACTTGAACGAAGGCGGTAACTCTTAGTATTACATCATAATTCACACCAAGCATACGCATTAGTTTAAACACATTTCATATATACAGAACACTAAACCCACGTCACACATTTTTACCTATTGTGCTATATGGTGCGGAAATGTGGTGTCCAGTGTGAATGACAACTCAAGCCACTTCTCTAAAACTTCTGTTAAAACTAACTTAATATCAAGATAATTTTCCTTGTAGCATTATGAATATTCCATCATGCATCTTTACATGCAACAAATGACACAGCTCCATATCTTCAAAAACGTTTAGATTTGGAACTTCCAAAGCAGTGGCAATTGAAGCGCTCGGTCAATCACGATGTGCCTATGTTATCTGTTCATCTGTAACATTGGACTCATGGCAAGGCAATACAAATAAATTATGTTCTGTTTTATATAAAAGATGTCAACCTCTCTTTTATCCAACAAAATTGAAATACATTCTTTCTGTGAATTTCAATTGTGTTTATTTATGCAAACTGTATTTCCCACACATACTTTGAATATTGTACTGGCTGCAATTAAGTAGCATATAATTGTAGATATAATTATTAATGAATGCCTACTGACAATGACTGAAAAAGAAGTACCCTTCAGCTTCCTCGATGATGCGGTCGGCATCTCGACTGTTGCAATCAGAGTGGGTTTAGTGTGATTTGATAACCTCTGATTGACCAATAAGAATCGAGTACTTTCCTGATTCATGGTCGAGTGGAGTAAAACAAGGGTTGTTATTAAGATATTGTTTCAGCTGAGTTGAGTCATGCTGCAGTTTAATATGGCGAGCCCACACATTATTCTGTCTCCGAGCCGACCAGTCCTAGTCCTAGTCCTAGGCCTTCTTTTATCACCTCAATGCCCTCTAACGTGTTTTGGTTTGACGAGGTCAAGGGTTCGAACCACCGACATTCCGCTTTCTGGGCAGACGCCTTATCTATCACGGAGGCGCCCGCGAAGACACATAAAATGACTACACCATACTGGACCCAGTGTTTTGTTCCATTACTCGTGCAGCAAGTATGCCTCAGAAAATGCTTGAGACCTGAACCGTTGTTCCACTTCACGAGTAGGACGGATGCCTGGGACCTAGATCGTTGTTACACTACATGAGTAGGACGGACACCTGGGACCTAGATCGTTGTTACACTACACGAGTAGGACGGACACCTGGGACATAGATCGTTGTTACACTACACGAGTAGGACGGATGCCTGGGACCTAGATCGTTGTTACACTACACGAGTAGGACGGATGCCTGGGACTAGATCGTTGTTACACTACACGAGTAGGACGGACACCTGGGACCTAGATCGCTGTTACACTACACGAGTAGGACGGATGCCTGGGACCTAGATCGTTGTTACACTACACGAGTAGGACGGTTACCTGGGACCTAGATCGTTGTTACACTACATAAGTAGGACGGACACCTGGGACATAGATCGTTGTTACACTACACGAGTAGGACGGATGCCTGGGACCTAGATCGTTGTTACACTACACGAGTAGGACGGATGCCTGGGACCTAGAACGTTGTTACACTACACGAGTAGGACGATTACCTGGGACCTAGATCGTTGTTACACTACATCAGTAGGACGGACACCTGGGACATAGATCGTTGTTACACTACACGAGTAGGACGGACACCTGGGACCTAGATCGTTGTTACACTACACGAGTAGGACGGATGCCTGGGACCTAGATCGTTGTTACACTACACGAGTAGGACGGATGCCTGGGACCTAGATCGTTGTTACACTACATCAGTAGGACGGACACCTGGGACCTAGATCGCTGTTACACTACACGAGTAGGACGGATGCCTGGGACCTAGATCGTTGTTACACTACACGAGTAGGACGGTTACCTGGGACCTAGATCGTTGTTACACTACATCAGTAGGACGGACACCTGGGACATAGATCGTTGTTACACTACACGAGTAGGACGGATGCCTGGGACCCAGATCGTTGTTACACTACACGAGTAGAACGGACACCTGGGACCTAGATCGTTGTTACACTACACGTGTAGGACGGACACCTGGGACATAGATCGTTGTTACACTACACGAGTACGACGGACACCTGGGACCTAGATCGTTGTTACACTACACGAGTAGGACGGACACCTGGGACCCAGATCGTTGTTACACTACACGAGTAGGACGGACACCTGGGACCTAGATCGTTGTTACACTACACGAGTAGGACGGACACCTGGGACCTAGATCGTTGTTACACTACACGAGTAGGACGGACACCTGGGACCTAGATCGTTGTTACACTACACGAGAAGGACGGACACCTGGGACCCAGATCGTTGTTACACTACACGAGTAGGACGGACACCTGGGACCCAGATCGTTGTTACACTACACGAGTAGGACGGACACCTGGGACCTAGATCGTTGTTACACTACACGAGTAGGACGGATGCCTGGGACCTAGATCGTTGTTACACTACACTAGTAGGACGGACACCTGGGACCTAGATCGTTGTTACACTACACGAGTAGGACGGACACCTGGGACCTAGATCGCTGTTACACTACACGAGTAGGACGGACACCTGGGACCTAGATCGTTGTTACACTACACGAGTAGGACGGACACCTGGGACCTAGATCGTTGTTACACTACACGAGTAGGACGGACACCTGGAACCTAGATCTTTGTTACACTACACGAGTAGGACGGACACCTGGGACCTAGATCGTTTTTACACTACACGAGTAGGACGGACACCTGGGACCTAGATCGTTGTTACACTACACGAGTAGGACGGACACCTGGAACCTAGATCGTTGTTACACTACATGAGTAGGACGGACACCTGGGACCTAAATCGTTGTTACACTACACGAGTAGGACGGATGCCTGGGACCTAGATCGTTGTTACACTACACGAGTAGGACGGACACCTGGGACCTAAATCGTTGTTACACTACACGAGTAGGACGGACACCTGGAACCTAGATCGTTGTTACACTACATGAGTAGGACGAATACCTGGGACCTAGATCGTTGTTACACTACATGAGTAGGACGAATACCTTGGACCTAGATCGTTGTTACACTACACGAGTAGGACGGACACCTGGGTCCGAGATCGTTGTTACACTACACGAGTAGGACGGACGCCTGGGACCTAGATCGTTGTTACACTACACGAGTAGGACGAATACCTGGGACCTAGATCGTTGTTACACTACACGAGTAGGACGGAAACCTGGGTCCGAGATCGTTGTTACACTACACGAGTAGGACGGACACCTGGGACCTAGATCGTTGTTACACTACACGAGTAGGACGGATGCCTGGGACCTAGATCGTTGTTACACTACACGAGTAGGACGGTTACCTGGGACCTAGATCGTTGTTACACTACACGAGTAGGACGGACACCTGGGACCTAGATCGTTGTTACACTACACGAGTAGGACGGATACCTGTGAGACCTAGATCGTTGTTACACTACACGAGTAGGACGGACACCTGGGACCTAGATCGTTGTTACACTACACGAGTAGGACGGATACCTGTGAGACCTAGATCGTTGTTACACTACATGAGTAGGACGGACACCTGGGACCTAGATCGTTGTTACACTACACGAGTAGGACGGATACCTGTGAGACCTAGATCGTTGTTACACTACACGAGTAGGACGGACACCTGGGACCTAGATCGTTGTTACACTACACGAGTAGGACGGATACCTGGGGCCTAGATCGTTGTTAAACTACACGGGTAGGACGGACACCTGGGACCTAGATCGTTGTTACACTACACGAGTAGGACCAATACCTGGGGCCTAGATCGTTGTTAAACTACACGGGTAGGACGGACACCTGGGACCTAGATCGTTGTTACACTACACGAGTAGGACGGATACCTGTGAGACCTAGATCGTTGTTACACTACACGAGTAGGACGGACACCTGGGACCTAGATCGTTGTTACACTACACGAGTAGGACGGATACCTGTGAGACCTAGATCGTTGTTACACTACATGAGTAGGACGGACACCTGGGACCTAGATCGTTGTTACACTACACGAGTAGGACGGATACCTGTGAGACCTAGATCGTTGTTACACTACACGAGTAGGACGGACACCTGGGACCTAGATCGTTGTTACACTACACGAGTAGGACGGACACCTGGGACCTAGATCGTTGTTACACTACACGAGTAGGACGGACGGCTGTGACCTAGATCGTTGTAACACTACACGAGTAGGACGGATACCTGTGACCTAGATCGTTGTTAAACTACACGAGTACGACGGACACCTGGGACCTAGATCGTTGTTACACTACACGAGTAGGACGAATACCTGGGGCCTAGATCGTTGTTAAACTACACGGGTAGGACGGACACCTGGGACCTAGATCGTTGTTACACTACACGAGTAGGACGGACACCTGGGTCCGAGATCGTTGTTACACTACACGAGTAGGACGGACACCTGGGACCTAGATCGTTTTTACACTACACGAGTAGGACGGACACCTGGGACCTAGATCGTTGTTACACTACACGAGTAGGACGGACACCTGGAACCTAGATCGTTGTTACACTACACGAGTAGGACGGACACCTGGGACCTAAATCGTTGTTACACTACACGAGTAGGACGGATGCCTGGGACCTAGATCGTTGTTACACTACACGAGTAGGACGGACACCTGGGACCTAAATCGTTGTTACACTACACGAGTAGGACGGACACCTGGAACCTAGATCGTTGTTACACTACATGAGTAGGACGAATACCTGGGACCTAGATCGTTGTTACACTACATGAGTAGGACGAATACCTTGGACCTAGATCGTTGTTACACTACACGAGTAGGACGGACACCTGGGTCCGAGATCGTTGTTACACTACACGAGTAGGACGGACGCCTGGGACCTAGATCGTTGTTACACTACACGAGTAGGACGAATACCTGGGACCTAGATCGTTGTTACACTACACGAGTAGGACGGAAACCTGGGTCCGAGATCGTTGTTACACTACACGAGTAGGACGGACACCTGGGACCTAGATCGTTGTTACACTACACGAGTAGGACGGATGCCTGGGACCTAGATCGTTGTTACACTACACGAGTAGGACGGACACCTGGGACCTAGATCGTTGTTACACTACACGAGTAGGACGGACACCTGGGACCTAGATCGTTGTTACACTACACGAGTAGGACGGATACCTGTGAGACCTAGATCGTTGTTACACTACACGAGTAGGACGGACACCTGGGACCTAGATCGTTGTTACACTACACGAGTAGGACGGATACCTGTGAGACCTAGATCGTTGTTACACTACATGAGTAGGACGGACACCTGGGACCTAGATCGTTGTTACACTACACGAGTAGGACGGATACCTGTGAGACCTAGATCGTTGTTACACTACACGAGTAGGACGGACACCTGGGACCTAGATCGTTGTTACACTACACGAGTAGGACGGATACCTGGGGCCTAGATCGTTGTTAAACTACACGGGTAGGACGGACACCTGGGACCTAGATCGTTGTTACACTACACGAGTAGGACGAATACCTGGGGCCTAGATCGTTGTTAAACTACACGGGTAGGACGGACACCTGGGACCTAGATCGTTGTTACACTACACGAGTAGGACGGATGCCTGGGACCTAGATCGTTGTTACACTACACGAGTAGGACGGACACCTGGGACCTAGATCGTTGTTACACTACACGAGTAGGACGGACACCTGGGACCTAGATCGTTGTTACACTACACGAGTAGGACGGATACCTGTGAGACCTAGATCGTTGTTACACTACACGAGTAGGACGGACACCTGGGACCTAGATCGTTGTTACACTACACGAGTAGGACGGATACCTGTGAGACCTAGATCGTTGTTACACTACATGAGTAGGACGGACACCTGGGACCTAGATCGTTGTTACACTACACGAGTAGGACGGATACCTGTGAGACCTAGATCGTTGTTACACTACACGAGTAGGACGGACACCTGGGACCTAGATCGTTGTTACACTACACGAGTAGGACGGACACCTGGGACCTAGATCGTTGTTACACTACACGAGTAGGACGGACGGCTGTGACCTAGATCGTTGTTACACTACACGAGTAGGACGGATACCTGTGACCTAGATCGTTGTTAAACTACACGAGTACGACGGACACCTGGGACCTAGATCGTTGTTACACTACACGAGTAGGACGAATACCTGGGGCCTAGATCGTTGTTAAACTACACGGGTAGGACGGACACCTGGGACCTAGATCGTTGTTACACTACACGAGTAGGACGGACACCTGGGTCCGAGATCGTTGTTACACTACACGAGTAGGACGGACACCTGGAACCTAAATCGTTGTTACACTACACGAGTAGGACGGACACCTGGGTCCGAGATCGTTGTTACACTACACGAGTAGGACGGACACCTGGAACCTAGATCGTTGTTACACTACACGAGTAGGACGGACACTTGGGACCTAGATCGTTGTTACACTACACGAGTAGGACGGATGCCTGGGACCTAGATCGTTGTTACACTACACGAGTAGGACGGACACCTGGAACCTAGATCGTTGTTACACTACACGAGTAGGACGGATGCCTGGGACCTAGATCGTTGTTACACTACACGAGTAGGACGGACACCTGGGTCCGAGATCGTTGTTACACTACACGAGTAGGACGGACACCTGGGTCCGAGATCGTTGTTACACTACACGAGTAGGACGGACACCTGGAACCTAGATCGTTGTTACACTACACGAGTGGGACGGACACCTGGGACCTAGATCGTTGTTACACTACACGAGTAGGACGGATGCCTGTGACCTAGATCGTTGTTACACTACACGAGTAGGACGGACACCTGGGACCTAGATCGTTGTTACACTACATGAGTAGGACGGACACCTGGAACCTAGATCGTTGTTACACTACACGAGTAGGACGGACACCTGGGACCTAGATCGTTGTTACACTACATGAGTAGGACGGACACCTGAGACCTAGATCGTTGTTACACTACACGAGTAGGACGGATGCCTGGGACCTAGATCGTTGTTACACTACACGAGTAGGACGGACACCTGGGACCTAGATCTTTGTTACACTACACGAGTAGGACGGACACCTGGAACCTAGATCGTTGTTACACTACACGAGTAGGACGGAAACCTCGGGCCTAGATCTTTGTTACAACACACGAGTAGGACGGACACCTGGAACCTAGATCGTTGTTACACTACACGAGTAGGACGGACACATGGAACCTAGATCTTTGTTACACTACACGAGTAGGACGGACACCTGGAACCTAGATCGTTGTTACACTACACGAGTAGGACGGACACATGGAACCTAGATCGTTTTTACACTACACGAGTAGGACGGACACATGGAACCTAGATCGTTGTTACACTACACGAGTAGGACGGACACCTGGGACCTAGATCGTTGTTACACTACACGAGTAGGACGGATGCCTGGGACCTAGATCGTTGTTACACTACACGAGTAGGACGGACACCTGGGAACTCGATAGGTGTTACGCTTCAAGAGTGATTGCAGGGACGGAGGATAGGAACTCATAACGTGAAAAAGACAAGCACAGCGGTCGTCATCTACATCCCGAAGCGGCTGTAAAATCTAGAAAACACACCACGACCAAATGACCACGAAGCAGGGCAGTCTCTATTTTGCGCGATACGTTGGCTGAAGATTGTTGAACGTTCGCTTCATATCGCTCACTGCGCATGATATGTTTAGGCAATGTTGCTGTGTCTTTTTCTTATGATATTCATCGCGGCCGTGTCTATTGCTAATAAAGGGGCCTTTACACGGGATGGCGACCTTTGTGCCTCCCGTGTGCGACCATAGAATTTGCCAGGTCGTCGATGGAGGCTCAAAGGAGGCAGAATGGTTGCCTAGGTCGTTCCAAGGTGGTTCACAGGAGGTTCACACATCGCCATGGACGCCATGGTCGCCGTGAATTTTTGAACATGTTCAAAACAGTCGCACAAAGGTCGCCGAGGAGGTTGGTTGCTCAAAGGTGGCTCAAAGGAGGCACAAGGGAGTCACAAGCATTGCCGTTGTTGCAGAATGAAGGCACAGTGGTCGCCCAATGGTCGCCAGGTAATAGATGCGTTCTGCTGAAATGTTGTCCCGTAAATCTGGGCGATGCTTCTGCCTCCCTTGTGCCTTCTTTGGGCGACCAACACGGTGCATTGAACGATGAGTATGGCGATCGCCGTGCCTCCATTCGGCGACCACGGCAACACTTGAGACACCACGGCAATGCTTCTGCATCTTTTCTGCCTCCTTTGAGCTACCTGTAGTGCCTCCTCAGCCTGCCTGTAGATAGAGGGTTTGTACCTGCAGTGTTTCATTGTGGTTGCATGCGTTGAACAACTCGAGCAGTTACTGCTGAACAACTGCTGGAGCAGTTACATAGAAACATGATTTTCTGGGTTTAGGCGACCATTGAGCGTCCTGGCCAGTTTTTGATCGCTCGAAGGTGGCACAAAGGTCGCAGCCCTGTGTAATGGGGGCCTTATGTTATTCATCACAGTTGTGTATGAATTGGAGGCAACAGGCTGAGAGGGGTTAGTTAGGTTTGGAGGTTCGGATTCGGAGCAAGTTGTTTCAACCTCGATTTCAATATAATATTATCCATTCTATCGTGATTAATAGCCTGGAAACATTCACCACTGTAGGCTCGTTTCGGAAGTGAGGTCCACATCTCCATGTCTCCAATAATTAACTTAGCACAGAATTTGGCTCGCTCATGCAAGTAATTTGGTTGGTCGGCTACTTATTATGGTGAATGGTGAATATTATCATAATATAATGGAGATTTAATGCCCTGGATGCTCGAGGATGTTGCTTGTCGTGTTATTATCCTTTCCTGTGGAAGGCGTTTTCTTTGGAAGACGTCGGTTTATTATTTTCCACTGCCTTAGTGTAGAAAGGTATTTACACCTGGTAATATATTTCTGTTGTAGTTCAGTACAGACGATCTTCAGATCAGGACCAGATGATTCAGAGCTTGGCGGTTCTTCCAGTACTATCCCAGTGATTACACTATCGATTGGCGCATCAGAGTTCAAGGATGGGTAATAAAAAAAACCATTAAGCAAAAATTGAACTATTAATACTTCATTGTCAAATTATGAAGACAATGAAGACAGCGCGTGGTATACTTCTTGGAAACAGTTTCTTGTTCCTCTATGTGTTGGATAATGAATCTACCCAGGTGGGGAATGGTGATCTCATATCAGAGCTGTGTAAGTATTTCACCTACTCTTCACCCAGAATTGACAGACTTATACTATACCATTCCCGGGTTCGTCTTTCCAGCATTTTTACACATTACGCACACGCGTGGGTGATATGTATTCACTGTGGTACGGCTGTAGTTAAGCTCATACTTGATGTGCTGGGCTGGCCCAGTGGTCTAACGTCAATTCACTGCTCAGAGTTGAGCCTAGACTAACATCTAGTCTCTGTAATGAACATATCGTACAGAATAAAATAGTTGTTATATTATCTTAATAATAATTTGATAAAAAGGAGCCAAAAGACTCTCTTCATTTTCAGACACTGAAATCTAGACTTGCCAATCATTATAGACTTGCATGGGCTGTATTAGATATATTTGTATCAGGGTATGTATGAGCGGCTAAGTTGATCCCTTACACCACTGAAAGTGTGGGGTTTGTGCTGGGATTGGAATCCCAGGTTTGTCACATCACACCCGTTGGCGTTGTTCTCCAAAGTTGTAAACGCTCACAACTTGCTTCACTTTATGCTTACTTCCAGCATGAACACCCTGGCCACACTGTGCATTCTAGTTCGCCAGATGGATAGCATCGTAAACATCACTAAACTGTGTGTATGGTTTCACTCGCTTGCTTCACAATATTCGATTGATGGCAGCCAAAAGTGTTGCTCAATGTGTAAAAGCTGGAACTAGAAAGCGACATATAAGAATAAATCATGATCCTAAATTCTAAGATATGTAGCCTCTTGTACTCGAATGCTCTAACTTGAATTACAAGACAAACATTTTGTGTTTTCCGATTTGCAGGTGTTACTGAGTATTTGATACCTGGGACTATGGCGTGGTCACTATACAATGGATGACGGCATATTCTTCGTTTTCCAGCTTGAATACCAAGTGTATGGATACAAAATAATTAAATAATTAAAGTTGCTCAGACAAATATTGATACATTTAATTTCCTAAATTCTAAGATATGTAGCCTCTTGTACTCGAATCCTCTAACTTGAATTACAAGACAAACATTTTGTGTTTTCCGATTTGCAGGTGTTATTGAGTATTTGATACCTTGGACTATGGCGTTGTCACTATACAATGGATGACGGCATATGCTTCGTTTACCAGCTTGAATACCAAGTTTATGGATACAAAATAATTAAATAATTAAAGTTGCTCAGACAAATATTGATACATTTAATACATGATTATTACAATCATCCATTTCACCAAGCCAAATGCAAACGTTTCAGATTTCTTATTATAAATATAACACTCTCATACAAAAGGTATGGTGGACACATTATTAGCAGCGGAGTTTCTGCTCACCTCAAGTGCGAGAACCACTTTAAATATAGCGCCCATCCTACCATGCATTCATCGCGTTCTCACAAAGAAAAGATAATGTGAGACAATTTGAACATTTATTATCAGAGACTATGCTTTTTCAGTTAATGACTGCATCACAAGAGGGATGACTTCAACTTTTCAACAGTCAACTTTCCCTTCATGTCGAGCAATATTCCAGCAGCTCCAGTATATACATTGGACAAATTTAGGTGAGGTGAGGTGAGGTGAGGTGAGGTGAGGTGAAATTGGGTTTAACGTCGCGTCCAAGATTATTGCACTTATATAGCGACGTGCATGCACGTGTATGTGTGTGTGTGGTTGCTTGTACTAGTCCGGACTGATGCCGATTTATAGTGCTAGCTCACTGAGATACCATGCCGCAGTTTAACATGAATACCCCACTCAGACACAGTATACTGACTCCGAGCCGACCAGTCCTTGTTTTAGCCCCTTAATGCCGAGCGCCAGACAGGGTAACAACAAGTACAATCTTTTAACGTCTTTTTGTATGACGCGGCCCGGGATCGAACCCTGGACCTTCCGCTCTCCGGGCGGACGCTCTACCACAAGGACAAATTTAGGTACGATCAAGCATGAAGATTTCGAAGAGCGGCTCTAACGTTGTTTGATCAGGATTCTTCACAAAAGCCGTTTGATCAGGGTTACAGCATTCAAGGCCTCAGTAAACCTTTCACAAAAGGTTAACATGTAGAGGACATTTCCAAATTTGACACGTCAGTGACAAAAATGATGTTCCATGCAATTCCCTATTTTGATTTGTATCATATGTTCCCGTGAATTTCCGGTGAACAGTTGACT
Source organism: Haliotis rufescens (assembly GCF_023055435.1). Classification (NCBI taxonomy): domain Eukaryota; kingdom Metazoa; phylum Mollusca; class Gastropoda; order Lepetellida; family Haliotidae; genus Haliotis; species Haliotis rufescens. The sequence continues at coordinate 38,157,403 of NW_025964372.1, read as the reverse complement.
TGCCTTTGCATGTGTTTGTGATGTGTGCCGCCGGTGGGACAGGATACGCTCACCTCTACAAAAACACCTGGTACCATCATCACTATTTGATAGTGATGCATGAACATTATCTTGTCAGAATCGAACCATCGACTCTTTATTGGCAGATGTTTCTTATGACAATTGAGAGTGTTTTGTCGCTTTTAGTTACGTCTATGTCACTATATCTCGTTGTTGTTACAATGTTGTTACAATGCAATGCTTGTGACAAACAGATATTTAGACTCATTAAAACAAATATCCAGTCTCGCTACAAACTTTAACAAGCAATTAGCTTGTGATTGACAATATCTCAACATGTCACTTTGCTGTCGCCGACAGCAAATTAGAGACCGACCATTGATATTCTGGGGGTTGGGGTTGTGGGGTTGTGGGGCTGTGGGGTTGTGGGGTTGTGGGGTTGTGGGGTTGGGGTGGTGTTTTTTGTTTTACAATGCAATGCTTGTGACAAAAAGATGTTCAGACTCATTTAAACAAATATCTAGTCAATTAGCTTGAGATTAACAACGTGTAATCTATGAAGTATTTAATAGTTATTGTGCTGTGCGTGAGTGAGTTTGGTTTAACGCCGCTTTTAACACTATTCAAGTTATAACACGGCGTGTCAGCTTAATTAATGTGGGAGGAAAGCCCGAACTGATGCAGGTCTCAGACGTTTACCACTTCGGTGAAACCCACGATATGGTGCTGACAAACCTAGAAACATAATCGGGATTCGAACCCACAATCATAGGTTTCTGGTGTACCCACGGGACGCAACTCTGCACAGCGAATCGCGGCGCCTTAGACGACTGGGCCACCCGCGTGTCCCCTTCTTTCTCGTATACAATCCGCCCCCGAGTGTGCTGTGACTGTCTTGTGACTGTCCATTGAGCGTACTGTAAAACCCTTGTTAAGATCAGGGTTACAGTTGATCTTCTGCAACACGTGCTTGTCGTAAGAGGCGACAAAATGGATCGGGTATCTTGGCACGGTGACTTGGCTGGTGTTTGTCATCCCATCCCTATAGCGTAGTTTGATGCTTATAATTTCAGTTCAGGCGGCGAACGGGATCGTGTGGTCAGGCTCGGTGAAATGGTTGATGGATATCACCGTATCCCTATTGCGTAGATCGATGGTCATAATATCAATTCCTTTTTTATCTGGTCCAGATTCTATTTTTACAGTCACATTGCTGAAATACTGCTGAGTACGACGTTAAACAACATAAATGATTATAACCTTAAAGCTAGATCTATGTAGAGGCAGGTACGACAATCCCAAACCTAGGCAACTAGTATTCTTCTACCCCCGCCATATAAAGGATATAAAGAAAGAAGTGACATTTCAACTTTAGTACAAGAAATAATAAACGAATACTCGTAAACATTCATACATGAAAATCACATAAGAAGGAGGATGTGTTAGTTCTAGTTGCAATTAACAAGAAATCGAAAGTAATGTTCATGAAATTATAGCTCACGAATAGAGTCGTGGGATCGACTTAAAAAATACAATTGAGAAAGTTGCATTGACTCAACACCAGGATTGCAGTAACCTTGAGATTATTTATTCAAGGAGCAATCAAATTAGCGCTTGTTTGGCGTAACTATAACGTAAGAGATACCGTTGACCCAACGTCTGAGTGCTAGCTGTGCTACCACAGACATAACACAATTACATTTTTGGATGTTTGTTAATAAATATTTGATGTGCCGTTGAGTTTACGAATTAGAACATGACTATAGAGATAAAACACGTTAGACAACAGCTATGAGTACCTATTCCAGCGGACATCATTCAGTATCCAACATATGCTTCTCATGTACGGATACTTGACATATGTATGACTAAATTATGAGGTCCAGTTCGATGGAGTGAGTGAGGATTTACGTGGTAGTAATGATGAATAGTACAATCATTTAAAAATGGCGTGCATATAATCCAGTGCAGAGCAGAGGAGTGCTTGTCCGACAAGGTCATGACATAATGAAACGCACTCAGACATGTGTCACATTGTTATAAAACAATCTGGAGTTTGGTTATGTTTCCTTACAATCTCATGGATATCATCCTGAGACACATTTCCTCCTAAACAAGGTAAATATGACTTGACTTGGATCGAGAATTAAAAACATCATTGCGGGTAATCGACGTACATGTAACCGGATAACTTTTGGGCAGGTGGATCACCACTGACGATAAAGCAATTGATCCTGTTGACAGCCACCCGTCAAAACCATCCTTCCAGAACACGTCAGCCGTGTCCTCGCCGAAGGAGGTGTCTGTTGGTTTCAGCTGCCCTGTTGGATTACACTCAGGAGGGTTGGAAAACCAGAAGTCAGACTGTGTCAGACCAGCTGCCCCGGAGTGGTCCACATCTGGGGTACTGAAGGATTCGAATCCCGTTTCGCCCCGATTATGTTTCTAGGTTTGTCAGCACCATACCCGTGCTCATGGGTTTCACCGAAGTGGTAAACGTCTGAGACCTGCATCACTTCAGGCTTTGCTCCAACATAAAGCTGACACGCGATATAACTGGAATACTGTTAAAAGCGGCGTTAAACCCAACTCACTCACGCACTCATAAGTACCCTATTAATCAGTAATCATCAGATTATGTCACGTCGCCAACTTTGTGTGTGTAATATACCAGATAGGATACACATATAAGGTACTGGAGAGGTTTGGAAGACAAAGTAGACAATTTGTGGATAACAACTTCTTTATATATAGAGATTACTACACTCGTGCCTGTTAGATACCATTTATCTTACAACGAGTTGTTTCAAAACGTATCTAAAGAGCGAGAGCCAGGTTCATCCAACGCCATGTGTAACATCGCGGCGTAATACTTGCGGGTTGGGCATAGTAATTTCCGGAGGCCTGCGATGAGCGCTACCCGCGAGGGCCAAGCTTGCTTAATGACACGCTGGTTGACCTCCTTTGGTGTACCCTGAGGGGGATCAAAGTCATTTCGCCTTTTGATGACTCGTTATGTGTTTATCCTCTCGAGTCGCGCTTTCTGTTTGTCCTATTGCAGTCAGTGATTTTGGTTCGCCCAACCTGCAGGGTTATGCAAAATATCATCCCCCTGTAATTTCATGAATAAAGCCGTGGCCATACTCCACACTTAACTTTACATAATCTTTTGGTTATTTATTCATCTAGTATGCTCTACATTGACATTATCTTGAACTTATATGTAGGCGCCATAAGCTGCAGCTGTTGGTTTATTGCTCGATCTGCCGGGGAAATTTCACCATGAAAAGCTGAGGTCATCTCTGTCGTCATAAAGCTTGGTACATGAAGAGTCTCCACGTTAATCAAATCACGCCTTCCCATTATGATTAGTAAATATGTTGAAGGAAGCGCGAGGGTGGTGGGATCTGTTGTCTGACTGATTATTTGTGCGAGTGTGTCAATAAAGGAGGGGTACAGCATTAGTATTTGTGGCTTTGACTTTATTGCGAGCGTTCAATTCTGAACTCCAGATTTTCTTAAGGCTACATTTGTACTTTGTCCGAAGTGTTTCCTTGACATGGGCATTCTAGTTCCCTAACCTGCCTCCTTAAGTACGTATAGGCCTGACCTTCACGAGATGGTCAATATAACTCCTCCCCCAGGTAAACTGACTGATCCTCTTCTACCTTTCAACATTTCAGATGAAAAATGTAGCATTTGTCGAGTCCAAGGGACATGCCAATAACATTTGAAAAGGCCTCGACAATGAGAATCTGTGTTTAGGGTGGTTTTTCCATTCCATTTGACCCCGGGTGGAATAGAATGTGTCCTCAGCATCCCATTGCTGGTCGTAAGAGGCGACCGAATTGGGCAACCCGTTTGCCGTGGGTTGCGCCCCCGTGTCGATGGAGGAGGGGAGGGCACTGGTACCTGGAACTGTGTTCCTTTGCCCACACACTACTTTGACTCAACTTCACCTGACGGGTGGTAGAATGGGCCCGGTTCTATCAATCGGATGGTCACACCTGGCCCTGTGCGTAACAATTCTAATTCTTACATTTGTACATACGTGTATTTTACTTTTCACAGATGTATCTTTGGTATGTAAAACACAATTATTGAAATAATATATTGCCTAGAGTCCTATGCCAGAAAGCGGTGGCTCATGGGCCAATCTGGTAATGCTGACGCCCCACACATATTTGCACACCATCCATAATTATTCAAAACGTCAATGCGGGAGAATAACTTGTCTCGATTGTCCACCGAATCAGACTCCATTAGCAAAATACAGAATATCTTTGAAAATGAAATGTCAACTTTCTGGAGAACCATCATTATTGAGCTTTGATCACGTGCTTACAGTCCGACTATATGTAGCAGCAGTGCCGCGAACGTACATCACCAGCACGAACTGAGAGAAAGTACGTCAAACGATAGTATTTACAGCGCTGAATCCAAGGTCACTGCTAAATATGAACGCTTGCAGTCACCTGACTGTCGATTTTTTTCACCCGGATTGTAACTGGTGGTCAAAAGTCAACGATGATGTTTATCGCTAAGCAAATGGTCCAGTGATGGGGTGTTTGCTAGTTAGATAACTGACTGGTCAAGCTGAGCTTCAAGCTGGCGCCGTGAGTCGATCCACCACGTGGCGCTGATTGAAATCAGAAAAAGTGCGGCCTGTAAAGTGCACAACTCCCGATCTTTAAGGTATAACGGTGTGATATTGTTGTATTTTCAATAAAACAGCACAACATACGGTTTCTCCTACGTCCCGAAAAGCGATCCCAGGAAGTTTCCAAATATTAATCTCAAACAGAAGTATAGGAAAGTAAACAAGTTACAATTCTTGCTGATTGAAGTTGAAGTTTTTTTCTAATCTGTCGGCGTTTGGCATGAATACCCCACTTGGACACAGTATACTGCTCCGGGCCGACCAGTCATTATATTACCCCCTTAATGTTGAGAGCGAAGCATGGTAACAACAAGCACCATTTTATGACGAACTTCAAGTATCGATTGTCAACAACGGTACCATAGAAACAATCCTTATTCTAAACCACTGACGGGAACCACCAAAGTAAGATCTTTAATTTTTAAATCTGCTTTCATCCAATATTTCTTGAAAACATTCGATAAATATGACTGTTAAGTAGCATTAACGAAGCTGCTTTCAGTGGTGTCTCCACGCACCACATGGCATCCTCCAAAAGATATCATTACACAAGATGTATCATTGCCTGTGGGTCCATCGATTCTCTTTTGTCAACTGGTAATTGCTGTGTTTCGGAGTAAATGACAATCAATACTTTGTGTATTGTTTTTTTTTATATTCAAACAACTGCGGTTGTGACTTGTTATTGAGCACGACAAAATAAGCCCATCAAATAATTATTCGTGTCTGTTTCTCCAGAACCGCTGTCTGTAGAGAGCTGGGATGAGATGCGTTTTGTTTTTGTTTGATTTGAGGGTGTACCGACATGCTACATGTATGCTCGTTTCCATGATTAAAGCAGGTAGAGTTAATCAAGCAGGAAGCAATACTGAGTAGGTTCAGAACCTGCCACGAGTCTATTGAAGAGACCATGGTGCAAACCAAGAACACAAGTAGTATGTTGTTTGCCTAGTCGAAGCAATAGTAGTTCTACATCTTCAATTCAAAGTTTGCAAAGGATCCCCACTTTGAAAGGTAATGCGTCAAATTGTGTGCATCTGTTGAAATAGCCAAAGACAATATTATGTGAAGGCATGTTTAATGAACAAAAGTCCGTTCTCAAGTGCCACACAATCACAGCAAAGAACACGTGACCAATAATCAATGAGATTACACTGACAGAAATAGTTTGTACAGTTTCATGACTTAGTGAATTGCACTATCCCCTTACACTTACAATTTAGTAGACTTTACTAATCAGTAAGTATTTTGTTTACTCGGTAGCTTATCGTCACTAAGAAGAGTGAGTGAGTGAGTGAGTATGGTTTTACGCCGCTTTTAGCAATATTCCAGCAATATCACGGCGGGGGACACCAGAAATGGGCTTCACACATTGTACCCATGTCGGGAATCGAACCCGGGTCTTCGGCGTGACGAGCGAACGCTTTAACCACTAGGCTACCCGACCGCCCTTCACTAAGAAGACGATTGAGTGGTAAGCAGATAAACTTTCATTGTCAGCTAACTGTCTGAGAGAAATACTTTTAGGAACTTAACAAGAACACATTAATGAATACAAACATTTTTATACCTCCGTGGAATTCGAAACACCAACATCTTGAGTTGTAGTCCGTCGCGCTACCAACTGGGCTACGGAGACTGTTGTCCTCAAGGGTGTCAATTTACCTAGACACCATTAGCTTGGCTAATTTGTAGATTTTTTTGCTAATATTGTAGCACCTTCGTTGTAACTCATTTCACATCTCATCCATATTTGACTAATAGCCTGATGAAATGCACTTTATTAAACATGTTTACAATTCTAAACCTGTTTTAAAATGTTTCAATTCTATTCATGTTGATAGGTGTTTAAATTCTGTACAAGGTTGCATTATGGTGATGTTGTGCTTAGGTTATGTTTAGTACATCAGGCGATAGCTCTTTTCATGTGTTTAGACCATTAACACGCCAAATGTGCCTACTGTTTAGGATTGAAATACATTACTAAACGTGTCTTTTATGTGTTTACATTCTTAACACACTGTTTAACAGTGTGGTTTAAGAAGTGCATTATACTAAGTTAGTGATATTTACTAATAATCTTCAGCATCTTCGTGCACTAGTCCTTTCTCTGGTGGCATCTGACCAACCCTGAAACGTCAAAACATCACAAATTCATTGCCCAGACGACCAACAGAAAGATATCACAGTCCGTTAGCGTTGTCTCATGCTCCGAGTATAAGTATAGTGATAAGAGGGTTGCAAGGCAATATTGGTCCACTCTTCAGTAAGACCATTCCCGAGTTCCTGTACATGACTGCTGTTATTGTCCCCCGCCGCGCGAAAGCGCGGAGCGGGGGACATAGTATTCACGACCGTCCGTACGAACGTCCGTACGTCCCACCTGTTTGTTGCCGCGATATCTCAAGAGCTAAACCCTGAATCGTCTTCATATTTGGAACTATGGTGTATATACAGACTCCGCAGACACCAGTCGGTTTTGGTGACCTTGACCCCATTTTTAAGGTCACAGCAGGCAAATCTGCTTTTGGAGTTGGAAAACGGTGTTGCCGCAATATCTCAAGAACTAATCGCTGGATTGTCTTCATATTTGGAACTATGGTGTTTATACAGACACCGCAGACACCAGTCGGTTTTGGTGACCTTGACCCCATTTTCAAGGTCACAGCAGGCAAATCTGCTTTTGGAGTTGGAAAACGGTGTTGCCGCAATATCTCAAGAACTTATCGCTGGATTGTCTTCATATTTGGTACTATGGTGTATATACAGACACCGCAGACACCAGTCGGTTTTGGTGTCCTTGATCCAATTTCAAGGTCACAGCAGGCAAATCTGCTTTTGGAGTTGGAAAACGGTGTTGCCGCAATATCTCAAGAACTAATCGCTGGATTGTCTTCATATTTGGTACTATGGTGTATATACAGACTCCGCAGACACCAGTCGATTTTGGTGACCTTAACTTAATTTTCAAGGTAACAGCAGGGAAATCTTTTATTCGAGATGGAAAACAGTGTTGCTGCGATATCTCAAGAACTAATTTCTGGATTCCTTCATGTTTGATGATATTGGCATTTGGAGTTGGAAAACGGGTGTTGCCTCGATTTATCCAAAATTTACGACAAATAGTTCCATGGAGGTATCTAACACAGAACATAATATTATTCCAAAGGAATAAAATATTAGGAAAAAAACAACACATATCGCATAAGGCGTCGGGGGACATTTCGTCACTTTGTGACAAATACTTGTTATTCTTGATCCAACAACTTTTGAACAAAAGTCATATATCACATTCAACTGCAGACAAGGACAACACTTAGTGCAAATCTAGTTAAGATGTAATAAGTATCGTATTAATAATTTAGGCACTGACATAGGATGTTTGGAGCGTAGGAACTGAGAGAATCACCAGTGGTCTCAAGATTCACTTTCTGGATACGACTGGACGTCTGGGGAGACGTATTCACGATCGTCATACGAGCGTCAACGTGTGGCAATATGAGGGGGTGTCCTCGAGGGGTTGACCATCTCGTAAAGCAACAGACTTAGGTTTACATCTTGGCAAGTGTCATACATCTCAAACTTCCATGCATATTGATACTGATTGTATGTTTTTCCAGATTGTCGCACGTAGCAGGGGAATCGATGGAAAATGCATTTAATTAATAAATCGACAACGCCAGAACATAATCAGTCGGTAATATCTGCAGGAACAGAATCCATTGGTGTAAAAGGTAAAATAGTGATGAAAATTAAATATATGAATCACTGAAAATCAGTAATGAGACCAGGACTGCTCGGAAAAGGGTAAGCATGTCCTCTACCGGTAGCATTTGCCATACACAAGTTGCATAAAACGACGCACCCAGTAATAATCCTGCCATACCACGTCGCAAAGTAAAAGAGTCAAAGACAATTACCACGGACCTGCTAAATAAAAGCGACAAAACACTTTCCATTTTCAGAAGAATCAAGAGTCAAGTGTACGATTCCGATTATAATATGAGCATGTGTTTATGAATCACTATCAACTAGTGTGGATACCAGGGGTTCGCAAAAAAGGCGAGCGCATCCTGCCCAACCTGTGATACCCATCACACACACATGCAAAGGCACGTTAATTGTTCAGCTGAAACAGTCGGGAACATATTGTCAAAATAAGTCAAAATAGGGAATAGGATGGGACATAATTTTGGTTTCTAATGCATCAAAAAAGGAAATGTTCCCCTCATATCTACAATGAAACCTTTTGAAAACTTTACTGAGGCCTTGAATGTTGTTACCTTGATAAGACAATTTCTGAGCAAGAGTCGTATGCTGCTCCTTCCAATATTGGTAGAAAGAGCATGCTTGAACGAAATATAATGAGATAATCGATTTAGGTTTCCGGATTTCAATAGTAGTAACTTAGATTTCTGAAGCACAAACACATGCTTTTCGTCCTACAGATAAAATGCTAATAGTTGTTTTGGTTTAACTTATTGTCTATTTTATCATACAGACACAGCATTCTAACAGTATTGATCCTACAAGTGTGTCTCAGAGCGAGCGTGTCATGCTGCACTCAATACAACTGATTCAAATGGGGATTTATTTACATTAATTGACTGGTGTCTTTGTTAATATCAATTGCTTTTGCTGTTGTCGAGGTGTACATATGTCTTTAACAATTGTAAAGATTGCATTGTATCACTGGTTTTATTATTGAACAAATATTGATCGTGCAATGTCAACAAAAGCACCAAGAAGACACCATGCTCTATGTTTGATTTTGCAATTTAGATCGTCGTTATCTACATGAACTGTTGTTATTTACTGGAGGCATTAAGCTAAATGTACTGATTTTTTTCTCTACTTCAAACGTTCACAACAATCTGTCACAAATGAAAGTAAATATCATCTGAAGTTTACTGAGAAATCTATAAATGAAATACTGGAGTTCCTGTGAGAAATTGGGGCTTGTGACATTTAGGCCCATTATACTCCCCTCCTTACTGATCTATTTCTTTATGCATACGCGTCAGCATTTCTGCTCGGATTGGAAAAAGATTGGAGCTTGGTCAAGCAGTTTTTACTTACTCATCAGGTATATCGATGATCTGATATCGTTTAATAATGGTCAAATATCCTATTTCATTCCCCTGATTTACCCACCTGAGCTAGAAAGAAACCAGTGAAGTCGCCTTATCTGTTTCATAGTTATGTCTGTGCATAAATGGTGACAAATGAGTTGTCTATCAAAACGGTATGACAAGAGAGATGACATTTCTATCGTAGTTCGTTTCGGAAATGACGTTTCAATCTCAATGTCCACAATCAATAATTTTGCACTGATATTCTCTTCATCATGCGAGGAATGTGATTGAACAGCTTTTTATAGTGGCGAATGAGACTAGATGTAACCAAATAGAATGACGATTTAATGCATTGAATACACGAGGATGTTGTTAGTTGTGTTATTATCCTTCCTATGACATGATGCAAGACATCGGTGTATTTATTTCCACTGCTAGTGTGGGGGTTATTTTCCCAGATTCTCTATGAGTATGATCCTTGGTTTGTCACCATCACACCCGTTGTCGTTGGTTCGCCAAAGTCATAAACGCCTACAACTTCTTCACCTGGATGTGACATGTGAAGGTTGCCAACAATGTAAAAATTTTTTTTCTTTTATAAAGTGTTTAAATGTGTAGATTTAAAAGCTGGACCTGGAAAGCGACAGATTCTCACTGTTCATAAATTCTAAGATATGTAGCCTCTTGTACTCCAAGTTACTAACATGAATTATTACACAAGCCATTTGTGTTTTCCGATTTGCAGGTGTTATTGAGTGCTTCATGCCTGGAACTACGGCGTTGTCACGTTACGATGGATGACGGCGTATGCTTGAACAGTAAGCACGTGAAGACAACACAACTCAATCAAAGTTGTTCAGACAGATATTGATAAATTTAATATACGATTAATACAATAATCCATTTCACCAAGCCGGAAGCAATACGTTTCAAATTGCTGATTATTATTATAAATCATATCTGTATCAAGGTATTATGAACAAAATATTGACAGTGGAGTTTCTGCTCGCCTCAAGTGCGACAACAACTTAAATTTGGGTCTGGGATTTTACCATTGATTGTACTGTATGACCCTTGTGTCGTAGCGACTGATTTATGACTACCATTGTCTGCAGTACATTTGACTCCAAGGGCAAATTACCCTGTAGCCATGTCTCCATAACTTAATTGTCATTACGTTTTAGGCGCTAAATCCCGTTGTTAATCCTCACCAACATTTCCTTGTATATTGACTGTCAGTCAGCCTGGACTACCATATCACTTCCCTTTAACTACTGCTTTTTTATAGTATGGCATTTACTGCCCTAATTGATCATCCCATGAACTGTGTTGGTTAATCACGCCCATATGTCCAATGTCCAAAGTAACGTCGTTGTCTCTTTGTCTGTCCATTGTTGTTCATTACTATACATGTGCTACCATTACACTGTTACTTGGGTGTTAGTCAGGCTTGGTATTCCGAGTGCTGGCATAGGGACGACCTCGAGCAGGATATGCCGCTCGTAGGAAACGCCCTGAGGTGAGCTGGAGCTCCGCTCACCTCTTGTACGCCTGAGCCTGAAAGTCCGCTCATCGCTGTGTTAGTGTTGTCAGAGCAGGTATTCCGCTCATTGTGCAATTGTTGTTAATTATTTACATGTTGTGCATAAAGCGTTCCGGGACAGTGATGTCGATTTGGTCCTTTATTCCCCCAAGAGCTAATTCCCCGTCAACACAAGCCCGTTGACACTTGTAAAGATCCGGGTCAGAATTGATCTTCTGTTGCAGGTGCTTGTCGTAAGAGGCGACAAAATGGATCGGGTATCTTGGCACGGTGACTTGGCTGGTGTTTGTCATCCCATCCCTCTAGCGTAGTTCGATGCTCATAATTTCGGTTACTGGATTATCTGGTACAGATTCTCTAACTTACAGATCTCCGACACAAAGCTCGACTATTGCTGAATGCGACGTTAAACAAACAGCAAATAACTTATGATGCAGATTTAGAATGTAAATGATTATAGCCATACTGCTAGAATTACGTTGAGGCAGTTAGGAGAATACCAAACCTTGGCAAGTAGTTCATTTACATAGCCTAGGTATTACATTCTTTACCATTCATTATTTCTAACCCGTCCCCTCAATACCAGGAGTCCCCAAACAGTCATGAACAAAGAAGTGACGGTTTAAGCTTTATTAGGAGAAATAAATAAACGAATCATCGTTAATAATCATGCAAGAAAAGCTCAGAAGAAAGGAGGTTGTTTTGACGTTATTTACAGTTTCAACAAACAAGAAATCAGACGTAATGTTCATGAAAGTATATGTGTCGAAAACGATCGCAGAATCCAATTGAAATTACTATTGAGAAAGTAAAATTTTCTTTAAATAATGAAAAGGTCCAACAAAGACTCAACACAAGGTTTGCGAAGACCTTCAGGATAAATTATTCAATTTTTGTGAGTATTTCAGTTACCTGTAACACTCAAATTTGCGATTGTTTGACATATCAATATGGTTAGAGAATAATCCAATCACAGTCTGCAATTATTACATAAAGTGTTATAAATAAGTCTTGTTGACAGCGCTCTCAGGGTGTATTCCAAACCGTTGCTTTTCTAGTATATCAAGAAGTTGTTAGCCATAATTTGTGTCTACTGTGTCGTCATAGATCGAATAAACCTGTCGCCTGTTGGCTTCCAGATTACATTCAGATGTTGGCCCAACGCTGGCAATGATTGGCAATCTCGCCGTTTGAATCCTTACGTTGGTCTAACATATTTACAACATTTCGAAAAATTTTTTAAGTGGCGCCACTGTTAACTGACAGCTTCTCCTACTTGGTGCTGTGTTTTTAACAATGTTGGGTCAACGTAACTGATAACGTTTGTAGTAATCAATATTTACAATATTACAAAGGTAATGACACAGTGAGACACTCTTAGGCATGTGTCACCATCTGGAGTTTGGTGATTTCTCTAAACTAATTCATTGGAATCATCATGATATTTCAGTTACTCGAAGCTTTCACGGTTTTAGTCGAAGACAAACCAGCTTTTAAAAGGATGTATACATCGTATGACTTTACTTGACTGGAATGAAAGCATCAATGCAGGTACTTGGCGGACCTGTAACAGGATCACCCATGGTCACTTGGATGGCCACTGAGCATAAAGACATTGATCTTGTTGACAGCCTCGCCGTCAATACTATCCTTCCAGAACAGGTCAGTCTTGTCCCCGCGCCAGAAGATGTCTTTGGGTTTCAGCTGCCCTGTTGGATTACACTCAGGAGGGTTTGTAAACCAGAAGCCAGACTGTGTCACACCAGCTGCCCCGGAGTGGTCCACATCTGGGGTACTGAAGGGCGTGTCGCGCACAAGACACTCTTCAGGAAGCTGCACCCATTGTGGGTTTGGAAAAGCTGAGGAAAAGGTCATCATGTAGTCGTCTACTTCAGGCCCTACCAGGAAGTCCACGTATAACCGCTGCTCTATTTGATTATCGATGTCTGAACCGGGTGTCCAAAGTTCAAGAAGAAGATAGTGTGTTCTACCACTAGTTATGTAATGTATATTGTCATTTCCTAGCCAGTGGTCACCTGACATCCTACCGAACCCTGTCTTGTACTCCTCCCACGTTCTGGTAAAATTCTCATTTCCTGAAGCCTGGGTCGTGAGTAGTGTTCTTCCCCCCCACGTCATGAGACAGTGCACCTTGATCGGTTTAGGAGCACCGTTTGGATGGCACAGGAAGTTAGCATCTTGACTGGCATAGTAACTATAGAGGAACCCCTCACTGCAGTCTACAAGAAAACCAAAGTGTATGGTATTAGTTAAGTCTTAAATCCAATCATAATTTTTAATAAATCTTGTCACATCGTGTAGACATCTCACAAGACAGCGGGACACAGTCGCTTTGAACAAATGGTGCGGATTTGAGTGCTGGTATTTCTAGTATTACATGGTAGGACATAGTTATCCTGTATACTGATGACATGCAATACTGCGGGTTGTGTTAGGCTACTTTACTGTGATTCTCTCACCAATGATTCTGAAACTGACTTTACCCAGGACGTACCTTGCATGAGCCTTTCGCACAGGTCGCCAACGTAGCCGCCGTAACAGACGCAGGTGTTGTTTGACACGTCATAGTCTCCACCGTGAAAACAAGGGTTGTCAAGCTATGAATGACAAGATACATTCAATTAGAAGTTAAAAAAAGCCAAAAAAACTTAGACTTCAACACGATCTATGACATACACTGCAATTTATACGCGAAGAATCACGTTACAACATTGTCAGAGCGAAGCCTGAATCTGGGAAACCATGCACATCTTTATTTTGACATCATGTTGTCTTCAAAGTGGCAGACACATCCAAAGTACATATTTTCAAATAGGATGTGGGTTCTTATGTGAGTGCGTGAGTTTTATGGTCGCATCTGCAGTATTTACACTACTGCTACTAATACTACTCCTACTACTACTACTACTACTACTACTACTACTACTACTACTACTACTACTACTACTACTTATTTGATTTGTATAACGACCATATGTGTTGCAGGCTAAATCTGTTGCAAATCTGTTTTTTTATTAATCTTCATTTGTGTCACCTGTAGAGGCAGTAGTTTGCATTTAGAATTGCCTGATATAGAATATAGTTGCTTTTTCTGAACCAACATGGTGTATTATGATATATTGTTGATAACTAATGGTTTCAATAAAACATGGTCTATGAGAGAGACACCATGTCGGCACAATTTTCCATATATATAACATTTAATATGTTGTATTCACAGGTCTGTCGACACAATAATCCACACATCATCCAGAGCATGATCTTTGTTGTTCCTGCGACATTTTGGCGCCGGACGTGGGGCTGATGTATATAAAGACCCGTGTCTTTTTGGACATGACTTCATCAGGTGACTCTATGTAGTGAAGTCACAACACCCTCGGAATGCGATACACCATTGGAGCTGCTCTTTCCTCGTTTTCTCGAGACCTACAGTTGGTGTGAGATTCTGATTAACATTGCCAGCATTGTGTGCACATTCTTGTGTTCGCGTTGTTATGTGGTTGTTTTCTTTGTGCCTGGAAAATGACTATCTGTTGATGTCTTCGCTGGTGTGGAAGTGACTGTTCGCTGTTGGCATTTTGTGACTTTTGATAACCTTCTCTTAACATTGTGAGGTGAGGTGAAATTGGGTTTAACGTCGCGTCCAAGATTATTGCACTTATATAGCGACGTGCATGCACGTGTCTGTGTTTGTATGTGTGGCTGCTTGTACGAGTCGGGACTGATGCCGATTTATAGTGCTAGCTCACTGAGATACCATGCCGCAGTTTAACATGAATACCCCACTCAGACACAGTATACTGACTCCGAACCGACAAGTCCTTGTTTAAGTCCCTTGATGCCGAGCGCCAGACAGGGTAACAACAAGTACCATCTTTTGACGTCTTTTGTTATGACGCGGCCGGGGATCGAACCCCAGACCTTCAACTCTCCGGGCGGACGCTCTTCCACTAGACCACGGAGGCGGTCCTTAACATTGTTGATGTCAGCATGTGACTTTGTCTTATTCGGCAAAGTTTGAAGATTTCATTTGTGATTTGAAGTGTATTGTGATTCTGAATTATGATGAACCCTACATGAACATTTGGAATGGCTGTGGTTTGGTTTGGTTTTGCTGTGACAATGTGAATTCTGTGTGTTCAGATAAAATTTATTTGACTATTTGGGTAGAGTACAATAAATAAGTTATTTGAAACAAATTCAGGGTCTTTACTTTAAGTGAATGAGATGGAAAGAAAGAATTTATGACTGTGTATGGAAGGTTTATCTACACGTCATTTCAGTCAATTTTCAAATTCAAATGTTTGTTGTATGAAAAGCCATAGGCCCAACAACACAAAGTGCATACAACACAGTACAGGATCAGTTTAAATCTATCAGGTCGCATAGATAGTGGTTTTAGTCACTATTTAATGCATTTCACCGAATTCGAACTATTTATGAACGATGGGTACCGTCCACATTCCCCTACTGAAGTCATAACATCGTGAGTGTTAATTCCTGTACCAAGATCATATTTACATGCTAGATATTGGACCCTTTCTACTACCTCTGATCTATGATGTCCCCATATTTCGCATCAATTAAACGCTGCTAAATATAGCCTAAATATAGTCACCTTACTGCCGAAGATTACCCGGATACTAACAATGCGATCAAAACTCAATGGTGATGTTTATCGCCAGAAAAATTCATATTTCTTAAACATCGCACTTTGTAATTTTTGTCATTACTGTAAGTAATATTCCTCAACGGCGGAATTGCTTGTTGCACTTTATAAGTATTAGCACACACGTAGCTGCCTTCGCTTATTCATCATCGTGATATTTCATGACACTTACGTTTAATATCCGAGATGTAATCGAAAATGTGATTTTAAAATGCAGGTTCATATAAGCAAACATAATAAAGTAAAAGCATGAAACTGAATTGAGAATGTGTAGAAGGGTTCCGTCGATTCTCTCTGTCGCTTAAAGCAAAATATTATTTGGTGGTGGGGGAGCCATGGAGTTCGTGTGCTATCTTGTCACGTCATAGATCCGCGTTCAATATACAGCATAGGTACATCGTGAGAAGCCCACTGGGGTATTCTCTGTCTGGACAAGGCTGGCATATTGCAGCATTTATACATACTCACTCACCTACTGGTAATACTATTTCGACTGAACGGAATATCCTGATACTCAGCAGACAAACATGTTGTGTTGACTGTGTTGGTCTAAGTTACCCATAGATTGATCCTCTCTAAACAGAATTGGGATATCGACGTGCAATTATTTTTATTTGTTAACATTATATTGTTGTGGGATCTTTCAGCATGCAAAAAGTTTGAAGTCGATATGAAGACACTGGATTTGATTTTCTCAGTAATGATTTTACAAAGCCTCAGGGCCTAATTAGAGTCTTTCTCCATCAAGTATCTACATACTTAAATTCACGTCTTAGTTAATGCTTTGTGTTTGTTATTTTTTTATGCTGTTCAAAGACTTTAAGTGAAGGTAGATAATTTCACAAAATCAGTATCTTGATATTTTTATGTGATCATGATAAAAATAACGTTTTACGTAGTTATTCGTAAGTTGTCACTGATCTCCTTTATTTCTAGTTCAGGCGGGTAAATCAGTGGAAGGTAATTGGCCATGTGACTAATATTGAACGATATCAGATCATCGATATATTTGAAGCTTAAGTTAAACTTCTTGACAAAATTACCTTGTTTTGACTTACCTTGTCCCAGACATTTTGAGTCAGAAATATTCAATTCCAAAGGGGAGCACTACTTGCCAGAAATATTCAATTCCAAAGGGGAGCACTACTTGCCAGCTGTATGGTGCCCATGGGGATGTCTACTTCTTGCCTAAATGTCTTAGCCCCAAATAATACATGTTATCGACCCGTGAAGGTCCGGGGTAGAATAGGTTTTCAGCAACCCATGCTTGCCGTAAAAGGCGACTATGCTTGTCGTAAAAGGCGACTAACGGGATCGAGTGGTCAGGCTCGCTGACTTGGTTGATGCATGTCATGATCATCGATCCCAATTGCGTGGATCGATGTTCATGATGTCAATCACTGGATTGTCTGGTCCAGATTCGATTATTTACAGACCGCCGTCATATAGCTGAAATATTGCTGAGTGCGGCGTAAAACAACAAACCAACCAACCAACCAACGAACATGTTATCAGTGACGAAGTCCAGCATTTCACATATTGTTTACTCAGTAAACTTCAGATGGCATTTACTGTCATGTTTTAAAAAAAATTCTGAACCTCTGAATATTGATACGTAACTGTATCTCTGGTATCAATTCCAATTGTCTTTAATATTTTCTGTGAATATAAAGAATGCCCTTCCTTGATTGTAATAAGGATTATGGTAAGTCTTTTAGAAAGGGATTTGGTGGTACATTATTTGGACCAAGCAATATATCTCTCTTTGTGCGGATTTTTATGTAGCTTTGGAATCCAGTTCAAAGTGAGTAAGCGAGTGAGTATGGTTTTACGCCGCTTTTAGCAATATTCCATCAATATCGCGGCGGGGGACACCAGAAACGGGCTTCACACATTGTACCCATGTCGGGAATCGAACCCGGGTCTTCGGCGTGACGAGCGAACGCTTTAACCACTAGGCTACCCGACCGCCCCTCCAGTACAAAGGGGATTGGACATGTCTTCAGCTTTTAGAGACAAGTCAAAAGTAGATAGTACTGATCATGATGCATGGTTTTGGAAGATTTGGAACATACTGGCTTTATAAGTGGCATTATTTGATATGTCATTTATCTGTCATTGTTTTATCTTTGATAAAAAATTAATGTAGTGATGCTTACAGATAATGGTTATGTTATTTGAGGCCTTGTCAGTGGGAACAACTACACACTTTTCATGTGGGGAAGTCAGACTTTGGATGGCAGCTGGCTGGGACAGAATGAGTTTATTCCAATTCCGCTTTTCAACTTTGTGCATTCTACCAATGATAACATCACGCACTGACTTGAACCACTCTGAAAGACATTCAACGGGTCCCTCTCTTCTTGTGGCCCGTAAAGAAACGGCATTCTAACCTATACATAATTACATTATTGATCTTACAAATGTGTGATCCTACAGTACATACAACTGATTCAAATATGGATTTTAAACACAATAATGGACCTGGTCTCTTTGTTTAGAATAATTGTATTTGTATTATTGATGGCGGAAGCGCCCATATATCCTTGAAAATACTTGACATCCTGTGTTGTATCACTGGTAGCATTATTAAAGCAACTAGTTCCCATGCAATGTCAACATCAGAGCCCAAACGACACAATGATCTGTTTTTGTTTTTGTGATTTATATATTTATCTAAGCTGCCACAATACAACTATGTTTGTATATTGTGGCTAAATATGGAACAAGATAGGGTTTGAAAGATATATGACACTTGATAGGAAAGGACAGATATGAGATACTAAAGATGGTTGGGCAGATGTAAGATACACAACAGAGTAGGGCAGATATGAGATTCTCGATAGGATTGGACAGAAATGAGAAACTAGTTTTGGTTGTGCAGATGCGGGATAATATATTTATTGTAGTTAAGCGTATGGTCTATCTGATAAATACCTAGTTGCACGTATTGTCATATGGCAGTGTATTTTTTTCGGGCAGTGATTAGTCGTCAGCAATGTAGTACTGTAACATGTAAACAGTAATCAGGAAGTTACTATATTCAGATTCTAGATTGGCGTGTAAACCAGGAACGAAGTGGAATATTCTGTAATGTTCTAGTGCCGCTAGAAAGGTGAGGGCACTGTGTAGAAATTTCCAGTAGTGAATTAGTATAATGAGCGTTCCATTGTTCCTATTAGCATTAATGACACATTCTAATCCAATAAAGATCATAACATCATAACATAACGCTCCAGTATTATATTAGGAGCCAACGTTTGCTTACGTATCTCTCACACGTTTTCATCTGAGAATACATCAATATACTATTATCACTGACTTTTGCTATCACCACTGCATTTTTGTATCTCCACTGTATTCATTGAATGGTGTACTCCCGCTCTATTGTGTAATGCCATTTTCATTGATGTGCAGTAATTTGTATTGATTTGTAAACCCAGTTAATTTTTTAATGCAATTGTTAATTGTATACCACTTGTTGTTTGTTTGTTGGCTTCACACTATGTTTTTTTACGTACATATTTCTGGGATTTACATATTGTTTTCAATTCGGGAATTGACACGTAACCCTATTTACTTTCGTATCAGCTTACATTGGTAGTCGAAATAAAGAAAAATATATTTTGTTAGGGAAATTATTCACTTTAAGTTGAATTGAGCAAAACAAAGTAGATGTTTACAAGCATGATGCAGATATGATTTTAACAGTTACGATTACCGATCTGTGGAAGTTTGACAACGTATAAAACATAAAAAACAGTAGTTCATATCATGTGTTGAATGTTAATGTCTTAGTGGCTGTGATTATTTAATTACTTCTTCGCTGTCAACATATACAATCACCTTCCTATTACAAATTGTATATGTGGGTGTACATGTTTGATGTTCGTTATATGCACAGTCCATGTTTCTATGTAACATTTCAAATGGAAGCTTGTTAGATTCATTATTGTTAGTGAGTGAGTGAGTATGGTTTTACGCCGCTTTTAGCAATATTCCAGCAATATCACGGCGGGGGACACCAGAAATGTCGGGAATCGAACCCGAATCTCTGGCGTGACGAGCGAAGGTTTAACCACTTGGCTACCCGACCGCCCTCACAATTGTTAATCACGGATATGAAGATACACTGTATAATATGAAATTGGTAGTTATTGAAATTTCAGAAAAGAGCGCCAATTACAATTTTCTTTAAATATCCGAAACAACTCGAATAAGCAAGAAATACTTGCTGATATCAGGTGAAATGTATTATGCCATTGTGAATAAGATGCCTTATACTTCATTTTATTAATAATTTAGGCACTGACAAAGTGCAATATCTTGATATTGCTCTCGTTTTGATGAAAATATACGACACCACCGAGACCTGGTGAAAAGTAGAAAAATACTTTGTTTCTCCAGATGGTCGCACGCACATTGCATGTGAGGCCAAGAAGCGGGGAAATAAATGAAAAGTGCTGCGGAATATAAAAGTCAACGCCAGAGAATAATCAGTCAGTATTATCTGCCGAGAATCCATTGGCGTAAAAGGAAAAACAGGGAAGAAAAATAAATACATGGATCCCTGAAAATCAGTGATGACACCTTGTGTGCTCAAAAAGGGTAAGCATGTCCTGCTCCACTGGAAACATCCGCCACAATTGGCCATAAAACGCCGTACCCAGCAATGCCCCCACCATATGACGTTGCAAAGTCAAATAGTCAAAGACAGTTAACATGGAGCAGCTGAATAAAGGTGAGGTGGGTGAGGTGAAATGGGGTTTAACGTTGCGTCCAAGATAATTGCACTTATATAGCGACGTGCATGTACGTGTGTGTGTTTGTGTGGCTGCTTGTACTAGTCCGGACCGATGCCGATTTATAGAGCTAGCTCACTGAGATACCATGCCGCAGTTTAACATGAATACCCCACTCAGACACAGTATACTGACTCCGAGCCGACCAGTCCTTGTTTAAGCCCCTTAATGCCGAGCGCCAGACAGGGTAACAACAAGTACCATATTTTAACGTCTTTTGGTATGGGGCCGGGGATCGAACCAAGGACCTTCCGCTCTCCGGGCGGACGCTCTACCACTAGACCACGGAGGCGGCCCAGCTGAATAAAAGCGACAAAACCCTTTACCTATTTAGAATAGAGTCGATTGTATGATTCCGTTGATTTCAGGAGTATGTGTTTAGGAATCACTATACAAAAATGATGATACCAGGATTTTTTGTAAAGGTGAGCGTATCCTGCCCCACCGGTGACTTTCATCACAAACACGCCCGTTGGAATAGAATTGGTAGAATGGGTCCCGAGCATCCCATTGCTGGTCGTACATTATGATGGTGGTGCCACTCGGGGGTTTAGAGTCGTGCAAAAGTATTGTACTCTTGCCAGTGACAAGTAAATCCATTCTCAATCAAAGTATGAATATTGACTAGCGGTGTAGAACTTTGATTATTTTGTGTCGAGTCCCAAATTGAAACAATATGTAAACTCAGAAATCTGTTCGTAAAAGAACTTTTTGTGAAACCAAAACCAACAACCAACAAGTGCCATACAATCAACAAATGTATAACAAATTAACAAAGTTTACAAATCAACACTAATTACTGCACAACAATTACAATGGCAGTACACAATAGAATGGTAGTACAATAGTCAATGGTGGTCGGTAACATGATGGCAGTGGTATCAAATAAAAAAATACAGCGGCGACAGTGGTCAAGCTTCCGCGATGGGCAAGGCAGGGAATCAGGGATGATGAGTGATCCTCAGAAAGCTGGTTTCGATGTGATGAAATGCCCGAGAGATGCGTAAACACGCTCTCGTCTCCTATTATACATTCTACCTAGCTGCTGGAAATTTCTACACAGTGCCCTCACAACAAAGAATATATATTCCACTTCTTTCCATAACAGACTACACGGTACGCGGTACACAGGACAGGAAGTTTACACACCACACGAGCATCTAAATATAGCAAATTCCTGACGACTGCTAACATTTAAATAGTACCACACTCCTGACGACTTATCAATGTCCAAACACAATGCAATGAGTGTCTACCGAATCTTAACAGGAACACTGTAACACAGTTACAATCATTGTTTAACAATAAAATACACAGCCATATAACAGTGTCATTTTAATATCGGCTAGCATAACGTACAGCCACTGGTGACCAAAGTTATTGCATAAATCCTGCTGGGGGATCACGCAGGTAGAAGGGATAATGTAAATCCCCATGATCCCTAATAAAAGGGTCTAACTTTGTTTGCTGGTGGTTTATGTCCTATTTTTAATTGATACCACTATGTATCTAAAATAATACTGTTTGATCTGTGATATTTATCATGCCGTATTACTGTTACCGTAAGAAATAAACACGACTGAATTTCTCAGTCTGTTTATTTACCTACCCTCCCACCCGGAGGTTTTATGTTTCGATGAAACATTTGTCATTTTTAAATGACCTTTGCCATTAAGAGGAATCGTTTGTTTTCCTTTTCCAGCCCATATGGCACTGGCGCTGGATTTCTTGTTGGTTGTCATTTAAGACAATTACATTGTCCGTGTACTACTAGCCTATCAACCAAGGATCGGATGATGGAGTTTAAATGAATTTAGAAATGATTGAATTGTTCTCATCGCGATATGCTGCAATATTGCCGATGCGATGTAAAATTGTAACTAACTTACTCACTCACTAAAATGGACCTGTATTTGCGTGGACGCGTGAAGCCAAAGTTGCTTCTTATTTGGCGGGGCGGTCGGGTAGCCTAGTGGTTAAAGCATGAGCTCGTCACGCCGAATACCCGGGTTCGATTCCCGACATGGGTACAATGTGTGAAGCCCATTTCTGGTGTCCCCCGCCGTGATATTGCTGGAATACTGCTAAAAGCGGCGTAAAACCTCACTCACTCACTCACTCACACTTATTTGGCAGGGGCTACAAACGGACAAGCATCGTACTCTGATTTGTTGAGTAATCTGATTCGTAAGATACAGATACGTCATGTCGGGTCTGGTGGCTTGGTTGACCGTGTTACGTGTTACGCCGTACTCCGACCATGTGGATCATAGCTCGTGAAACTAATCGGAAGACCCCGACTCGAAGGTCCAGATTCGATTGTTCATAGGCCACCGTCTTATGGCAGGTGTATAAATTACATCGAGAGTGCCAAGCATCAAGTCGAGTCATATGTTCAATAAATACACTGTTATCTGTTTCAATGTCATGCTTTGCAAAAACTTTCACAAATGTTGTTCCTTGAATGCATGACATGCTTCAGGCAAGGAAAAAATACAAGTGGTGACTGCACAAGGCAAATTAATCAGTGTCAGTCATCAGACTGATTTTGATCAAAGGCGTTTTGATTAGAGTTTTAACAGTAAAGGCTTCTAAACAGTTTCATAGTAGACAATGTCATGTGGCCATGAAGCTGCCGTCTTTTTAGTTGACTTGCCTTTGCATGTGTTTGTGACGATGTCACCGGTAGGACAGGACACGTAAACCTTTTCGCGTACAGCTGGTATAATCTCTTTGATAATGATTCATGCACATATGTTTATCATATATTCGGAATATGACAATGTGCAGATGTATATTATGATCATGGAAAGGATTTTGGAAATATTTCATTTGATGAGCATAACACTGGCATAGAAGGACATAGTTGCACATAATTTATCAAACCGTGTTCCCAACATGAGGGCAACACTGTAAAATATCTAGTTCACGCTATCTGAGATGTCTCAGGCCATTGCTTGAATACCGGGTGATATGTGGCCGAGACGTGTGAAGTGCCACAACAAAAGGCGAAATTTTAGATTATTGTAGATGTCAGATCATCCTCATGGATGAGTACCAACTGACACATACACCCCTTTTTATTTCGAAAAAAATCTTTATTTCTGTATAAATTACCACCAAAGACAATAAATAGATCTTAATTGTGCACCCCCCTTTTTCCAAAAAGCTGTATCCGCCCATGCACATATAACCGTCGTGCTCAGAATGAGGATCCACCATGCACGTCCTTGTGAACACTTCGTCGTAAGGAATGATAAGAGAGATCTTTTTACCCAAGCTTCACGTCATTTTAATACCACACAAGCAATAGCCAATCCCCAGTTTGGCACCTAGGACCTTTTAATTGTAAGGTGAGGTGAAATGAGGTTTAACGTCGCGTCCAAGATTATTGCACTTATATAGCGACGTGCATGTACGTGTATGTGTTTGTGTGGCTGCTTGTACTAGTCCGGACTGATGCCGATTTAAAGAGCTAGCACACTGAGATACCATGCCGCAGTTTAACATGAATACCCCACTCAGACACAGTATACTGACTCCGAGCCGACCAGTCCTTGTTTTAGCCCCTTACTGCCGAGCGCCAGACAGGGTAACAACAAGTACCATCTTTTTACGTCTTTTGGTATGACGCGGTCGGGGATCGAACCCCGGACCTTCCGCTCTCCGGGCGGTTTAATTGTAAGATATAATATGACTCACCAACCTGTAATTTCTGTAAGGGTCTTTCCACACGGACCAGATGTTATGACCAACCAAAGAGCTCTTATCCTGTGTCATATGTAAAGAGGTGACTGCTGCGTCTTAAGTCTTAATTAAGGTGCGTCATATCCGCAATAACCATTGTGACCCAACGCTTCCTTATCAAAGACCAAAGGCCGATACTCTGTGTAAATGTGCAAGGACTACTGACGTGTTGGACATATTTGAGATACGACACAGGGGTCGGCAGATATGAGACAAGACACATGGTTTGATAGATATGAGATACTAGACAGTGTTGGGCAGATATGAGATACGACACAGGGGTCGGCAGATATGAGACAAGACACATGGTTGGATAGATATGAGATACTAGACAGTGTTGGGCAGATATGAGATACGACACAGGGGTCGGCAGATATGAGACAAGACACATGGTTGGATAGATATGAGATACTAGACAGTGTTGGGCAGATATGAGATACGACACAGGGGTCGGCAGATATGAGACAAGACACATGGTTGGATAGATATGAGATACTAGACAGTGTTGGGCAGATATGAGATACGACACAGGGGTCGGCAGATATGAGACAAGACACATGGTTGGATAGATATGAGATACGACAAAGGGGTCGGCAGATATGAGATACGACACAGGGGTCGGCAGATATGAGACAAGACACATGGTTGGATAGATATGAGATACTAGACAGTGTTGGGCAGATATGAGATACGACACAGGGGTCGGCAGATATGAGACAAGACACATGGTTGGATAGATATGAGATACTAGACAGTGTTGGGCAGATAGAGATACTCGATAGGGCTAGAAAGTTATGAGATTGGGTCGGATAGATATGAGCAGATCTTTCGAATATCAAAATATCAACATAATAATGGTTTAAGCCAAAGTGAACGATACCGTCCCAAAAAACATTAACCATTGTGACCAACAAATCCCCATAAAACAACAAGGATCTATATTCTGTGTGATATGTATAAGGACTACTCACGTCGTTATAGTGTCTGTAGTGTTCTTCACACACGCCGGCCTTCAGGTAGACACTGTGCAGGTAGCAGAGTCGCGGCGCTGTTGTTGTAACCGAAAATGATTTACACGAGTCTTGTCGGGCACATTTCACAGCACACTCACTCTTCGTCAGTACCGTCACTGACGTTGTCTTAGTTACGTCATCACACGTCATCAATCTCTTGAATCCTTTCATCACAAGTTCAGCAGCGACCGCAGAGAGGACGGCGGAGAGAAGAAAGTAACTTGGGAATAATTTCTTTAGAGACATTCCAGCCACGTCGTATATATTTCTGTAAGCTCAATCCTGTCCTTTATACGTGCAACCATCAAACTCAATATGTCCCGACTGTACTGCGTTCAATGCAGGAGACGCTCTGTGGCTTTAAACGATTCAGCCAATACGCACATCCAATTGTTTACTCAATGAACAGGTATTGGCTGTTCAAATGGGGAAAAAGAAACACTCCAGTGAAATATCTTGGAGATAAACATGCTGTGTTGTCAATGTGGAGCTACGTTATCTGTCGATTTTACAGCGCTGAATTGAAGGCGGAGCCTGTTTATCTTCATTCTACCATGATCATACAGAACACGAATACTTCTATTGCGTGAAGCGCCACGGGTTCAGCCCCTATGTTTTGAGTTGCTAGGATCTTAATTACGATATCACCGACAACAACCTATAAACAAAGTATGGTGCTGTGTATGCTCATACAATGTTTAACACCATAATAACTTCACGCGACGCGTATGAAAGCATGCAGCACAGCAACTTTGTAAGACTAAACACCTATCGTCCTTATTATGACGTCCCGCCGTCATTATGTTGCAAAAAGGTATGACGTTACAGAAGTATATATAAAAGCGGGGAAAATCTGACATCAGTAATTAAAACAAGATTCATTCCTTTGCTTGAACTTTAAAATTTCACATTATGACGTTTAAAGAGGGTCCCAAATGATTCTATATTTGTTCTTCAGGCATTAGTACATAAATATATAAGGAAAAGGGAGGTGCAATTTATTGTTTGTTTGATGATTTTAAGAAAACGATTGATATTGTTGAAAGAACAAAACAACTGTCAACAGATTAGGAGGTATCAAACCTAAGGCACTGAGAACAATGGGGAGTCTTGACACATTTGCCATATTTTTACGCAATCACATTAGTGACAAACAGGACAGAAAGTTCATTGATATAAAGGATTTCATTGGGTTTATGAAAAGGCCAAGATTAGGTCTGAGGCTGTATACGGGCCTATTCCATAGAATTTTGTATTTATCAATTTCCATGACGTCCTCTACATATCCTGGGTCGTACCATGGATGGACCTCTATGTCAAAACCACAAACATGGTGAAGACGGTAATATAATGATCGAACCACTAGATCATGTCGCTTAAAATACTGTGTTTGTGCCAAAACTGGGCATCCAGTGACAATGTGTTGGACAGTCTCATTAAATTCACTACATTTCATATTTACATTTTGATGCAAAGACACATATTGACGGTTTCGAGTGGGAAGTGACTGGTCCTGAGCTGCAAACAGTAAGCCTTGTTTTTCACTTTTCAGGCCAGCCGACTTGATCGAAGGGACATAAACTGCAAAGAATTTCGATGCAGTGGTCGTTCAGAAAGCCTCTCCTTGAAAAACTGAGTCTGGGCCGATTTGATTCGATGCTTGGTTGACACTCATTTCTGTACCATCATACAAAATCATCAACAAAATCAACATTGACATCGAGATGGTGTTCCACATACTTGACTCGTTTAAGGAAACTGTTGAATGCCTTGTTTTCATCATGAGTCTTGACAGGCTTCACAAGAGGATCATCATACAAATAAATGTGTGCAAAAGTGCACAATACAATTCTATCATGACGAACCTACACGTTTATCAAAACACGCCCTCCCATTGTAATTGGTAAATATAAACGATGGAGGGATGATTTTTCTTCTTCCTCCTCTTCTTCTTCTTCTTCTTATTATTATTAACCGAGTCACACGCGCTTATTTCTATTGTCCGTTTAAGACCTCCCTCATTGGACATTGGAAATCTGAACTTTTCGTTCGAAGTTTTCCTCTGTAAAGTTGTCGATAGGGTTCCTTGTGACTCAAATACTGCTACCCACAGATATGTAGATCGGTAGTTACTCGATATTGCCATAGCAACAGTCCATGAAACATCCTATCTTGTTTTAACGGGCAAAAAGACTTTTTCTAGCGCTCCGACATTACTTTTAGTACCGGCTTCTTCAGTGCGATATAAGATAACATACATGTTTCAGAGCGTTGGTGGTACTTGCATTACTGTCCCAGCGATTAGACCATCGACTGGCACGACAGTCTTCAAGGATGGGTAATTCAATAACCATAAAGAAATAAACAGAAAGGAAAGAAATAGAAACACTTCATTGTCATTTATTAGAGACTGAGTCTGGTGCTTGGTTTACTCCATGGCGACAGATTCTTGTTCCTCCATATGTGTAGGGCAGTGAATCTACCAAGGTGAGGGCAGTGATCTAATATCATAGCTGAGGTTTCTTACACACTTATACTACCTCAGTCTGTCTTTCCAGCATTTCTAAACACGTGTACATGAGTAGGTAGCATGCATTAACTGTGGTAAGGCCATAGTAAGAGCCGTTAGAGCTCATACTTGGTCTGTTGGGCTGAACCATTGGTCTATTGCGTCACAATTCACTGGCAAGAGTTGAGCCCTTCCGCCATTCCAGGATCCACTGATTATGTGGGGTTTGTGCTCTGGTTGAATCCCAGCTGCGCCATGATTAACTTCCTAGTTTGTCAATACAACTGTCGTTGGGAGACCAAAGTTGTAAATGCCCATAACTTAGCATTCAGCATGAACACTCTTTGCATTCTGGTTTGCCGATATAGAGAGCATTGTAAACATCACTGAACTGTGCCTATTGTGGCGCTTGCTATACAATATTCGATTGATGACAGCCCATAGTGTAACAAACAATATGAAAAAATATTTTCGTGTTCAAAGTGTTTAAATGGGTGGATTTAAAAGTTCGAACTGGAAAGCGAATGATTCTTAAGAGCCTCTTGTACTCTAAGTTAATGACTTGAACTACCAGACAAACATTTTGTGTTTTTTGATTTGCAGGTGTTATTGAGTACTTGTTGTCTGGAACTATGACGTTGTCACGATTCGATGGACGACGTAATTAACTTGAATACTTGAATAGCAAGTACGTGGAGACAAGGCAACTAAATCGAGGTTGTTCCGACATATCATCGAACCAAACCTTTCAAATTTCTGATATTATATTTTTATGCAAAAAGTATCCTGGACACAATGTTAGCAGGGCAGTTTCTGCTCACCTGAAGTGCTACAACTACTTTAAATACTACGTCTATCCCTCCATGCATTTATCTTGTTCTCACTAACACAATACTTAACATGCTATTATTTGCTGATGATATTGTTATGTTTTCTTTTGCAGTAAGTGGTACAAAAACAATTAAATGTATTCTTGTAACTAAATGTAATTCTTTTCTTTGAAATGGGGATTAGAGGTACATTTGAATAAAACAAATACAATACTCTTTTAAAATGGTGGCATAGTTACCGAGAGGGAAAAATGGACTCATGGAAATGCTTCTCTCAAGTCTGTAACTTACTATAAATATTTGGGTATCATGTTTTCTTCTAAATTATTGTGGTCAGTAGCCTGTTAACAACTTGCTATTCAGCTTCAAAGTATGTATGTTTATGCATAAATTGCTAAAACAAAATAAGTATATGTCATGTTCAACAGCATGCAACATTTTATATTTTATAATTGCGCTCATATTACTATATGGTTCGGAAATATTGGGAACAAAATATTATGCTGCCATCGAAATAGTAGTTTTTTTGGTATTGGTAAATATACCTCAAATATAGCAATTCTTGGTTAAACTGAACGCTGCCAAATGTTTGTGCATAGCCAAGTAAAAGTGTTTAAATACACGATAAATTTACTGAGCATGAAAAAAATTTCAGACATCCCTGTACTTCAGGCATATGGCCATAATACTGAATAAACCTGTCTGTCATTCGGACTTTTGAACACCTGTTGGTAATAACCTACATTTTATATTGTTTGTCTTAATCATTGACAATGATGAATTTCACATCAGCAATATGTTGAATCAGTTTATTTTGAAAACCTTCAAGAACTATTATTGTCAGACCCAAATAGTCACAAAACTAAGATTGTGTATTCAACTCCTGTAAACACTGATTACTTGAAAAGGAAAAGAAAAGAAAATAGCTTAAGCGTAAATGCGCGAATGCATCTTGCTTTTCTATTACCAGAACAGAGGCGATCTGACTGCTAAATCCTCACAATATCGATGATGTGCACAAATAATGTTTTATATCAGCAGTTATCACCTGACGGACGATCGGCATTGAAAGATACTATTTTTCATGACGTGTTTCGTTGATGTACAAGGTGTGAACATATCATTGTTGTTTGCCCACGTACTGTGGCATCAACGACTTATGACACCAGAAATGTATGAAAGTGCTATGAAAATGTCTATGAAAAAGATAGTCCTGCTATATTCATGCCTGTTCAGAGAATCAAAGTGTTGCTGCATCATTCAAATACAAGCGAGGGACTTGCTGTTACGCCTCTTCTGCAACATTGCAAAATGAACAAACGCCTTTTAATGCATCTTTCACTGAAGCAACTTTCAATATGGTTACCTAAAATGAAGGCCGAAATAATTTATGGAGGTTATAGTACAAGCAAAAGGTATAAATGAATCTTATCTAGGAATACATTATTATTGTAGTTCATAAAAGTAAATACAAGCCACAAAACCCTTTCCATATTAATAAGAAATCTCTGCCATGCTCTGAAATAGTTGTGTTTACTTTGCTCAACGTTAACCACATCCAATTTCATTACAGATGTGTAAAAACGTTTTGAAATACACTCGTACTATCTAAATACTGTATCTAACGCGAAATCTCTCTCTCTCGTAACATTTCGTCGTCAAATGTCTTCATGGCAACTTGCAATTAAATATCCCTTGCTAATTATAATGTACTGAACATCCTTTGTCCAACTTAACGAGCTGTAACTTTGTTTACAGATTTTGTAGGGATATCGAACGCCCGCAGAAATGAAATTAATTATCTGTCTAAATATTTCCAATGTTTTTCATAAGGATTGATTGAGCATTGATGCCTGTATATGACCATGAAAGGAAATATGACATACAACTCATTGATCTGCCTTGCATTCAAAACGTATATGTGCCAATATAATCTAATACTAGTATATGTTAAACGTGCACATGAAATGACATATTTCCCAAAACCTTTCCATTATCATAGTAACAATCTATATATCTTTGCAGTGTACTATTCCGACTATTTAGCATAAACATGTGTGTACGATAGAAATGTTACCACGTGTTCGCAACAATATGAGCGCTTCTTGTAAAAAGGGTGACGCCCGTCACAAATACGAGTCAAAATAGGAATTGCGTCAACATGTCTTAAACGTATGTTTTGGAACGTTTTAGCGTTGACTATTGTAGCCGTGTTAGAACAACTTTTATTAAACACCGACCTAAGTCTGATGGCTGAAATTGACTAAATTGGCTTAATCTATCTCTGTTTACATGCGGTATTCCCTCACTTAAAAATATACTCTTAAAAAAAGAAACGCAAAGCCAGACTTGTGGGTGTAAGAAAATACATTATACGAGGAACCGTACAAGGTTTTGAGCCAAACTGTTGTTGAGAGAACACTTGGTGATTGTAGTAATCTCAGTTATCGGTGTATAGAAAAAGTTCAGGCTGAAGGTCAGCTACCATCAATAACGCGTATGTCCCCGTTGGAATCGATAGCGGCCTGACATTACTGCCCATGGAAGAGACGAGTATGCGAATCTAATCCTGGGGAAGTGGTAGTCCAATCGGCCTGCAACGCAAAAGCTAACTGCTGCAACGTTTGGGGTTGTGGTTGACGTCGGCGTAGCGGTCTATCCAATTCATCCCACAGATGCTCTATCGGGTTCAAATCCGGGGATCCGGAGGGCAAGGGGAGAACATCAACGTTGTTGTTGTATAGACAGGCTCTTGTGATGCGTGCTGTATGAGGTCGAGCGTTGTCCTGCTGGAACACACCGTTGCCATTGGCTGCGATTGGGAAGACGTGTGGTATAAGAAATTCATATTTATATCGTCGAGCCGTAAGATTGCCCTGGATATGGACCAAACCTGTCCTGCCCACATCATAACGCTACCTCCACGAAACCTGTCCACTTCCTGTATGCAATTTTCGGCGTAACGTTCTTCCCGACGTCTGTAGACCCATGCTCTTCCCCCACCTCGAAGGAGGAGAACTCTTGATTCGTCGCTGGTCCAGACATCTCTCCATCGCAGTTGAGACCATACCCTGTTGTTGACGACACCAAAGCAGTCGTTGTTGACGATGTTGTCGGCTATATATGACGCGTCGAACAGGACGAAGTGCTGCTCTTAAACGGTTTTGTACGTTCTGGTCGAAGATTCTGCGCAGTCCGGGCTTGGTGGATGCGGTTGAGGTGGTTGTGGTCGTCCTTTCACGTAGGTGACGCAGTCGGATGCATCGATATGGGGCAGGGGTGGTTACTCTTGGTCGTCCTGACCTTGGCCATTCACGTGTTGAAGCCGATCCCATAGCCTTGTGATGGAGCTGGGCGCTACAATGAAAACCCTGGCTACAGCTGATCGGAATTCCCCGGCCTGAAAGCGGCCCATGGCGTTGTTTTTTAGCACTGTGAATCTTGGCATGTTGTTGCACTGTCACTGTACGATTGACGCAGATGCCAGGCAATCAAAAACACTGACACTTTTAATACCGTTCATGGCTCACTTGTTAATGCACTGGGTGCGTTTTTCCGAATCGTACTCGTTTCCCGACTAATGGTTTGCATGTCCTTGTTGCGATCATTATGATCCGGGAAATTTGTCACTGACACTGTAACACATCAAACCTCTTCATTTTGCACCTCTTGGTCAGCCAATTTTGCTTTTACCGGCAAAATTATTATCGCGTTTCTTTCTTAGAAAAGTATAGTTTATAAATCTGAAAATATTTTTTTTAAATTTTAAAATGTATTTAATTTGTAATTTGCCGTGAATACATATATGGACAAATAACGGATACCATTGTAACATGTAGTTCACAAAAAACAAATTGCCCGATGTAAATCCTTAAAGGTATAAAGGTGATAGGAGCATCTGCAAAAGGGCTCACCATCTCTCTATATGTTGTCTCTGCTTTGTGCACTTCATTGATAACACATGTGACCTGTTTTTAGTAGCGTCACTACTAAACGCTTCAAAGTAATAATGACGACCATTTTCTTTAGATAAATTTATTTGTACAAAGCGTGCACATCTAAATGGATCCAATATTTTCTTGTCATACTGAAGTAGGTTACTAGTATACACCACTATACCGATCCTGCTTCTGTCACTTGGGATCCTGATTCCACATGTGTCGCATTGTCTTGAGGGTTATCACCATGTGTTGATATTAGTCTCTGTGAACCATAGACTGGTATGGTGATCTGCCAATAATTTGTGAAACTGGACACCCTAAGGATCAGCTCAACCAGAAATAAATGATCACTAAGCTTTCGTTTCATTTACGCTAATGTTTCAGCAGTTTTTTTCCCCACAACACTACCCCTTGGGGACCAGTATCCACCTCACCCCATTGCTGGTCGTTGGAGGCGACCAAACTGGGCAAATTGTTTGCTGTGGGTTACATCTCTGTTACGGCAGAGGGAGGGACTCTGTTGGTTGAGGGTATTCCTTAGTCCAACACACCACATCGACCATAACTTTGCCTGGAAAGGTTGTTGGAATGGCAACTCGAGTCCGATCCATTTATTTTAAATGTCCAAGAGTGGAATTATTTTACGTACGCTTCAGAAGAATCATTTCCGTTTTAGATTAGCATAAAGCTGGGCATGCGCAGTTGCTCCTCCCTTAATACCATGCTTTCCGGTTAGACATGTTGTACCGGTGATACAAAATAAAGAATAAAACCCACCGTCACATGTATCCTCCATCATTCTGCTACCATGGCCAACTCAATAGGCTATGGGGCCCAGGCAGCGCCTGCTATTTGACGTAGAAATATGAAATGAAATATGAACTTTGGTAGGTAACGTTTCTTGGTCATATGATACTGCACAAAATATGTGGAGTGTATTTTTTCCGGGCAAGAGACTCCTAATGCGATAACATGCGTGTTCGCGTCCGACGCATTCTCACAAAAACTGGTTGCATGTCTTCGTGAAAATATGTTTACGAACTGAAGGCACATTTCCATCTAATGCAGGCATTAAAACAAAATGTCTACTATGACATTACATTGATTGACACTGTCGGGAATGAATTATTTTCTATTTGTAGTAGTTACTGAAATGTCTGACTTGTTATGTGAATCATAGAATGTCGTTGTCTCTACAGGAGTTGAAATCCATTAAAACAAGTATGTAGATGGTTGTAATCATTTTTCGTTTTCCTTCTTTTGCATAAAGGTGTCCATCCTGTTTCAAATTGCAACCTTTCTCAAGAAAGTCGTGAAAGAAAATTGTTTAACTTCCAAAACGTCAGCTCCAAGAAATAAACTTGACGCTAATAACAAAGCCATGAGAGACATAAATCTCTTTTGGTCTCAATAAATAAGTATATGAAGAACTGACTTTATCTTTCTAGATATAGGGATAGATGCAACATCATGTAAGACTGACAACAATGCAATCAGTCGCCAATTTGTTAAATACTGTTTTGGGTTGTTGTCTTTTGTTATACATATGACAAGTCCTCGCTTCAAGGATTTGCAAAATTCAACAGTTCTCTATGCCATGTTTAACGATCTAATTATATTTTTTCCTATGTCAATTCAGAAAATGTTTAAGAATTCAGCAGTGAAGCCATTGGGACCTGGGCTCTTGTCATACTTTAAGCAATTTAAAGCTGCCTGTACTTTCTAATATTTAAATTCGCCTTGAAAGCTGATGAGATAGTCAGTCCTACGTACGAGATACTAAGTCCTACGTTGGAGATACTAAGTCCTACGTAGGGGATAGTTAGTCCTACGTAGGAGATACTAAGTCCTACGAAGAAGATACTAAGTCCTACGGAGGAGATAATAAGTCCTACGTAGGAGATACTTAGACAAAAATAAATTTCACCGTGGCCCTACTACGCTTCCGTACGTATCAGCATATCTAGTTTGTTATAAAGGCTAGGGTCGTGAGTACGTGGACCGTATATATTGATAATAGTCAATGGACCATAGATATTGTACGTTCTATTGTAATCATATTTCCATCATCATCAACATTCACATCAACAAGGTTATAGTCTAAGTACTTGGAACATAAAATAACTACCCCTTTTGAGTTACTTTTGAATGAACTAAAATAATTTCTTACATCCCTAGTCTTCGTAAATTTGTTGTTCCATATCTTCAGTAAAATGTACATATTGAAGACAATATATAGAGGAACGTTTTCTCTTTTAGAATCTGAACATTTCTTTTCGCTTTACATTATCATTTAAACATCTGCAATTTAAAGATGTAATCTTTATTTTATCCATTTTGAGTAATACAATCGTACAACTGATCATGACATATATGATATACATGTATATAGTATTGCAGCAAGGAAACAAGGATACTACATTTAAACATTACTGACATATTGAAATGTGATATCGTATTTCATGCGGGGCAGGTTGATATAAAATAGATTCATGTAAGGGATGATCTTTCTGATTTACAAACATGCAACAAACATTGTACAAATACAATAAAAAGTAAGTGCATCAAATATATACGGAGAGTACGCGTGAGTGAATACACACGGATGAATTTGTAGGAATTACCGTGCATAAAGTAAATATATTTAATATTTGGTGGGGGCACGGGTGGCCCAGTCGTCTAAGGCGCCGCGATTCGCTGTGCAGAGTTGCGTCCCTTGGGCAAGCCAGAAACCTTCGCCCCCATTATGTTTCTAGGTTTGTCAGCACCATACCCGTGCTCGTGGGTTTCACCGCAGTGGTAAAAGTCTGAGATCTGCATCACTTCGGGCTTTCCTCCCACATTAAGCTGACACGCCACGCTATAACTGGAATACTGTTAAAAGCGGCGTTAAACCCAACTTACTCACTCACTCACTAATATTTCGGTAAAGTGCCCACTTTGTTCGTTGACAAAAGACACGTAGTACGCAGACACCGGTCGTGTGCACCTTACTGTCGAACACCACGTGTTTCCGGTAGCGATTTGAGCTTTGCACGAAAACCACGTGCGTGTGTACTCGTCCATGCATGTTGTCTCACCACTGATCATCGATATATTTGTTTACATGTACAAAACGTTTGTCTGGCTTTTTTATCCTTAGGTTGGACATAATAATGTTAAACAACCACGTTATGATTGTGGGTTCGAATCCTGGTTCGCCCCAATTATATTTCTAGGTTTGTCAGCACCATACCCGTGCTCGTGGGTTTCACCGAAGTAATAAACGTCTAAGACCTGCATCACTTCGGGCTTTCGTCCCACATTAAGCTGACATGCCGTGATATATCTGGAATACTGATAAAAGCGGTGTTAAACCCGACTCACTCACTCACTCACTCTTACCCTGGTCTAAATCGTATCCTGCTCACGGATGGCGTTAGCTTGTCGGCCCAGGATTGTCCCATTGTTTCTTCATCATAGCCGGTAGTTCTGTTTGAATGTTGCAAGAACTTCCCTTCGAAAACGTTTTAGCACCAAACACATGTGCAGATACTAGATGGAGCGAATGGCTTGTGCTGGCGTTGGCACTCTGATTTCGGTAACCTATGCACAATTTGAAGTACATCATGTTGATCTGATCTTCGCTAAATTTGAGAGACTTCAACATAAAGTTTCTTAGAGTGCTCTCAGAGTTCTTTTGCGGTTCTTCTGGGATTCCATAAAAACAAGAGATTGGTCTATCTGTCGTGGATATCCTTGAGAACGACTTGAGTGAGTTTTTCTGTGTTCAGCTGCTTCTTTACGTAGAAAGGTTAGTTCGTCTCCATGTTTGGATATCACGTGTTCAGTTGCAATAACGTTTGACTCAATGTCCGAAAATTCAACCTTTAGGGAGTCAATCGATGCCTGTGGTATAGTTGTAGAGTTAGAAATAATTATTGCCAACCTTTTCTCCCAGCTTTAAATGATTTCCTCCATCGTTGACGATGCACTGCGTGGCACTTTTGTTCAAATCTTCGTGCAGAACCGTCCCGAAACAAGGAATATTCACAATTTTAGATTATATCTCCCTGAAAAGTCCAATGCATTTTCAGTATGTTTCCAACTACTTTTAAACGTAAGATCTACGCACATACATGAATTTCACCCAATTATTTATTGTTGATACATTTTAACAAATCTCGAAAAAATGCAATATTATTTAGTACTATTGAAAGGATATTATTTAATTGCCTTTCTGGTAAAAACGGGAATCCCTGTCAGTTCCTAGGTTGGCAAAAGTTATGTTCCAGAACAAAAAGGAGAAAATCTAATAAAAGGAAATAACATAGATAGTGTCATCATGACGTAAAAATTGTACAGGGCAAACCTATATTACACTTCACATACATGTAGGGGTAGAACACATGTTTCTACCTTTTAAGATTCCAAAGTTAAGATTAACTTTGAGTGTGCAGCTAATCTGATACCTTCTTAATTAAACGGATTAACCCAAATAATGAACAAATATAATAAGTGATTAAGGTACATTAATGACACACTTTATAGCACATTTTCATCATCAATCACATATATTCGACTCAATGACTTACAAAAGAATTGTTCAACTTTGTCTATAAAAATCTGGTGCTATAAACGAACCTTACTCAAATGGAAAACCAGACAAAAAAAGATGAACAATTAACTCTTTTCCAGCATGCACAAAGCAATAGCAATATCACTTATATGACTCCGCATCCCGACCAAAGATCACAGAGTTGCTTGTATGAGGTAGAGATTGATTCTGTTGACAGCCTCTCCGTCAATACCATCCTTCCAGAACACGTCAGTCTTGTCCCCGCCCCAGGAGGTGTCTGTTGGTTTCAGCTGCCCTGTTGGATTACACTCAGGAGGGTTGGTAAACCAGAAGCCAGACTTTGTCACACCAGCTGCCCCGGAGTGGTCCACATCTGGGGTACTGAAGGGCGTGTCGCTCACAAGACATGCTGAATGCAGCACATAGGTCACGTGAGTGAAGCTGGATGTAAAGGTCATCTTGTAGGCATCTATTTCCTGTCCCACCAGGAAGTTTGTGTAATAACGCTGTGCAATACGCTTATCAGTGTGATTACCAGGTGTCCAAAGTTCAACAAGAAGGACGTGCGTTCTTCCACTGGTTATGTAATGTACATTGTCATTGCCTAGCCAGTGGTCACCTGACAGACTACCGAACCCTGTCTTGTATTCCTCCCAAGTTCTGGTAAAATTCTCATTTCCTGACCTCTGGTTTGTGAGAAACGTTCGTCCTCCCCACACCATAAGGCAGCGTACTCTGATGGGCCGAGGAGCACCGTTCGGATGACACAGGAAGATGCCATCTCGTTTGGCATAGTAACTGTAGTGGAACCCCTCACTGCAGTCTGTAACAAACCAAAGGGTGTAAGAGTGTTAAAGATCCAATCTCATACTGCTACTGTTGATAAAAATATGTTATCTTTACGACTACGAAATACGCTGTTACAAGTATACGTATCAATACTTTTGGGGTGGAGGGGTAGCCCACTGTTCTCTCGTCAGGCTGAAGATTCCGTTTCGATTCCCCTATTGGTACAAGAAGTGAAGCCCTATGTGTATACAGTCGTGATATTGCTGTAATAATGGTAACATCGTCGTAAAACCCACTCACTTAATCACCCATTTTAATACAGTACTGAACTTCTTTCGAATTTACATACGCTAGTACACGGCAATTGATGTGACAGATTTATGGCCATACGTTTAACTCGAGAATACGACATGTAATGTGTGACACAACATGTGTCTTTAGAGTCTTTATAACCTGCCATAAACGTAAGTAAATTTGACCCTAGTAATTATTATACAAGGTCATATGAACAGTTACTGCAAAATGTCTTTGAGGCTTGTTTGGTTGCGTCACAAAATAAGACAGACGGCAAATGTGTGATGCACTTTGTGATGGGGTTTAGGCCTGAGATACTCTTCCTTGTGAATGATAATTGTTGAACTCTCAATGCAAGAGCAATATCAATTTTCAATATTAAAGGAAACAGATTCCACGTAACATGCATAACAACGTGGACAAATATCTGAGGTGAGGTGAAATTGGGTTTAACGTCGCGTCCAAGATTATTGCACTTATATAGCGACGTGCATGCACGTGTGTGTGTGTGTGTGTGTGTGTGTGTGTGTGTGTGTGTGTGTGTGTGGCTGCTTGTACTAGTCCGGCCTGATGCCGATTTATTGTGCTAGCTCACTGAGATACCATGCCGAAGTTTAACATGAATACACCACTCAGACACAGTATAATGACTCCGAGCCGACCAGTCCTTGTTTTAGCTCCTTAATGTCGAGCGCCAGACAGGGTAACAACAAGTACCATCTTTTAACGTCTTTTGGTATGACGCGGCCGGGGATCGAACCCCGAACATTCCGCTCTCCGGGCGGACGCTCTACCACAAGACCAAGGAGGCGGTCTGACAAATATCTGAATGGATCACTGTAAATTAGTGATGACACAAGGTCATCACGTAAGGGTAGGTATGTCCAGCTCTACCGGTAACACCTGTCACTCACACGATTTGCATAAACAAGTATGTGCTTGTTATCTGGCACCAGACAGGGGTACTTTTGCCATGCGATGACGGCATGTGAACAATCAAAACAATCAAGTGATGGAACAGAAATCCAGTCACACGATAGCACATGTGTTGATGTTGTTGAAACTAAAAACGAACATTTAGGGGACAGAATATGGATTGGTAGACTCGGAGTCCGTATACTATATTATATTGCCATATACGCACGCACGCACGCACGCACACTAAACACCCTATAACAGTGCAATAAATGTGCAATAACGTGACGTTTAACCCCATTTCCCCTCACCTAGAGTTGACAAATATCTACGACCTTTTTTCACTGTCTTCCACATATAGCTGACACACCTTGACATATCTGAAATACTGGTCAATGATTCATTACACAAAATGACTCTTTAATTATAGGAAGAAACACTGCACAATCATCCGCCTCATCTTATCCCCTGGACGTACCTTGCATGAGCCTTTCACACTGGTCGCCAACGTATCCCGCATAGCAGATGCAGGTTCCGCTTGAAACGTCATAGTCTCCACCGTGAAAACACTGGGTGTGAATCTGTCAGTGATGGAATTATTTGAGTTAAGAGAAATGTTGGGCAACCGTCTTGAAACGACACTGTGGGTCAGCTGGAAATATACTTGCATGGTATAAAATAATACCTACAGCAACCACTCAAAAAAAGTTGCTGTCGGTATTGATATTCAAATAGTTCTCTACAAATACTGATGACTAATTATTGACAAATATGAACAATTATACACAATGTAATTGTTGTGAGTCAGAAAATGCAGAGGGAGACTCAAAATATTTCTGGGGTCATGATAAAGAATATACTGGACGACCGCCACCCTAATGCAATGCAAGACTTGGCGAGTGGTGGTGGTGGTGGTGGAGGTGGAGGTAGAGCATTTCCCCATCGCTGTATTATTGACAGACAGATATTCCGGATGATCTTGATATGATGCATTATTTATCTTACGTATGAAAGAAGAAAGTATTTGTGAAACAATGTATTTTGTCCCTACCATACATGTAAACTGTTATTTGCACATGAGCCTGTGGTCTTCATAATGAATAACATATTTATCGATTGATGGGATGGAGGACATAGAGATGTTTCAGGTTGTGTGAAAGAACTGACGTTTGACGTTTAAATTTCCTAATAACTAGATCAAAACTGTTTGATATCTTCGATTGCTTGACGAATAATGAATCAGCTGGTCTCATGACATTCTTGGAGAATATCAACAACATTCTTCTGCAGTTACAATACCTTGTTCATAAACTACACTCTTTAAGACAGAAAGGCACAGGTAAATTTATTGTGCCTAATAAAGTCGATAAATTTAATTTTATATCAGAGATACAAATATGACATTTGAGCTCGATGGTCACATGTTGTTTTTGTACAAAGGCATTGAAAACTGTTCATTATCATGTCACGTTGTCGTGTGACAGCCCCGGGCAGCAATCACGACTCTGCATCTCCTCCGCACTGACTGGATAATTGTACGAATTCTCCAAAGCGGAATTCTGCGCCATTCTGCTTGTAACCCATTGGCCAGTTGAGTTAGTGTCTGTGGCGTGTTCGGACGTTGATCTGCACGTCGATCGACTTCATCCCAGAGGTGTTTGATTGGGTTGAGATCTGGAGATCTCGACGGTCCGGGCAAGACGTTGATGTTGGCATTATTAAGGCAGCCTGCTGTGACACGAACTGTGTGCGATGGAGCGTTGTCCTGTTGAAACAACTCCCTTTTCCTGTTAATGATTGGAAGAAGGTGAGCTGGAGGAATTTGAATCATGTAGCGATTGGCTGTCATATTTCCCTGCACCCAACCAAGTCAGATCTCGTTGTGAAGGATATGGCCCCAAACACCATGACACTACCGCCACCGAATTTGTCGAATTCACGTTCCATCTCGCCGGTAAAGAAGAAATCGCGATTCATCGCTAAACAACACTCGTCTCCAGTTTCTCAAATTCCAATGCTGTAAGGTATGGCACCAACGCAAGCGTCGCTGTCGATGGATCTGTTGCAAAACAGGTACGGTAACTGGTCTTCTGGGTCGGATTCAAGACTCGCCAAGATTGTTTTTCAGTCTCCGTAGTTGTCACATTGCGATGACGTAGGTGGAACAGTCGAATGTAGCGATCCTGTGTAGGGGTGATAACTCTTCGTCAGCCTGTTCTCGGACGGTTGACTGTGGAATTGAACTGTGTGTATCGGTCACAAAGGCAGTAAATTATGGCTTATGCTAGCCCTTTTATAACCACTACCACGAGTTACGAATGCCATAACCTGCACGTGCACTTTGCTTTTATTGACGTTTCTAAAGCGTCATCTTCCATAGAAGCTTTTCTACAAACCTGGTTTGAATTTTAAAGTGGGTGTAAAGGCTTGCATCTGTTCAAACAACATAGTATCTGGTACACTTGATGTTGATGGGTGTGTTGCAAGGGTGTATGCTTACTCCCTGTCTGTTTAAAATTGTCATAAACTAATTGGAATATGAACTTGAACGAAGTTGTCGGTTTCGTTTTCAGTTACATCCGGATGTTATTCATATTTTTCTACTTCTGCTTGCCGATGACCTTATTTGTTTAGCAATATTATTAACAATTTACAAATGAAGGTTTATTTATTGCATGATTATTGTTGTAGAGGGAACATGTCAGTGGATCTTTCGACAACACAAATAGGAGTTTTTTACAAAGAGGGGAGGTTTTTAGAAATGGCAGTATGGTCGAAATGCGGTTGAAGTAATATCTTGGCTTGTGAGGTGAGGTGAAATGGGGTTTAACGTCGCGTCCAAGATTATTGCACTTATATAGCGACGTGCATGTACGAGTATGTATGTGTGAGGGTGCTTGTACTAGTCCGGACTAATGCCGATTTATAGTGCTAGCTCACTGAGTTACCATGCCGCAGTTTAACATGAATACCCCACTCAGACACAGTATACTGACTCCGAGCCGACCAGTCCTTGTTTTAGCCCCTTAATGCCGAGCGCCTGACAGGGTAACAACAAGTACCATCTTTTAACGTCTTTTGGTATGACGCGGCCGGGGATCGAACCCCGAACCTTCCGCTCTCCGGGCGGACGCTCTACCACTAGACCACAGATTACAGATTATCAACAGATTACTCTGGTCGAAAGCATAAAATAATATTGCAATTCAAGCATTGTACATATCCTGAAACCATACTTGCTTCACCTTTACTTCCAGTTTCTAGATGCAAACATAACACCAATACGTTTATGCGGTATAGAATTCGGGCTTTCATGGATATAGAACCATTAGAAAAAAGTTCAATTGTATGC
The DNA here is from genome assembly GCF_023055435.1 of Haliotis rufescens. Lineage (NCBI taxonomy): Eukaryota > Metazoa > Mollusca > Gastropoda > Lepetellida > Haliotidae > Haliotis > Haliotis rufescens. Next base: position 38,114,685 of record NW_025964372.1, on the reverse strand, counting down.
CTGTAAGCGTTTTGTAAGTTTAAGTTATCAGCTTCAAATAATTATGGCGATTGTGGTAGATTCTAATCAGTTGGGAATCCATAATGCTTGCTCATATAAATGTTTCAAATAAACTGGCTGTCTCTTATCAATATGAGGGAATCTCGTTTACCCTACAATATGTCATAATATGTTACATTTGTGCAAAGAAACAAGGCCACGTAAATTGGGTAAAGAAAATTTGTATAATTTTATATAAGGATTTGGTGATGTCTGGCTCTTTCACACATGTGGTTATAAAACCATATCTTTAATTATATTACATCAGCGGTTAAAAGAAAACTTTTAAATTACATTACTATGTAAGTAGTATGACTGTAGATACCTGAAGTACCATGTTGACTCGCTTTCGGCTCAGGTCTTACCGTTTAGAAATGGTAGTTGGTGGCCATTTTATTAGTCCTCGCTAATTTACAGCATAACGTAACGTAAACTATATTAAAAATGAATATATCTTTTTGTTGATCTAAGACAAAATTACATGAAAACTAAGTTTTACATCTTTCCAAATATCTATAAGTTAAATACCCTGTGTTATTGTAAAACCCTATGATCAATATTAATACAGCAAAGTACTTGTTTCAAGCTAACTCTGTTGGAACACAAATACTCCAACTTTGATAACATGCAATTATGTTAAAACTGCCAATGTTAACACATGTTGTATTCAATACTGTTTGCACTTAAACTGCATTTCGTATAAACTATAAAAGAATGAAATAATATTGTTTTATTGATTGACAAATATGATACAAATAACAAAGTTATATCATGTTTTGTAAACAACATATTGTTGTAAATTTAATTAATAAAACTACCTGTTATATGCATACTCCACGATTCTGACTATTGTAAGTTTTTTATGCATTTACGTTCTGCCCTGAGTTATCCAAAATTAATTGTAACCACCCAGGTATTCATTTAATATATATTTCATATTTAATGTAACACAAAACGACGAAACGGCAAAGCATGAGTTATCAGATCTTGGTAATTCAATTCAGTTGAAGTTTCATTGGACTATGTACGATTTCTCTATCACAGCTGGAAGGCTTCTCTCAAATGTCTCAAGTCATAAGCCATTATGTTGATTTCATGTGCATTTTGTGGTAATTCATTCATATCTAATATGCTTTTGTTTGTTATTTTCTTCATCACTGTAACCATAACTACCACAAGTAGACAAGCCTAATCAATATATGTTGAATTTGAACTTCTTGGTGTGGAAAAAAAACTATACACACCACTGTGTACATACATTGCATCAATAACTCATACAAATTGGGGCTTGTGGTGCGTCCAAAGCGCGAGAACCAGAAACCAATGGGTTATCAGAAGCCTGATTATGTTTCTAAGTATATCAGCACCATACCAGTGCAGGTGGATTTCACCAAAGTGGTGAACATCTAAGATCTGCATCACTTAGGGATTTCTGTCACACCTCTTCCTCCACATCAAGCTGACTTGCATTGACTCAACTGTTCAAACACTCAATCATACATCCAAAGTAGAACGGACAAGAGCAGATGTTGTGGATATTTATTCCTATTCCATTATTAAGTTAAAGAAGCTCAAACCGGATGAAACCAATCATTGCTGAAGATCATTTGTATTCTGAAAAGTAGTCCAATTCAGTTTACTGATTTGAAATGGATATTAGCCCCATGACCACTGATATAATCTAGTTTAGAATGAATACAGTAGGATTAGATCTTGGATCTCAGTGATGTTTAAATACCTTCTCCATATGTTGACAATGAGAAGACGTTATATGTCGAATAGGCAGGCACAATCTTGGTGTCAGTCAATTACGTGTTTAAACAGACTAAAACATTTTTCATCTTCACTTTGTAATTTCACACATTAATAGCACTGTCGCAAGTTCATTGACAATTCACAGTGTTTTCATCGAGATAAGTTTGTGTAAACATTCTGATTCTACTTGATGGCGACTCTACAAGCAATGTGTCAAATGGTTGTTCTTGTTCAGTTGTGCAATCCAGTTTAGTGTTGTGAGGAAAGCTACTGAAGCATATCCTAAATAAAATGAAAGCATATTGATCAATTGTTTCTGGTTGTAGTGATGCCTGAGATATTCAGTTTCATATATGGTGGTCAGATGGTCAAACACTTCCACGTTTTAACGCAGAGACTAATAACAACACAGGTTACACACGAAACCTGCTAAAAGGAGATCCTTGGTGTAGATTAGTAACTGACCTCAGCAAACAAGAAATATTAGATCAAGATTCGTCTCATGTTGAGGATAACTTAACGTTTTGTATAAATATATTTATCCAATGCCGAATTATTATAATTTCCAAGCTTTTAGTAATGACTAAGCAATAATATGTGGCGACTGAAGTGCATAGGATCATACAAACAGATACCATGACTCCGTGAGTCCCAAAGAGCAACTTGTGTGCAAATGCTCCTTCCACTTTTAGGTCTTTTACGAATCATACGTGGAAACTTGTTATTTGTGAAATACGTGTCACAATGATATGAAACATTTGTCCATATATGTATATCCTACAAATCTAATGTGCAGATATAATTGTAGTAATGCACTTTGAAACAATATCATATCCGTATTAATACCAGTTTTGTATTTGTAAATGTGGAAACTGATACATATATATTTAATGTAAATTCAGTCAGACGTGGTGTAGATTTACACAATAGTGATAAAAGGATGTCACTGTGTAGGTAAGCCAAGAACAGTATCCATCAAACATATTGGTGGCACGTAACATGAACACGAATAAATGTAAAACAAATTAATCAATGTCATTTACCAGACCGGGTTCTGTCTTTGATTTAAACGTTGCTTGATCAGAGTTACATCGGTCTTGGTTAAGCTTTCAAAAGGTTTTTATAATAGACATTTCGAACCATGTCAGGTGAGCTACTGACTTGCCTTTGCATATGTTTGTGACGGGTGCCAGGGTGGGGCAGGAAATGCCCACCTTTTCGCGGACCCTTCATATAATTTCTATTTGACTTGCACATGTTTGTGCTGTTGTTGGAATGTGTAGAGATGTATTTTGGTCATGGGAACGTGTTTGGGAAATATTTCATTTCATGAGTATAACATTTGGCATAGAAAGATATAGTTGCTTCTTCAATATCCTTTTTCAAACCGTATTTCATACAAGGCGGCATCACCTTGATATCTAGTCCAGGCCATTTGTTTAAAAAAGAGTGATTGGTGGCCCCAGCCAAAGGTTAGATTTCAGATTATTGTAGAGATCAAATCATCCTCGTGGTAAGGTGAAATTTGGTTTAACGTCGCGTGCAAGATTATTGCACTTATAAACCGACGTGCATGCACGTGTGTGTGTGGCTGCTTGTACTAGTCCGGACTGATGCCGAGTGCTAGCTGATACCATGCCTAAATTTAACATGAATACACCACTCAGATACAGTATACTGACTCCGAGCCGACCAGTCCTTGTTTTAGTCCCTGAATGTCGAGCGCCAGACAGGGTAACAACAAGTACCATCATTTAACGTCTTTTGTATGACTTGGGCGGACGCTCTACTACTAGACCGCGGTGGCGGTCCATCTCAATAAATGAGTGCCAACTAACATATATCATATGTTTAAACTACACATAAGGAGAGACATCCTAATTAGTGTGGCCACATAGTTAACGTTGATAACAATATGAAGTTCATTACTATGATTATCTATACATATGATAGATCAGCTATTGGTGTAATATGGTATGTATATCTTAAGCATTGTTTTGTCAAAATTATGTACAGTGTGTATGTGTGTGTATATGTATGTGTTTGAGTGTGTATACATGTATATGTGGTAGATAACTACATAACTCACATCAGAAGGCACAATTATTAACCATACAGTTTAATAGATAGAAAATTGGTACATAAATATGTATATTCCTGCTTGAGCCTGTACTATAATCGGATATCTAGTCTCCCCTGGCGGGAAAGACAAACTCTATTTTACAAGCGCTTTAGCATTAAATTCAATTCCCGAAGACAGTTTCATCGAAAGGAATTATAGGAGTAGTTTCTAAATAATATTTACAACGCATTTCATTTCTATTCTCCAAGAAATGAGGTTACAGGTTAATGACGCTCTCAAAAGTCGTATATGTGACTTGAGGTAGAGACATATATCTTATCGATCTGTATTTTGTAAGGGAAACATAACCTTGTACATGTAACTTTTGTCTGCACAATGAACATGCATCCTTATCAATGTAATTGTCATCCAGAAATCGGACGAGTACATATTCGGCTTCAACTCAAATTATTTTTACCGACAAAATATTTCTTTGGATATTGCAAACAATACAAACAGTGGCTGATAATACTGACAATTATTTGTCAATATATGATCTATATGTAAATAATTTGTTCCAGTTTAATTTATCCTTTAAAGTTTAAGTTTTAAGATTGATGGAAGAATGGGGGAGGTATTATGAACAAAATGAAAATATAAATATCGACTATTCTGTTGTAGTCTGTGAATCTTGCTTATTTACTACACTACAGGAAAATAAACACATACGTGTATACAAACTAAGTGAGATAGCATTATGTATGCATATGTAGCATATTTATCAGCTACAAGATGTTGAAAAAAATCTAATTACATGAGGCAAAAAAGCAGTGAGAATTATAGGAATGAATTACTGAATATCAGCAAAAATCGTTTTTATGTACGGCAAAATTGGAAGAATCGCTTTCTGGCTCTATTGCTTTCTCGCTCTATTGCTTTTTTGCTTTCTCGCCTTCCCGCTTTCTCGCTCTATCGCTTTCTCTCATGACTAACCATGGTCATAAGAAAGCATCTGGTGTTCTTTAACTTCTATTGAATAGTATGCACTGTACATATTGAAATCAACGTAAGAGTTAATTATAAATGCAAAAAATGAGCGTGGACTTCATTAATTAAACTTTGCATTTATGTCTCAGAAATGACTGTTGATAAGACGGCCTCACTGCACACTTTGAATAGCGAAAATATCAACTTGAACATAAAACCAAACATTTGAGAAATATGTCATTCAAACACTAGAAAATACATAATGGACATCTGGTAGTGTTAACATTGCAGGGGTGAGGTCTTGAGGGGGCACGGGTGGCCCCGTCGTCTGAGGCGCCGCGATGCAGAGTTGCGTCCCTTGGGCACGCCAGAAACCTACAAACCTTGTGGGTTCGGATCCCGGTTCGCCCCAATTATGTTTCTAGGTTTGTCAGCACCATACCCGTGTTCGAGGCTGTCACCGAAGTGGTAAACGTCTGAGACCTACATCACTTCGGGCTTTCCTCCCACATTAAGCGGACACGCCGTGAAATAATTTGAATAATGTTAAAAGCGGCGTTAAACCCAACTCACTCACTCTTCCAGTTTGATTACATCTACTTTGCAGTCAGAATACACACTGATATAACCTATGTGTTGTTTTTAGGAAAACACTATTGTTTTTGAGGAAGTACACTACTCAGCGCTAATGAGCGGTGTTATTTGCTGTTGGTTTTGATAACTGGGCCTGCGGGCGGGGGATCCCATAAAACTCCCAAATAGGGTAAGGAATTAATCAATTACTTCTTGCAAAGAAATCCGTGGATTGTTACAAAATCACCTACGTCTGAACAGTTAAATTATGTTTCAGTAGATTGTGGGAAAACTTTCTACATTCTCTCGATATGTATAATTTGAAATGTGACTGGAAATATCGCAGCTCTCTTTGATCAAAACCACCTGAAGCTCCCCCCACTAAGGTCAGGTGTAACAATTCATGTATGATGTTTTACGTATATACTGTTTATCTTATAGAAACACATAACACATGCGACCACTAAAGCGATAAAGCGATAAAGCGATAGGGCGAGAAAGCGATAGTTTAAGCATGCGATAGAGCGAGAAAGCATGAAAGCGATGTCTCCCCCATACCATGTAGACTACTTTGTGAGGAATGTGAACAGAAATCTTTTTACCTCAGTTTCATGTCATTTCAATATTACACAAGCAATAGCGAATCCAATGGTTTGTACTAAAATGACCTTTTATCTACATGTTATGAATCACCTTGAGGTTAACAGTTTCTGTCAGGGGCGTTCCACGTGAAAAAGATCTAATGACAAGCGTCCAAAAGACCCCTCATCCTGTGTGATATCTAAAGAGGAAACTGTTGCTTCTAAAGTCTTAATTATGTATTAAGGTACGTCATACCCACAATAACCTTTGTGACTCACCAACCCCCAGTAAATACCAAGGGTCTATATTATGTGTAAAACATATACAAGGACTACTTACGTCATTATAGTGTCTGTATTGGTCTTCATGATCACACACGCCGGCTTTCAGGTAGGCACTGTGCAGGTAGCAGAGTCGCGGCGCTGTCGTTGTAACCGAAAACGATTTACACGAGTCGTGACGGGTACATGCTGCAGCACACTCTATCTCCGTCAGCACCGCCACTGACGTCGTCTTGTTGAAGTCATCACACGTCCTCGTTCTCTTGAATTCTTTCATATCCATCTCAGAAGAGACTGTGGCGAGGACGGTGGAGAAAAGAAACAGACTTGGTAGTAATCTTTTCAGAGACATTCCAGCCTTGCCGCACATTTTTTCTGTGAGATCAAACTGTCCTTCACACAAGCAACTATCTTTTTTAATATGTCCCGACTACGCTGCGTTCATTGTAGGACCAGACGATTCAATTGCTTCGAACGATTTCGCCACTACGTATATGCAATTCATTGGCTGTCTTTTCGAAAGGGGATAAGAAACACTCCAGTGAAATAATTAGGAAATAAACATACTGTGTTTTCAATGTAGAGATAGCTTTTCTGTAGATTTAATGGAGCTAAATTGAATTAAGAACCGAACGCCCAGCATTTTCATCGCCATGCTACCATTACTCAATAAAATGAAAATAAAAACTCTGAGTGAAGCGGCAGGAGAGCAGTCCAATGGTGGGTTTACGATCTTAATTACAGAATATCCGACAACAGCCTTTAAACAAAATGTGGTGTTTTGTATGTCGAGCACTTTTTAACAGCATATATACCTTAGCGAATAATTTAAGATATACGTTGTTAGGTATGGGTTTGGTATTGCAAGAATGATGCAAGGTTGAGACATTCCAGCCACATCGTTCATATTTCTATACGGACAAACTCTTCTTACAAGAAACCATTGTCTAGGACATAGAGGTTATCACGCGAGTGTGTTTGGGGATGGTAAATATCCTGCATTAGGAATAAACATTGTATTTAGTGAGCCTTGGCGAGATATTTGGGAAGTATTTACATGCATTGTCTTTCTGCATATATTCCAAGGTTATTTGAACAGCCTTAGCTTCAGCGGTAAGTATATATGTATTGTCTGGTAATCACAGGCGACCATTTGTGGATCGTATTGAGATACAATTGCAGTTCCACAAATAACGATCCATCAACTGAATCATCCAAAACTTTTGAAAGACTGTTTATCGTGATACTAAATAATGTGACACCCTGATCCTGATTATACTGATAAGAAAGGCTGGAACCCACTCGGACTTGAAATTGTCTGTCTGTACAAACCTGAGATATAAAATGAGACAAACAGCCTTTCAGACAAAAATTATGTAAATCCTTTAGAATGCCATGCTTCCGGGTAGTATTATAGACATTCCCAAGATCGAAGAAACGTACACTATATACTAAATGGTCGATAGAACTTTGATGTTTGCGGAAACCACATTACATATTTGTAATTAGATGTATTGGTTTCAGATACTAAACTATTCTATATTGCCCATTCTTTCCACGGTTTTACAAACACAGCTAGTTAAAGATCGATAAGTAATATCCCGGCCAGGGGATATGTAACATCCCGGCCAGGCTTTGGTATTGGGAGGACAGTGTCATGAAGAAGGAAAAATCCCTGATTTCTATTTGATCACATATCTCTAAAAGTGTCTCAAGACATAATTCAAGTAAATGTTTCAAAAGCTGGTAGTGTATATTATCAGATCCCTTTGCTGTGTCATGAACTTGCCAAAGGGCAGTGTGAAGCTCATGTAATGAAAATACTTCAGTATAGTCTTCATAATATCATAAATAACATTTTTTTCTTTTCCTGTTGTGTCTGATCCTGTTTCTTAATCCCTTTGCAAAATTAGGCATTGAAGAGTGTTTTGCTAAAGTTTCTCTAAGCTTATTGTCAATACCAGTTATATCAGTTAATAAAGTGTTACCTTCCTTAAAATGATGAATAAATGATTTTGAACCTTTGCCTTTTGTTTTTATTATCATGTTCCACGACTTTGACATGGGTATGTGAATTTATTTTGGAGACATAGTTCGTGTGTGATTGATGCTTATTTCGTTCAAAAGCACGTCGTGCCTTGGAATGTAAATTATAGACTGTCCGGATGACGGCGGAACATGTTTCTTCCTAAATTTTCGTGGCTGTTCGCATTCATTGTTAAACCATGGTTTATGTAGATTTGCAGAGGACCTGGGCATTGTTTCATCCGCAATTTCATTCAGCAGGTCCGAAAACAAGTGTATCCGACCTGTATGTCTAAAAATGCCAGGTTTTAAATGTCCATTAATAATAATTCATTTAATGACCAATTAGTCTTTGTAACGTCCAACCTGGTTGTTGGTGGAACGTCAGTAGGGTCAGCAGTTTTACAAATAGCAGGTAAGTGGTCATCCCACAGAGGTCATCATGAACTGACCATTCAGATTTCATTGTAAACGTTTGAATCTGTGATTGACAGATCAAGTGCTGAATACGTTCCAGTGGCAGGATGTAAAGACATGTTTGAATCGTCATTAAATGTACAGAGATTATAGTCAGAAACAACGTCTTCAAGGACATTTCCCTTTCTGTTTGTATTTTGACATCCCCACAGAGGGTTATGTCCATTGAAATCGCCCAGTATGATACAGGGTTTTGGCAGCTTATCATTTAAATTCTTACATCAGACTCCTGAAGAGTATATGAATGAGGAATATGCAAGGAGCATAAAGTATGTGCAGTGTGCAATGTAAGGCAGATCGTAAATGCTTGACGATGTGTATGAGCAGCATAGTGCCACGGATGAATTTTTGCTTGATCAGTCACCTGGAGGTGAAAAAAATGATAGCAATTGTATTGCCTTAAATCAAATACATCGTTATGCTAAGGATATGTCTCTTGGAGACAGTGCTGATTGTTTAAAGTCATTACTGAGCTACTGTATCTCATTAAAACAATTCTGAGCCCTCTGCAATTCCACTGAATAATGTCTGAAGAAGAAGATTAACTCTAAGCACTGGCCTGCGTGGACGGAGTTACCTCCATATCCAAAGGTCCAAGATGTTATGGACAGGCATCTCTGAAGGAGAGGGTCCTTGGATGTTGTCTATTTAGTTTTTCTTTCTCTCTTTGTCATATGAACAATTGTCTGATTTTTCTTGTAAATTTCGCGAGTCAGTCTGTGTTTCTGAATATGATGTCCTGGGCTGACAATCTTATGTGTTGGGATGACTGACAGCCCATGTCAGCTCAGGCTGAGATTCGATTGATGAAGTCGAAACGGAACGAAACACTTCAGCAGAATTTGTAATGGTTGATGGCAACTAGTTAGCAACTTGCTTTTTGGCTTCCAGATACGATATTTTGTTTTGATGTTTCAGTCTCAATGACGGGGGCTTTCAACGCAAAACATAGCAGCTACAAGACATATGGTCACACCCAGTGTCAGTATACTATATGAAAGGAAAGGGATGTACGTTCGAAGAAGATCTCAACAACCCCCACTGTAAATACCCCTCATTTCAGGCCAATACATTTAGCTACACAATGAGACATAACAAATCGAAGCCCTACCTTTGGACCTATCATCTTCAGAAGCTCAAAATATGGTGCTTTTTCGATTCCGAGCCAAAATCCCTTCTCAGAATTTGTACAGCTAACTTACCGTCTTTTTTGTTTATTGGATCGTGAACACATATACAACCGGCTAAAAACGTTCAAACGATGGTACCTGTCAGCCCGCCCATCATCATTCGTTCCGCGACACATACACCTGATGGTATAATGAAATTTACGTACATATATTCGTCTCAATAAGCTGTAGCCGTGCCTCGTCCGTTATAGACGACCTTGGCCTTGACATACCCAGCACTGAAAAAAAGCCAGCGAACTGTTTGGCGATAAATAGACTTTCTTCATCTATGTCTCATTGTGTAGCTAAATGTATTGGCTTGAAATGAGTTTTATAGCGGTATTTACGCAGGACGTTGTTACTTTACCTTTCCTTTTATATGGTATACTGACACTGGGTGTGACCATGTATCTTCTTGCTGCTTTTTTTTTGCGTTACAATACCCTGTGGTCTCAATATCTGGGATTAAATTTTCTAAACAGGAAAAAACTTTTGCCAGCCACAATTCCTGGCTGTTTGTGAGCTAGGAAACCCCAGGGCGACCACAGGATTGGGAACCGTGACCAAACTATTGACAAGTATAACATCGATTAGGATAGTCGATGAGGGACATATAACTCCACTCCGATTTTGACATAAACAACTTTAATTGAATCTCGATCACCAAAATTCGGGCCCATGAATAGTAGTTGTTGGAACTGTTTTCAGAATCATTATTTCAAGTCTTTGTCGTTACGAATTGAACAAGATTGTAGGATATGCTGCATGTAATGTGGTATGTCTTGGGAGAATGACAAAGGGGCGTACGCTGCATGTAGTGTATTACTTCTTGGGAGAATGACAAAGGGGTGTACGCTGCATGTAATGTATTACGTCTTGGGAGAATGACAAAGGGGTGTACGCTGCATGTAATGTATTACGTCTTGGGAGAATGACAAAGGGGTGTACGCTGCATGTAATGTATTTCGTCTTGGGAGAATGACAAAGTGGTGTACGCTGCATGTAATGTATTACTTCTTGGGAGAATGACAAAGCGGTGTTCCCTGCATGTAATGTGTTGCGTCTTGGGTACGAAGGGGTGTACGCTGAATGTAGTGGTGTAGTGGTGTAGTACGTATTGGGGGAATGACAAATGGGTGTACGCTGAATGTAGTGTATTACTTCGTGGGAGAATGACAAAGGGGTGTACGCTGAATGTATTGCATTGTGTCTTGGGAGAATGACAAATGGGTGTACGCTGAATGTAGTGTATTACTTCTTGGGAGAATGACAAATGGGTGTACGCTGCATGTAATGTTTTATGTCCTTGGAGAATGACAAAGGGGTGTTCTCTGCATGTAATGTGTTACGTCTAGGGAGATTGACAAATTAAGAAAGTGACCTAACATTACTGTTTGTAAGTTAAATTGAACCAAAAAAAGTAGATGTTTATAAGCATGATACAACTATGATTTGTCGGTGACAAAGTACATTTACAGACTAGTTCATGTCATGTGTTTCTTAGTGTGAATTTAGTGCCTTAGTGTGAGTGACTATTTACCTACTATTCCCTAATAATATACGAGACCTGGTGAAGAGTACAAAAAACACTTTGACAGTCTCCAGATTGTCGCACGTATGTGAGGCAAAGGTTGCAGTAGAATACATAACGTCAACGCTAGAGAATAATCAGTCAGTATATTTATTAACTCGAAGTTAGAATGCTTCTTCTGTATTATGAAATAAACATTCATTCTGAAAAAAATTCCTTTTAGAATCGTATGTGCTGGACGAAAAACATTTGTTTGTGCTTCTGATATTGAAATGCAAACATCCTTAATCAATTATCCTATTACATTTCGTTCGAGCATGCTTCTTCTACCTAGATTTGAAAGAGCTTCATATGACTTGCTCTGAAGTTGTTAATCAAGGTTACAGCATTCAAAGTGTTGTATACTAGACACGTGAAGGACATTTCCTAACTTTACGCATCAGTGACAAAATTATGTCCAATGCAATTTCCAAATTTGACTTGCAGCATATGTTCCCAAGATCCTCGGAATGGTACAGACTCTGCTTATAGCAGAGAGTTCTTATGAATGTGGAAATGGTCTTGTCGCTCTTATTTAGATGTTCCATGGTAACTGTCCTTGACTATTTGACTTTGCAACAGCCTATGCATGAGCTGTGCTGGGTGCAGCATTTTTATGCAAACTATTTCTGTCGGATGGTACCGGTAGCGCAGGTCATGCTTGCCTTTTTCGCGAACACCTGGTGTCATCACTGATATTTTCAGGGATCTATTTATTTAATCATTTTCATCATTATGTTGCCTGTTATGCTAATGGGTCTATTTCGGCAGAAAACTATATTGATCCTTCAAGTGTGTCTCAGAGCGAGCGTGTGATACCGCACGAGATACAACCGATTCAAATGTGGATCTTAAAAACAGTAATTGACCTGGTGTCATTGACCTGGTGTCGCAATTGATTTTGTTGATTGCGAGGCGTACATTTGTCTTTAAGAGTAGTTCAGACTGTGTTGTATCACTGGTAGCATTATTAAAACAAATATTGCCCGTGCAACGTCATCATAAGCACCAAAAAGACACAATGCTCTATGGTTTATTTTGCAGTTTAATTACTCATGTATATGGAATACTGTTATTTACTGGATACGTCTTGGTGACAATAAGTTTAATGTTATGAGTTTGTTCCCTACCCTCAAACTTAGTTTAACAAGCTTGCAAGGTTTCGGTCTATTGCGCCGTCTTATCGCTCATACTGACGCAAAAGATATAACATCACAGTCGTATATGAAAAAGCACCAAATTTCAAGCTGTCAATTTTCAAGAATGCGTACTTTTCTGTACACATAACCTTCTGCGGTGATGTGGTAGTCAAATCTTCTGATTCAATCTGGTTGGGTTTTTTTATTTACCGATGAGATTCGAGTAGTTTACAAATTCATGGCATAATAGGCGCCTGTGAGTGTTAATTATAAGTACAATACATAATCATCCAATACGTATGTAAAACAAGTATTCCTATTTAGATGTGTACACATTGTTTTCAACTTATACTAACCCGGTTTTATGGTGCTAGTTTTTTAGCTGCCATGCGCTAGTTTAATATGGATATCCTATACATTATAATGGCTACCAGTCGGTGTTTTAACCTCTTAATGCTGAGCGCCAGGCATATGTTAAGTACAATGTACCATATTTTAACGTCGTGTGGTATGACGCGGCAAGGGCTTCGAGCCACCAACCACTCGCTTTTTGGGAATACGACCTAACCGGTCGCGAAGATAAAAACGTCACATGTATTGATATTGTAACATGAGGGATGGGTACCTCAGATTCAGACCCTTTTTCACTAGACGACCTTTGACCCAGTTATTTCGTTCCACGGCATAGCTTTGACCTCGACCGTAACGGTAAACGTTGTAACATTACACGCGCAGGACCGGTACCTTGGCCCTAGATATTTGTTACACTGCAGTACCTTGGATCTCTCTGCCCGTTATGATCAGGGTGAGAATAGGTCAGCAACCAATGCTTGCCGTTAAAGGCGACAATGCTCGAAAGGGGCGACTAACGGGATCGGGTGGTCAGGCTCACTGACTTGGTTGATGCATGTCATCGTATCCCAATTGCGTGGGTCGATGCTCATGATATCGATCACAGCATTGTCTGGTCCAAAATCTATTATGTACAGACCGCCGTTTTATAACTGGAATATTCAACAATAACAAAGAAACAAACCTGTGATCTCGATCGTTGTTTCACTACACGTGCAATACGGATACCTCGGACCCAGATCGTTTATACACTACACAGGGGCGGTCGGGTAGCCTTGTGGTTAAAGCGTTCGCTCGTCACGCCGAAGACCCGGGTTCGATTCCCGACATGGGTACAATGTGTGAAGCCCATTTCTGGTGTCCCCCGCCGTGATATTGCTGGAATATTGCTTAAAGCGGCGTAAAACCAAACTCACTCAGTCACTATACACTACACGTGCAGGACCGGTACCTCGGACCTCAATCGTTGTTACAGTACACGTGCTGGATGGGTACCTGGAATCTAGATTGTTCTTACGCTACACGTGCATGGTGGATGACTGTGAGGATGAGGAAGGAAAGATAAGTTGTCACAGGCAAGCAAGACAGCCGTTCGATGTGTGACCCGCGAAGATCCGTGGTAGAATAGGTCTTCAGCAACCCATGCTTGCTGTAAAAGGCGACTACGCTTGTCGTAAGAGGCGACTAACTGGATCGCTGGTCAGGCTTGCTGACTTGGTTGATGCATGTAATCGATCCTTCGTGGATCGATGTTTATGATGTCAATCACTGGACTGTCTGATCCAGACTCGATTATTTACAGACCGCCGTCATAAAGCTGGAATATTGCTGGGTGCGGCGTTAAACAACAAACCAAAACCAACCGATCGATATGTCGAAGCGACTGTAAAATCTAGAAAGATAGTAGGAAAGCAGCCATGTTTCTACCAGTCTCCATCTCAGCTATTTTGTCCGATATTGTGGCAGACAGTTGATGAACGTTCACTTCATTTCGCTAATTACCAACTCGATTCATCACGGCTGTGTCTTTTACGTATGTTATTCATCACGGCTGTGTAAGAATTGGATTCTCCTAGCCGAGAAATGGCTGAGTTCAAAGATCGGTCGTCATACGAGCAGAAAGAAACGGAAAGGAATTAAATACAGATACTACATTGTCAAAATGTTAAGAGACCGAGGCTTGTTCATGGTTTCCCCTTGGAGACATAGACGTTTTCCTTCTCTTCGCCTAGAGTCTGTTAAGATTTCCGTTTTCAGACCCGGGAAGATCCGGGGTAGAATAGATCTTCAGCAACCCATACTTGCCGTAAAAGGGGACTATGCTTGTCGTATAAGGCGACTAACGGGATCGGGTGGTCAGGATGGCTGACTTGGTTGATGCATGTCATCGATCCCAATTGCATGGATCGATGCTCACGATAGTAAACACTGGATTGTTTGGTCCAGACTCGATTAATTACAGACCGCCGTCATATAGCTTGAATATTGCTGAGTGCGGCGTTAAACAACCAACCAACCAATCCTTAATGCATTTTGAACATATGCGCATGAGAAGGTATGTTGAAAAAATCTGCATGGGTAAACACACCGCTAGAGCTTGGAGTTCATTGCTCAGAGTTGAGCCCTTATGCTGTTTCAAGATGCAAAGATAGTATTGAGGTAAGTATACCAGATTCGTCATAATTTTAATCGTAAGTTATGATGACTTAAGTTGTAAGCGCCTAGCACTTGCATCACTTTACGCTTACTTTCAGCATGAACACTCTTTGCGTTCTAGTTAGCCTGGATGGAGAGGATGGTGAACAAAGCTAAACTGTGTGTATTGATTCACTCGTTTGCTTTACAACAATCGGCTGATGGTAGCCAATAGCGTCGGCTGGATGTGACGGGTGTATGTAACAAACAATATGAAAATCTATCCTTGTAAATCGTCTTTTAAATGTGTAAATTTAGTAGAATTGGAAAAAGACATATTCTGATTGTTCCTAAACTCTAAAATATGTTGACTCTTGTACTCTTAAATCATCAAGTCCACTAAGCCGAATGCAAAACTATTCAAATTTCTGATTTTAAATACTTATACAAAAGGTATCGCGGACACGATATTAGCAGTGGAGTTTCTGCTCACTTTAAGTGCTACAGGAGCGGTAGCCTAGTGGTTAAACCGTTCGCTCGTCACGGGTTCGACCCGGGTTCGATTCCCGACATGGGGACAATGTATGAAACCCATTTCTGGTGTTCCCTGCAGTGATATTGCTGGAATATTCTTAAAAGAGGCGTAAAACCATACTCACTCACTCAATCAAGTGCTACAACCATTTTAAATATGGCGCCCACTCTACCATGCATTCATCGCGTTCTCACAAAGACACGTGAGTCAGTTTGAACAGTTATCCTTGTCAAAGAAAATGCTTTCAAAAATAATAACACTTCGGATTATTGAAAAACGAAATTGTCGCAATGTTGGTATTTTAGAAAATAATATTTAGTCGCATTAAAAAAATACCTGGTTTTGAAGCTATAGCTAAAATAAATATATAGTCTAAAAATCCATGTCCATTTCTGTAAAATGACACCTGTAAAAATCCGGGTTGAAATTGACCTTCTGCAACACGTGCTTGTCGTAAGAGGCGGTGAACGGGATCGGGTTGATGCATGTCATCGTATCCCAATTGAGTAGATCTTTACTCATGATATCAGTTACTGGATTGTCTGTTCCAGATTCCATTATTTACAGAACATTGCAGAGTGCGACGTTAAACGACAAATAAAAAAACTCATGATTAGATGCAGATACTTGAATGTAAACGATTATTGCCTTTAAGCTGGAACTACATGACGGCAGTTATGATAATCCTATACCTAGGCAAGAAGTTCTATTTTACAAGGCCTTCGTTTTACATTCTTCATCATGGAACATTACATTCTACACGCCATTATCCCAAACCCGTCACAAAAAACATATAAACAAAGACGTGACATTTTCAACTTTATTGTAAGAAAGAAATGAATCGTCGTTACTATTCATTCAAGAAAACCGCAGTGAACATGGAATTAAACGGAAGGTTTATGAAAGTATATGTGACGAATACAGTCGCAGAATCGAGTGAGAAATTACCATTGAGAACATTTAAATAATTTCTATAATTAGGAGCAATCAAATTGTTTGAAGTAGCTATATTTTTGTCCCACACAAAACAGTTGTAAGTACCAAGGGTATTTGTATATAGTGCCATTAGTGTACCCGTCGTGTCTAATTTGTCATCATCAATCGAATAAACCAGTCGCCTGTGGGCTACGGCAGAAGTCGTCCAATTCAATGTTGGATGTTCGGTGAGGAATATTTTATGTTCCTAAGTTTACGAATAAGAAACTATAGGGCTACATCACACCACACCAGCGGACATTGTTTTGTATCGGCACGTATATTCATGAAAACAATTGTGAGGTCAAGTACGTAAGTGAGTAAGAGGGTTTATGCGGTAGTAATCAATACTACTATTATTCTTGAAGGCTTTAGATAAGGATAAACAATTTTACTTTCAACAGCATATTAAGGATGAAAATATGACCTGACTTAGACTTAGAGATAAAGCATCATTCCAGGTACTTGGCGGACCTGTAACAGGATCACCCATGGTCACTTGGATGGCCACTGAGCATATAGACATGGATCTTGTTAACAGCCTCTCCGTCAATACCATCCTTCCAGAACACATCAGTTGTGTCCCCGCCCCAGAAAGTGTCTGTTGGTTTCAGCCGCCCAGTTGGATTACACTCAGGAGGGTTGGTAAACCAGAAGCCAGACTTTGTCACACCAGCTGCCCCGGAGTGGTCCACATCTGGGGTACTGAAGGGCGTGTCGCTCACAAGAGACTCTGCTGGATGCTGCACCCATTCTATGTTAGGATAGTTGGAGGAAAAGATCATCTTGTAGTCGTCTACTTCCGGTCCTACCCGGAAGTCCTCGTAGATCCGCTGCGCTAGTTGATTGAAGTGGTCAGCACCGGGTGTCCTAAGTTCAATAACAAGGTACTGTCTTCTGCCACTAGTTATGTAATGTACATTGTCATTGCCCAACCAGTGGTCACCTGAGAGACTACCGAACCCCATCTTGTACTCCTCCCACGTCCTGGTAAAATTCTCATTTCCTGAAGTCTGGGTCATGATAAGCGTCCTTCCTCCATACATCATGAGACAGTGGACCTCGATCGGCCCAGGAGCACCGTTCGGATGGCACAGGAAGTTAGCGTCTTGATTGGCATAGTAACTGTAGAGGTTCCCTTCAGTGCAGTCTGAAATGTACAAAGTGTACAGTACTAGTTATATTACAAATACCGTTACTGCTAGTAGTAGTAGCAGCAGCAGCAGCAGCAGTAGTAGTAACGCCTCCGTGTTCTAGTGGTAGAGCGTTCTGGTACTATAAGTACTAATACTGATGCTCCTTCTTCTATTACTACCGATGCTGCTGCCGACACTACGATTACCAACACAACCACTTCCACTGCAGCTGCTACAGGGAGTGTAATAAACTATCATTTCGTCTAGACATCATTCAAAGCAGCGGGGCGCAGTCGTCAGCTTCACACACGACATTTATCCCACTGCCAGGACCAGCACACAAGAGAGTGGGGCACCCTCCCCTTTGAACAGATGTTGCCTCTGGTGTTACTGGTGTGACAGTTATCCTGTACACACTAGAACTGATGAATGCAATACAGGGGCCACTATACTGTGACTCTCTCACTAACAATGCTGACATTGAATTGACCCAGGACGTACCTTGCATGAGCCTTTTGCACAGGTCGCCAACGTAGCCGCCGTAACAGACGCAGGTGTTGCTTGAAACGTCATAGTCTCCACCGTGAAAACAAGGGTTGTCAATCTGTGAATAGAAATACCTTCAGTTCGGAGAATTTATGATTTTTTTTAATACAAAACGATCTGCGATAAGCACTGCAAACTATACGCGTAGACGCACGTTTAAAGATGTTGTCAGAGTAATGTCACCAGCAGCCACCTAGCAAGCATTGGACATTTTTCGCTTAGACATCATGTAGTCTTTAAAATGGCAGGCACATTCAAAGTACATATTTGTAAATGGGATGTGTGTTATATGACACATATTTGTGTGAGTGAGTGAGTGAGTCATGATTTATAGTCACATCGGCAGCATTTCAGCCATATCGTGTCTTGACAGTGTTATACATTAATAATACCATATCGTATAATGGAATAACATCATCTCACTTAACTGTCAAACATTGGAGAAGATTACGATAAAACAGTTTATATTTGTAAGTGCCCATTTTGCCAAATCATCAATTATTCATTGAATAATATTGCCAGTCAATCATGATAAAAAAAAACTGTACCCATTTGCTAAGGTATATTTAAAATTGAAGTGAATTTAATTTGAAGTATGGAATGCAACAGTGGCTAAGAATTTGGTTAAAAAGATCTCAGTATTATGATCAGTTGTTTTGCCATAAATAGAACAGTACTGATTATATGATGACCCAAACAGGAACATCTGAGGAATTTTACAAAGGCCAATTTATCCTTATTCTAGAAAATATATAGGAAGTATGTACTAAAAATCTAAACCTGGCAATTTTCAGAAATGCTCCACATTTCTCAGGAAATCCCAAGGAGTGCCCTTTCATGAATACAGAAGCTAATTGCTAATTGCCACACATTTATTTATCCCCATGGTCTTCATCAACAGGCTAGTCCACTCCATGTACAGGAGATGTGTGGCTGTAGTCAACGCCCGTGGTGGCCACACCAGGTCCTGATTTTGAACCCCCCAGCTGTGATGTCTTCTGGTGCCCCCCCAAATTCACAATTCGCAAAAGCATTCCCTAGACTGTTAATTTCATGTGGGTCAAACACTGACTTTCCCCGGGGTCTTTACTTACGTATATAAGCATTTGAAAATAAAGATATTTATATGATACATCAACATGACTTTTCTTTTGCCTTTCAGTGTATTATGAAATAATACTTATCGGACATTCATGAAACGTCACAGATTTATTTGATCGATTCTTTGTCTTGATGTGCAAATGACTAATCATTTTTAGATTCCCTCTCTACAGCGACCACCTGGTTGCCATATGCAGGTTTTATGAACGGGTTTATCACCCTTGACCCTTTTAACCGATTTCTGTCAAACTTACTGTAGAACAAAGGTTACCTTACGATACTCTACAAGGTAACCCCATTTCCGTTACTATTCTATACCATAGCGACTCTGGTTGATTGAAATGTAGTTATTGTCCAATCGTAAATGTTACACTGTTATTTTACAAATATTGTATATTTTAATTCAAATGTCTCCCTACAATTGTTAAATTACTTGGCGTCGTCGCTGGAGTGTTAATACATTATGACGTCACAGTTGTAATTTATGACGTCACCATAAGTATGACGTCATAATATATGTCATTGTCAGTTACACTGAAGAGCTGTCATGAGACAGCGAAAGTACTATGTCTGAAACTGATATAAAGAAGATGATTGACTAACGTGGACTTTATTATTTTATTATATATATATATATATATATATGTGTGTGTGTGTGTGTGTTCGTGTGTGTGTGTGTGTGTGTGTTCGTGTGTGTGTGTGTGTGTGTGTGTGTGTGTGTGTGTGTGTGTGTGTGTGTGTGTGTGTGTGTGTTATGGAAACCCTACCACGATGCCTACACCCATGAACCTATAACTGCTTCGGCGGATGCGACTTTTCGGAGCAGACCAGACTAAGTCGAACATGGTTGTTAGATGGACAGTTAAGCATACGCCAGAACCATATGACATTAAAAACATTAGGAATTCGAAGGCAATGATGTTGATGTTGAGAAAAACATAAGTATCGTGTCGAGTCAAAAATAGCCATCGCAGGGTCAGATGGCAATACGTCACATAAACCTTTCGGTCATCTTGCATGTATGGAAAACATTAAACTTGCAAGAATTGTTCTATGGGAAATTAAATTCCTCCCGCATTGCAATCGCAATGGAAGACATGATCACAACCTCAGTTTTTCATCTGAAGATTATATGAAATAGGGTAGAGCTTTTAAAGGAGCAATCAGAGTCCTACATTCCATTGCACGATAACAACCTAACCTATGTGCTTGAGTTTGGAGTACCATAACGTGGCAATTTACAAAATTTGCACGAAATCGGTTCATTTCTAAATTTCGAGCAATCAGAGGCCTCCGTTCCTTTGCCACGGTAACACAATGGTAACGGAAATGAAGCCATATTCGTACAGCGTCCGTAGCTACACCTACGTATATATCTGAAAGAAATCGATGTAGTAGTTTGTTGTCAGGCCAAATTGAAATGACGAAGTAACAAAGGACTAACTCTGCCCAAATGAAAAAATAATTGCAATGTGCCCAACTACATATTGAAGTGGTCACGTGTACGACGTTTAATTGAAATAAGTGAATTAGTTTAGAAGAAATCTTTTATAGTGTCCCTAGATACACCTTTGTACTAAGATTGAACAAATTCGGCTAAATTACATGTTGGCAATGACCACTGAAATGAAACCTGTAACTAACGACGAGGTTGTCGTTGTTGAGACCAGATTGTTGGAATATGAAAGGCGCAGTGCACTTACACAAGTTCCATGGCTCTACTATATGTAGTTGAAGAAAGAAATTATTCCAGTACGAATAATAAAATAACAATGAAAAATAGGAAAAGGTACCCTATATTTCCAATAAAACTTTGTTTCTAAGCATCTTTTACAATAAGGGGCGATATGTACGACATGAGCCCTTGATGTAAAGAATTTTTTTTACATTAAAGAGTGCGGGTTGTTACTCCTTATGTAAAAAAATACGTTGAGAGTTAACACGTTACCCTCAATGTAACAAAATTTACATTGAGAGTATTTTTTACATTAACGGTTGTAACAGATCCTATTTAATATATACATCACTTGTGGTTGACAGTGTTTTTATAAACAAATTACCAAATACAATTAAAACGACAAATCTAAATTCTCCCTATTTTTCATATTGACCTATTCACACAATGACTTTCTGCACGCAAACAAGATGTAGCGCTAATTTTTATTAAATAATTAAAAATAATACTACACTCCATACATTACATGTATTAATTTTTGTAGTAATTTACGTACTGCTAAAATTTTATTTCACTTCTTCTGAATTAATGAATACTCATTTTCTGTTTGCGGTATTTAATCTAATTTCCAAGCGCATTAAAATATCAAATTTTAAATGACAAATATGGCGTCGAACGAAGCAAGGAGGCCCGATCGTTTAGCAATACCTTTGAAGCATAGTTGCTCAAATAGGAAAGTTTTAAACACATAACGCATAAGAGCTGGTATCCAGTAAATCTATATATGTATTTCGATATTCACAGTAACGATTTACAAAGCCTCATGATCCCATTAGTGTCTTACACCATCAAATATGTACATTCTCATATTTCAAAATTAATGTTTTGTGTTTGTAATTTTTATATTGTTCAAAGCCTTAACGCAAAGGTCGATAATTTCACAAGATCAATATCTTGATTTTATATCTGATGATGAATAAAAAAACGTTTTACGTAGTTATTCGTACGTTCTGCTAAAAAAACGTCAAATATCTCGCATTCTCGAGATGGAAATATTGTAAGTCCATTAATATTAAACCGATAAACAATAATACATAGGTTCGTCAAACAGGGGATACGTTGCACGAGTATGAGGAACCTGATAGTTGTCCAGACTCCTTCTCTTAAAGCAACAGACTCTCAGCCATCTTCAGTACCGCCCTTTCTCTATTCCCATGTATCCCAAACTTCCATGAATATGTGGGAAATATTTTGCCTTTGATTTCATTTTGATGAATATATGTCGATGAACACCGAAAACTTGTGAAAAGTATAACAGTGTATATATGGTCGCACGGATGTGAGGCAAAGAAGCAGAAGAATCAATGGAAAGTGCAGTGACATACAACGTCAACGCCAGAGAACATTATATGAATGAATCGATGAAATTTAGTGATGACACAAGGTGTTCGCGAAAAGGGTATCCATGCCATGCCCTGCCCTACCGCCACAAGCATGCCCTGCCACTCCAATTTGCATAAGAAAATAAGTGTTTGTTTGCTGCCCATCATCGCACCTAGCAATAATCCAGTGCAAAGTCTACATGACTATTTCTATGGAGCAGTTAAAGAAATTATTGTTATACTTCTATGAAGAAGCTTGCAATTCCATTAGTTAATCCGTACCACGTGACGAAACAATGCATTTCAGTGTAGACTTCTAAGTCATGTGACTGTCACTGACCTCAATATTGACCTGTCACGTGGTGAATATTCACTCGTCTGTTAGAAAACAAGATGGCATCTGGTGTACTGACATTTTACAGTTCGCAGCAAGTTACTGTAATGAAACAGAGGACGGTAAAAAGGTTTCACAAACTTCAAAGAGAATTTCCGAATTAGAAAACGAATGGTTACGCTTGACGAGGTCAATATTCAAAGACAAGCACCCCTTCGGCGGTCTGATGGGACCGCGACGTGCGGATCGATTTAGGTTTCTCTTCTTCAATGTGATAAAATACAAACGAATGTTTTTCGTCCAATAAATACGGTTCTAAAAGGTTTGTTTTAAGAGATAATGGTTATTTCATCATACAGAAAGAACATTCTATCCTCAACGTTACATTATGGATCTGATAAGTGTCTGTCAGTGCAACTGATTCGAATATGGATTTTAAAAGCAGTAATTGATCTGGCGTCTTTGATAACAACAGTTCTGTTTGTAGTGCTGAAGGACGTAGCGAAATTTGTGTTTCACAATAGTTGACAGACTGTGTCTTATCACTGGTAGCATTATACAAATAATTAGCCCCGTTTAATGTAAACGGCACTTCGTGTACAATCAATATATTCATCTAAGCTACCGAGCAAAGGAAAGTGTACAACCATGTTTGATGGAGCCTAGAAGGTTTGAAACAAGCAAGAAGTGGTTATTCCATGGTTATATGTTTGATTCAGGTATCATAGTTATATTTAACCTTAAGTATGCAGTGTTTCGGCGACCGTTTTGCAGCCCAGTAACGTTTTGATAACCTAGTCATTTGGTCAAATTTGATTTCAAGTGTATACTTTCTTTTGACCGGCAGTTTACCTAGAATACTGTTTATTTGGTACATTTTGCTCAGACATCTATCGACAAAAAATTGCTGTTATTTATTAGATCCTTCGAATTTTTGGGTTACATTAAATAATGTAGTTCTCCATCTTCAAGGGTTAAGGACAAAAAATAAAAATGTATGTCATCTGAAGTATACCGAGAAAACAATGTGAAATGGCGGCCTACACCTAGACACCATATGTGTGCAATAGGGGTTTATCTCAAATAGTCGAAATTTCGATCTTTTTCTCGTTATTTTGATTCATTTCTCTTTGCTTCGAGTATTTCTCGTTACTTCGATTATTATCTCGTAGTTTCGATTATTTTCACGTTATTTCAACTATTTTCTCGAAGTTAAGAGTTTTTCTCGTTTCTTCGATTTATTTTTCGTTATTTCAATTATTTTCTCTCAAATTCGAGTTTTTTTTAATGCATTTGAAATAACGAGAAAATAATCCAAATTACGAAAAGGTAATGGAAGGAACGGTAAAAAAATCGAAATGTCGAGAAAATAACAAAAAGTCTTAATTTAAAAAAGATAGATTGATGCTAAAAAGTTACCCACTGTACACGTGGCAATTGCGACTGTGTGCGAGTAAATAAAGATATTTAAGATAGCAAGGCCATAAATCCCCAAGAAAAATGTTGCAACACCACATATTTCAAGGGCAAAGTATGTTGCCCTGTCCTATACCCATCTGAAATGTGCAAAAAAGGCGTTAACATGCGCGATTATGCGACATATTGATAATTTCGCATTGTTGACCTTTTCCATTATCTGACATACTGTGGCGTTAAACAAAACTCGCTCACTCGCTTAATTCGCTGGGCAACGTTGCGTACCCCAGGTGTGCAAAAAGCCTCTGGTTTGGAAACCCCTGTCAGCACCATACCTTTGCTTTGGTGTTTGACCAAATTGGTATACGTCTTAGACCTGCATCACATGAAACTGACACGCTAATAATAATCGATAATACTCATGCCATCCCTCTTGACGCAACGATGCTTAGCTTGGTAAATTAAAGGCATATTTCACAAAAAAACGTTTTTGCGATGTATATATACATCTAAATTCATGAAGATTTTAATAAAGGTAAAGAGTGATGTAAAATGTGCTTTGCCCTGGATTCCAAGTGTCTCTTTCAAATTTGTTAGACTATACCCAGTCTGTTAGGACTTATATCCAGTATGTTATGTAGACAGTGGACAACTTACGTCATTATAGTGATTTAATGTGGGTCCTTGGCTCGCCGGAAACCTGTGATCGTGGTTTCGCACCAATTATGTTTGTCAGTACCCTACATGTGATCTAGGGTTCACCAAACTGGTAAACGTCTGACACCTGCATCGCGTCTGGCTTTCCTCTCACATTAAGTTGAGACGCCGTGATGTAACTGGAATACTGTTCAAAGCGACGTTAAAGAATACACACTCACTCATACATTAAAGGACCCGTGACCAAAAATCTGTGTGAAATGTATAAGGACTACTTACGTCATTATAGTGAATGTATTGCCCTTCACACTCGCCGGCTTTTAGGTATGCACTGTGCAGGTTGCAGAGTAGCGGCGCTGTCGTTTTAACCGAAAATGATTTACACGAGTCGTATCGTGCACATGCCACAGCACACTCCATCTGGGTCAGCACCGGCCCAGACATTGTGCTGGTGATGTCGTCACATGTCGTAATCTTTGTGAATCCTTTTGTCCTCAACCCAGCAGAGAGTGCAGAGAGGATGGCGGAGAGAAGAAAGAGAGTTGGTAATATTATCTTTAGAGATATCCTAGCCATGTCGTACTTTTTTCTGCACGATCAAGCGCCTTCACCTAATGACGTTCCGAGTTAAATACAGGCGACGCTCTATGGTGTCTGCCAATACGTAGATCCAATTGATTATTGAAATGACATGGATTGGTCGCTGAGATGAGCAAATGAAACTCACAAGGCTTAAAAGAGGCGTTATTGAATGTTAATGACTGACACAAACCTGCGTATTCAGCAATGTCACAGGTAGTGGAGGCAGGAATCAATCTTCAGAATAACAACACAAGGTAATGTTCTGCCCAGATTTTCCTTACACTACACGCGAAGGACATATGTCTCACAACCAGATCGTAATTCACCTACACGTGTAGGACACAAACTTCTCAGCCAGATTATTGTTACACTACACGTGTAGTATATATACCTCACATCCAGATCGTTGTAACACAACACGCGTAGGACAGGTACAATGTACCTCACACCAGATTGCAGTTGCACAACTCGTGTAGGGCAGGTTCCTCTCACCCAGGTTATTGTTACATAACACGTGTAGGACACATACCTCACACCAGAGCATTATTCACCTACACGTGTAGGACATATACTTCTCACCCAGATTATTGTTACACAACACGTGTAGGATATATACCTCACATCCAGATCGTTGTAACACAACACCAGTAGAACCTACAGATACCTCACATCCAGATCGCTGTTACAGAACACGCGTAGGACAGGTACAATGTACCTCACGCCAGATTGCAGTTACACAACTCGTGTAGGACAGGTTCCTCTCACCCAGATTATTGTTACACAACACGTGTAGGACATATACCTCACAGCAGATCGCTGTTACACAACACGTGTAGGACATATACCTCACACCAGATTGCAGTTACACAACACGTGTAGGACATATACCTCACAGCAGATCGCTGTTACACAACACGTGTAGGACATATACCTCACACCAGATTGCAGTTACACAACTCGTGTAGGACAGGTTCCTATCACCCAGATTATTGTTACATAACACGTGTAGGACATATACCTCACAGCAGATCGCTGTTACACAACACATGTAGGACATATACCTCACAGCAGATCGCTGTTACACAACACGTGTAGGACATATACCTCACACCAGATCGCTGTTACACAACACGTGTAGGACAGTTTCCTCTCAATCTGATTATTGTTACATAACACGTGTAGGACATATACCTTACACCAGATCGGTGTTACACAACATGAGCAG
Source organism: Haliotis rufescens (assembly GCF_023055435.1). NCBI lineage: Eukaryota > Metazoa > Mollusca > Gastropoda > Lepetellida > Haliotidae > Haliotis > Haliotis rufescens. The sequence goes on along the minus strand of NW_025964372.1, from coordinate 38,087,975 downwards.
GACAGGTTCCTCTCACCCAGATTATTGTTACATAACACTTGTAGGACATATACCTCACAGCAGATCGCTGTTACACACCACGTGTAGGACATATACCTCACACCAGATTGCAGTTACACAACTCGTGTAGGACAGGTTCCTATCACCCAGATTATTGTTACATAACACGTGTAGGACATATACCTCACAGCAGATCGCTGTTACACAACACGTGTAGGACATATACCTCACAGCAGATCGCTGTTACTCAACACGTGTAGGACATATACCTCACACCAGATCGCTGTTACACAACACGTATAGGACAGTTTCCTCTCAATCTGATTATTGTTACATAACACGTGTAGGACATATAACTTACACCAGATCGGTGTTACACAATATGAGCAGGACAGGTTCCTCTCACCCAGGTTATTGTTACATAACACTTGTAGGACATATACCTCACACCAGATCGCTGTTACACAACACGTGTAAGACAGGTACCTCGCACCAGATCGCTGTTACACAACACGTGTAGGACATATACCTCACACCAGATTGCAGTTACACAACTCGTGTAGGACAGGTTCCTATCACCCAGATTATTGTTACATAACACGTGTAGGACATATACCTCACAGCAGATCGCTGTTACACAACACGTGTAGGACATATACCTCACAGCAGATCGCTGTTACACAACACGTGTAGGACATATACCTCACACCAGATCGCTGTTACACAACACGTGTAGGACATATACCTAACACCAGATCGCTGTTACACAACATGAGCAGGACAGGTTCCTCTCACCCAGATTATTGTTACATAACACTTGTAGGACATATACCTCACACCAGATCGCTGTTACACAACACGTGTAAGACAGGTACCTCGCACCAGATCGCTGTTACACAACACGTGTAGGACATATACCTCACACCAGATTGCAGTTACACAACTCATGTAGGACAGGTTCCTCGCACCAGATCGCAGTTACACAACACGTGTAGGACATATACCTCACACCAGATCGTTATTCACCTACACGTGTAGGACACATACTTCTCACCCAGATTATTGTTACACAACACGTGTAGGAAATATACCAGATCGTTGTAACACAACACAAGTAGAACCTACAGGTACCTCACACCAGATTGCAGTTACACAACACGTGTAGGACAGGTTCCTCTCACCCAGATTATTGTTACACAACACGTGTAGGAAATATACCAGATCGTTGTAACACAACACAAGTAGAACCTACAGGTACCTCACACCAGATTGCAGTTACACAACACGTGTAGGACAGGTTCCTCTCACCCAGATTATTGTTACACAACACGTGTAGGAAGTATACCTCACATCCAGATCGTTGTAACACAACACATGTAGAACCTACAGATACCTCACATCCAGATCGCTGTTACAGAACACGTGTAGGACAGGTACAATGTACCTCACACCAGATTGCAGTTACACAACTCGTGTAGGGCAGGTTCCTCTCACCCAGATTATTGTTACATAACACGTGTAGGACATATACCTCACAGCAGATCGCTGTTACACAACACGTGTAGGACATATACCTCACACCAGATTGCAGTTACACAACTCGTGTAGGACAGGTTCCTATCACCCAGATTATTGTTACATAACACGTGTAGGACATATACCTAACAGCAGAACGCTGTTACACAACACGTGCAGGACATATACCTCACACCAGATTGCAGTTACACAACTCGTGTAGGACAGGTTCCTATCACCCAGATTATTGTTACATAACACGTGTAGGACATATACCTCACAGCAGATCGCTGTTACACAACACGTGTAGGACATATACCTCACAGCAGATCGCTGTTACACAACACGTGTAGGACATATACCTCACACCAGATCGCTGTTACACAACACGTGTAGGACAGTTTCCTCTCAATCTGATTATTGTTACATAACACGTGTAGGACATATACCTTACACCAGATCGGTGTTACACAACATGAGCAGGACAGGTTCCTCTCACCCAGATTATTGTTACATAACACTTGTAGGACATATACCTAACAGCAGATCGCTGTTACACAACACGTGTAGGACATATACCTCACACCAGATTGCAGTTACACAACTCGTGTAGGACAGGTTCCTATCACCCAGATTATTGTTACATAACACGTGTAGGACATATACCTCACAGCAGATCGCTGTTACACAACACGTGTAGGACATATACCTCACAGCAGATCGCTGTTACACAACACGTGTAGGACATATACCTCACACCAGATCGCTGTTACACAACACGTATAGGACAGTTTCCTCTCAATCTGATTATTGTTACATAACACGTGTAGGACATATACCTTACACCAGATCGGTGTTACACAATATGAGCAGGACAGGTTCCTCTCACCCAGATTATTGTTACATAACACTTGTAGGACATATACCTCACAGCAGATCGCTGTTACACAACACGTGTAGGACATATACCTCACACCAGATTGCAGTTACACAACTCGTGTAGGACAGGTTCCTATCACCCAGATTATTGTTACATAACACGTGTAGGACATATACCTCACAGCAGATCGCTGTTACACAACACGTGTAGGACATATACCTCACAGCAGATCGCTGTTACACAACACGTGTAGGACATATACCTCACACCAGATCGCTGTTACACAACACGTGTAGGACATATACCTAACACCAGATCGCTGTTACACAACATGAGCAGGACAGGTTCCTCTCACCCAGATTATTGTTACATAACACTTGTAGGACATATACCTCACACCAGATCGCTGTTACACAACACGTGTAAGACAGGTACCTCGCACCAGATCGCTGTTACACAACACGTGTAGGACATATACCTCACACCAGATTGCAGTTACACAACTCGTGTAGGACAGGTTCCTATCACCCAGATTATTGTTACATAACACGTGTAGGACATATACCTCACAGCAGATCGCTGTTACACAACACGTGTAGGACATATACCTCACAGCAGATCGCTGTTACACAACACGTGTAGGACATATACCTCACACCAGATCGCTGTTACACAACACGTGTGGGACAGGTTACTCTCACCAAGATCATTATTACATAACACGTGTAGGACATATACCTCACACCAAATCGGTGTTACACAACATGTGTAGGACAGGTACCTCACACCAGATCGCTGTAACACAACACGTGAAAATTCATAATCATATCATGTGTACTAACGGGGAAAAGTAACTGTTCTTCATATAGAGTTCAATAATAATATATTTTTTTCTGAAAACAAGTAATATTTCCATACATATATAGGGAGACATATCACTGACTTTAAGATCGTGATTAACAATTTGCACGAGCACGGTAATGGATATACCGTGTTTGTTGGAGCATCATGCATATGTTTTTTTAAATATAAGCAGCATACAATGACTGTGTTTCTATCAGGAGTTCATTAGAACACTTTTGTTTGAATGTAAATAACGCTTACGCAATGCTCAAAATCAACGTCTTCGGGCCATGGGTATGTTGCAAACGATAATGGCACAAATCCAAGCTGCCAAACATTTTAATGTTCATCAAAACCCAACATTACCTTTTTGGAGACGTTTCCTGAAGCATGGCAACACTCATGACTTGCCATGGACCTGTCCTCCATGTGTGAAGTCGCGTCAACAAGATAACCACGGACATTTCCTGGTTTGAGACCAATTATTGGCATAACCAAACGCAACCGGTTGTGGAAGCAAAATATTCAGCCCAAACGTCCAGAGATGCTACCAACTTTGCTTCCACGTCACCGTCAAGCACGCCTAGATTGGGACAGTATATTGTTCACAGACGGGTCCAGGCTTCATTTGGATGGGTCTGATGGTCGTGCACGGGTCTACTGGAGTCCAGGAGAACGCGACGCTTACGTTACCCAACGTCGTCAGTTTGGGAGGTGGAAGTGTAATGGTATGGGGTGGCATCACAACCCATGAGAGAACACAACACATATTTGTTAACGGCAAATTGAATGGAATACGCTACTGGGACGACACCGTTCGAGATCATGTTCCACCCTTTTTGTAAATGCAGGGACGTAATGTCACTGCAACGGTTCTATGGGTAGATATTGGGGTAGAGCTTTGGGTAGCGAATTGTGGATCACTCCCAATACCACCAACCACCCAGTTATAAATTTATTTATCAATAATAATTCCACAACAAAGAAATACCCAATGAACATTGATTACATTATAAAGAATATAATTATATTTTTAACAGTAATACATACAGTTATTACCCCGGCCGCGTCATACCAAAAGACGTTAAAAGATGGTACATGTTGTAACCCTGTCTGGCGCTCGACATTAAGGGACTAAAACAAGGACTGGTCGGCTCGGAGTCAGTATACTGTGTCTGAGTGGGGTATTCATGTTAAACTGCGGCATGGTATCTCAGTGAGCTAGCACTATTAATCGGCATCAGTCCGGACTAGTACAAGCAGCCACACACACACACGTGCATGCACGTCGCTATTTCACCTCACCTCACCTCACCTCACCTCACCTCACCTCACATACAGTTATTGTTGTGTTCACAAGGATGATTTTAAGTACACTTCCATTTACCAATCTAATAGATATATTGATCTCGGATGTCGCCAAGGGAATCAATCCGGCAACTAGGTCGTGGAACCCAAGACACCCAATACAAGTATGTATAATTCGTGAACTCACATTTCTCGGTCTGGAACCGGCATTGCTTTCTCTCCAGCTTCTCTCGATTTACGACAACCGATCAAACTGTCAACACAGTGACGTCATCCTGGAAGTGGTATCTCGGTTCCAAGACACGGTCGAACGTTGAGAATTGCATTCCACCAGTGACAGAAGTTATTTTACGTCGCGTTACGGCTATGTAGGAATGTAAAATGCATTTAGATATACTAGATGCACTTACTGTAGCCACACAAGAGGTATTTAAGCCATTATGCTACAAGAAGTAGTTTCGAGGAACAGACTCACGAATATAGGTGACGTCACACGAACTATCACGTTGCCAAATCGAACAGGTGATTTGGAACGTATTCACATTTTGGTTTTGCACATTAAACAAACAGTCGGTAAGATCACTGGTGATATACGTTAATTTATATAGCAAAAACGTATACGTTTACGGTTTTATGATGTATTGCATACAACATGTACAATATGATTAATGTCACTGTCTACTGACGGAATATACACAAGACTTGTCACGTTGCAGCAATATAATGTCTACCCCCACGTACATGTAGCACGTGTTATAACAGTCTTGTTGACATAACATTGCTGTGCTGCCATAGCCGGTGTAGGAGGCTCAGATGAATCCCCTTTGGCCCAAACGACTCCCCCGTCGTAGGCTCAGATAACTCCCCAGGCACAATTGACTCCCCCATTTGTTTTCAAGAATACAAATGTTTTGACACTTATTGTGCAACTGTCTGTGAATATCGTACACAAATAATATATTTTCGATGATACAGCACAGTATTTTCGATGATTGCATCCCATTTTTTCACATATTGTGAAATTACCAGATTTTTTGCATAATAAGATTTTATGTGAAAAATTTGAAGGACATTATGAAGTCATTTCCTTTAGACTTTTTAAATACTATTACACATCAGCAACTGACTGATGGCACTGCATCATATACATGTATACACATGGTGTCTACAACACAATAGTGACGAATATAATTTTAACGCATGGACAAAAATGTAACTAAATTTAGTATTGTATGAGAGCATTTAGAATTCATTAAGCTAACAAATAATTGTAATAATGGGTAACTATAAAACCAAATTTATGGTTCGTTTACAAGCAGAAAATGAAAGAACTCATTTTCAACATAATCATAACTAAATGCTCAGTCGACATTCTTGATCATACCAGCTCTCCTTCCTAATTCTATCAAATTATGACAACCGCATCTAAATCGGGCTACTGCCTGTTTATATATTTTCAAATCAATTGTAGTCTAATAAGCTTCGGTATTCAAGAGTAGAGTAAGATGATAACTACGAGTTACTGGTAGCAGATGTTTCCCACTGTTGCATATCGACACTCATAATGCGTTGTTTGAATTCCGATAAGAATACGCTTTTATCTCCTTGCATTACCTATGGGTAACCGAATTCATATTCAAATGAAATATCCTTTACGTAAGTGATCCAAGATACACTATCAAGTCCATATAAGTTTGCCAAGGAAGTCATTAAAAAAGCTTTGTCCAATATGAAATGCATTTTGTGACACGTGATGTAACCTTTCATATACCTTGCTATTCAAGGCCCACTCGTGAGGCAGCTAGACGTTCTGCATTGGTTGCAGGAGTTTATTTCTAGTCCATTACTAGTTTTTTTTATACCAAATAACTTCATGTAATTCATACTATATTAGACAACATTTTTAGTGAAGATATACTGAAACTTATTTGATAGATACATCGCTTGTTTAAATCAGCGTTCTCCCTCGTCTCCAATATCTCTCCTCACCTTCGGGTTTTGTTGAATTATTAGTATAGATGCATGAAAATGTACAAAAATGTCCTTTCTTTTGTGTAGTCTTGAATTTCGACACTTTTTAGCATGAAGGTGTTAATGATAAAAATATTTTCTTAAAAAACAAAACAAACCCAATAACATTGTCTTATATTTTGACAAAATCTGTTAAATATGAAAGCAAACTGATGTCTGTGTGAAAGTCACAAAAACTGAAACATTCTTTCTGGAGCATGTGTATGAACATGTTCCTCAGCAGCTCTCAATCTAAGGAGAGGTGAAGCTGTACAAGAACGTGTGTCATGCAAACCTGACAAGAAATGGAAGAATATGCCTTTGAGCAGAATACTATTAAAACGAAATATCAAAATGAATCTGTCTGTAATAAATCCTTACTCCATACATATATCTAACTTTTTTCTTGCATATACCATAATTCAATACCTGATTTGATGATAATTAATGAAGTTATTCTATGCTTATTGGACATGTTTTTAGTGTACAATCACTGCAAATTGAATCTCCAAGTATTGCTTTTGGTTTCAGATTTTGGTTGCCCGGTGTAAGGAAGATGTGAGGGTACATGTATCCACATGTGACAGATGCCAGCGATCCAGTACGACTTTTTTATTAATCATCACCTGAACTCAATGGCCACAAACGCTACCTGGAGTTCTGTTTGCCTTTAATACCAGGCGACAGAGGTCGACGGGATTCAGTGCGATTTTTTCTGATGTATGGGAGGGACGCTGTGCTTCGTGTAGATATTAGGCGTGAACCTGTTGAAGAGAAGGTGATGGAGAGTCCTGTAGCAGATAGCGCATCACCGGAAGCCAGACTATCCTCATTTGCCAGTCTGCAGAATGTTGTTTATCCCAAAGCAAGCCGCAACATAAGACATTTTACAAAGAACATCTGCACCGAAGGTGATCAAGTGTCAGTGTGGAACTCTGGTCGTTCAGATAGGAAGGGAGGCAAACATGTTGATGCAAAGAATAGGCCATTCATCGTTAACCGAAGGAATGGCAAATGACTCTATGAGCTGAAGAACACCACGACGCCTACTGTTCTAAAGTATTAGATGAACGGATGCAACCTTAAGCTGTACAGAGACCATCAGCAAGATGATATCCAGCCACCCTAACTGCAAACAGAAGCACCACACTAACATTCTCGAACGACGACCCAACCAATGTTGACAGGGATGATGTCGTCATAAGCTCTGTAGAGACCTCAGGCCAAGACTTTCAGCCAACCGACAAAGAGTGGAGACCATTCCAGAGTAAGAAACTATGCCTTCCAACATCAAGAGGTGTGACATCACACAATCCGGGACTGATTCTTAGCGAACCTACAGAAGTTGATAGGTACCAAAAGATACCACACGAACATCCTACATCATGTTGTAGATCTGCTACAAGATGATAGGTACAAAAGCCATTTTGAAATCTACTCTAGCCTTCAAGACATGAACCTCTACGTGGTTGAAAGTGAAATGCAGGAAAACTCTGTTTGGGCAATTGAATACACACATTGTCATCCACAATGAGAACAGACATGGCATCAAACGCTGGATGAGTTATGTTCCATTATGCGTGGTCCCTCCCTTTAAAAAGAGTGACAAGAATGTTTCCTCAACAAACTATCAAGAAAACTTTAATCGTGTGTAATGTATGTGAAGTAACAAACTTTGATCATTCTGTATGAGGACCAGGAAACTTGCTGATATTGTTTGTGTCGTATTTGTTTCGTCCCATGTACATGTATGCCGAGCTAAAATGTTTGCAATGGTTGCAGTCACATTATGGATTCTGTTGGATGTTTTGGACTAGACAAAAACATTATTATAAACTTGATGTTGTGTTAAATACACTTGTGAAACAGTAACAAGTCCAATCAAACTGAAACAAATCATATTTGTTTCGTGTCATGTACATGTATGCTTTGTCAAAATGATTACGATGGTTGCTGGCACTTTGATCATTTTTCAGAAAATAAGACCTTAAACATTGTCATGTACTTGATATTGTGGCATATACACATGTAATAAATTGACATATCCAAAACGTACAGAAAACAGTTTATTTGATTCGTGTTGTTTACATGTATGCTGAATCCCAAATGTTTACAATGGCTGCAGTCACTTTAATAAATTTATTGGATTTTTTGGATCGGACATTAAATACTAGAGTGTACCTGATGTAGTGCTTTAACTATATTTACTCGTATATTTGTGAAATATTTCGAAAAAGAGGGGGAGAAGTGAGCACAGTAATTGCGCTTACGATTGGAGTGTAAAGTCTTGCATTATATTTGGAAATACAAATGAGAACAGGTTCAACTCTGACACACTAATTTAGTGCAAACAGGAAAACAAGAATCATATATCATATATATGGGGAGGGGGTAAAGTTGCTAAAGCTGTTGCTAAGGAATCAAATACAGGATAAAATGAGTTGTCCGATCCTGACAGGGGGAGTAATCTGAGCAACGTAGCGAAGTTGTTTTAGCTTCATAGTATCGGATGTAATTACAGGGGGTAATATGAGCCTAATACTAAAAACATACATGCAGAATAGCGAGAGTAATATGAGCCCAATACTAAAAACATACATGCAGAATAGCGAGAGTAATATGAGCCCAATACTAAACACATAAATGCAGAATAGCGAGAGTAATATGAGCCTAATGCTAAAAACATACATGCAGAATAGCGAGAGTAATATGAGCCCAAAACTAAAAACATACATGCAGAATAGCGAGAGTAATATGAGCCTATGGCTAAAAACATAAATGCAGAATAGCGAGAGTAATATGAGCCCAATACTAAAAACATACATGCAGAATAGCGAGAGTAATATGAGCCTAATGCTAAAAACATACATGCAGAATAGCGAGAGTAATATGAGCCTAATGCTAAAAACATACATGCAGAATAGCGAAAGTAATATGAGCCCAATACTAAAAACATACATGCAGAATAGCGAGAGTAATATGAGCCTAATGCTAAAAAATACATGCAGAATAGCGAGAGTAATATGAGCCCAATACTAAAAACATACATGCAGAATAGCGAGAGTAATATGAGCCTAATGCTAAAAACTACATGCAAAATAGCGAGAGTAATATGACCCCAATACTAAAAACATACATGCAGAGTAGCGAGAGTAATATGAGCCCAATACTAAAAACATACATGCAGAATAGCGAGAGTAATATGAGCCTAATGCTAAAAAAATACATGCAGAATAGCGAGAGTAATATGAGCCCAATACTAAAAACATACATGCAGAATAGCGAGAGTAATATGAGCCTAATGCTAAAAAATACATGCAGAATAGCGAGAGTAATATGAGCCCAATACTAAAAACATACATGCAGAAAAGCGAGAGTAATATGAGCCTAATGCTAAAAACATACATGCAGAATAGCGAGAGTAATATGAGCCCAAAACTAAAAACATACATGCAGAATAGCGAGAGTAATATGAGCCTATTGCTTAAAACATAAATGCAGAATAGCGAGAGTAATATGAGCCCAATACTAAAAACATACATGCAGAATAGCGAGAGTAATATGAGCCCAATACTAAAAACATACATGCAGAATAGCGAGAGTAATATGAGCCTAATGCTAAAAACATACATGCAGAATAGCGAGAGTAATATGAGCCCAATACTTAAAACATACATGCAGAATAGCGAGAGTAATATGAGCCTAATGCTAAAAACATACATGCAGAATAGCGAGAGTAATATGAGCCCAATACTAAAAACATACATGCAGAATATCGAGAGTAATATGAGCCTAATGCTAAAAACATACATGCAGAATAGCGAGAGTATTATGAGCCTAATACTAAAAACATACATGCAGAATAGCGAGAGTAATATGAGCCCAATACTAAAAACATACATGCAGAATAGCGAGAGTAATATGAGCCTAATGCTAAAAAAATACATGCAGAATAGCGAGAGTAATATGAGCCCAATACTAAAAACATACATGCAGAATAGCGAGAGTAATATGAGCCTAATGCTAAAAAATACATGCAGAATAGCGAGAGTAATATGAGCCCAATACTAAAAACATACATGCAGAATAGCGAGAGTAATATGAGCCTAATGCTAAAAACATACATGCAGAATAGCGAGAGTAATATGAGCCCAATACTAAAAACATACATGCAGAATAGCGAGAGTAATATGAGCCTAATGCTAAAAACATACATGCAGAATAGCGAGAGTAATATGAGCCCAATACTAAAAACATAAATGCAGAATAGCGAGAGTAATATGAGACCAATATTTAGAAATAGGATGTAAGATACGGGGAGTTGTCTGCGCCTGATACTCAACAATTGAAGTAAACCAGGCTCTTTGTCTAAGCCTGGTTGGAAGGAATAGGATATAGGAAAGGTGAAGTAGTCTGAGTCTCTTAGTGCAGTATCGGGTATAAGTCGGGGGAGATATCTGAGGCTAAATAATTGGATATAGTGTAGGCGTAGTAGTCTTAGTCTGCAAGTAAAACATTTGGATGTAGGAAAGGGGGATAGTTTGAGCCTGATATTGAAGAATTATATACCAAATACGGGGAGTAGTTTGAGCCTGAAACAGATTTCAGTTGGAACTATATTGGCTACTGTCAATGTCCGACTGACACATCACTTACCCTGTGACGTAATAAATATTAATGCGCGCATTCCAGGAAAACACGCAATGTTTAGGTAATGTTTGTGAGAGAGGGAAAGCGATTTTCAAGCACAGAATTAAAGAGAGACATCATATTATAAAGAGGTTACCACGCTTGTGTGTTTGGGGATGGTAAATGTCCTGTATTAGGAATAAACACTATGTATTTAGCTCGCCAAGGCTCGCTAAATACAATGTTTATTCCTTATACAGGATATTTACCATCCCCAAACATACTCGCGTGATAACCTCTATTTATCAGAGCAATTAATTACATTCTATCTACTGTCATGGAAGCACAAGGGCAAGAGTGAGTGAGTGAGTGAGTGAGTATGGTTTTACGCCGCTTTTGGTAATAGTCAAGCAATATCACGGCGGGGGACACCAGAAATGGGCTTCACACATTGTACCCATGTCGGGAATCGAGCCCTTGTCTTCGGCGTGACGAGCGCATCCTTACCCACTAGGCTACCCGACCGCCCCCACGTGGGTAAGAGAGCTCCCGCGCTCTCCAGACATAGCCCATACCAATCCACCACAATCTGACACGAAATGTATCGCTGTTTGTATATTTCTTGTTTAACGCCGCACTCAGCACTATTCCATCTAATATGACGGCGGTCTGTAAATAATTGAGTCTGGACAAGACAATCCAGTGTTTGACATAATAAGCATCGATTATTTGCATCGATGACATGCATCAACCAAGTCAGCGGGCCTGACCACCCTATCCCGTTAGTCGCCTCTTACGGCAAGCATGGGTTGCTGAAGACCTATCCTACCCCGGATCTTCACGGGTCGAAGAAATAATGCAAACAGAGGGGACTCGGACCCCTAAGCGGCTAACCTAATGGCCTTTCTTAACTCAAAAGGCAAAACTACGTCGGACTCGGACATATCCAACACACAATGTACCACGCCACCCGCCATGTTTTAAGTCAACAAGGAAGAAATGAAAAACTTCATAACCGATTGTCTGCAACAGCATACTGAAGTACCGGCAGCATAAAAGCAAACGACCCCAAACGACGTGTTGGGACTCAACCCCAAAAAGTACAAGATTATGTACTTTACGAAGAAAGTGTTACCCAAATATTATATTTGCTACATTTGACCACTCTCTAAATGGCATTGTGTGTTCATAGCATTCGGCCATGCGAGCAGTGCCAATTTACACTTGTGGGAGGGGTACACAAAGTACGTGATCTAGACTACCAGTTGTCGGACTTTCATTTTGTGGAAGCCTCGGTGGCTGAGCGGGTTAAATCAGATCGCTGACTTTGTGTGATGGCGATTAGGTGCCTCACTCTGCCAGTGTGGGTTGGATGGGACTCAACCCCAAAAAGTACTAGAATCTGTACTTTACTTGGAAAGTGTTATCCCCAAAATATAACATTTGTCGGACTGGAATTTTATTTAGAAACAAGTTGTGAAACATAGTTGAGCATACTATATTTAGAAACAATTTATGAAACATATATGAGCACAACATAAAATATACAGTTTTAAAACACGGGCTTTCGGCCACCAGAAACCAAAGCTAGGCCACCTCGCTGGGGATCATTGGGGCTTCCAGTGCCTCTGCTTCCTGCATGATACACAGCAGGATTTACGTCATCACTTTAGTTACTAGTGGTTGTGCATAATATTAGCCAATATTAAAAAATACTCAGCAATGAGTTGGCTTAAAAACACTGGTTGATGATAGTCGCATCGATTATGATAGGATTACGTGCCACACAGGGGGACAATAATTTTATGATACTTTAACCCCCTGGACAGAGCCTTCAATAATGTCAGTTGATAATAGTATCACACACTATATTTATATTTACTATACCGACCAATTTCTTTCAAGTAATTTATGATGAGATGCCCGCTGACACGGGAAAAGAGATATTTCCGATTTACGCTTTGATAATGTTAATCCTTTGCGATTGCAAAGTCCAACCAATCAAGCAATATATGCTTGACGGTGAACCTTTCATCACAAGAGATACCCTAAGGAGGTTCGTCCTCATCTCATCTGTCTTAAGCAGATATTCGTGTGTAAACCGACTGTGGCCAATACGACATCTTCATAAAACGACCTCGATACGTCTTGACTGACAACCCTAGTAGGTATGACCAATTGTTGGTTTCCATTCGTGAAGTTCGTTGTTTCCCACCTTTTTTGCATGAGATCCAGAGTATAACGTTTGATGGTTGGTTTGGAATCACTGTACGGGATAAGGAGTGGAGATCACGGTTTGTCAAGAGCTGCTTTAGCTGCAGCATCGGCTTTTGAGTTACCTGTGATGCCTACATGACTTGGTAACCAGCACAAGACGATGCCACATTGGACAGTAGAAAGATCATTATAGAGTTCAAGAATGTCTAGAATACTAGAGTAATAAGATGAAACACTTTTAAGTGCTTGAAGGCAAGACAACGAATCAGAGAAGATGATGAAATTTTTAGATTGGTTTTGATGTTTGATATAGGTCAAAGCTCTTACGATAGCTTTTCCCTCAGCAGTACTCGTCACCATATTGCTGAGATACTGCCGATGTGACGTAAAACTTTAACTCACTCACTCAACCTCAGCAGTAAAGATAGAACTAGAATCAGGGATTCTTGAGGACTCAGTTCTGGATCCAACAATGGTGGCCCTTACAACTTTGCCACCATCCTTGAACCCGTTTGTAAAAATGGACCTGTGAGAATTATATTTGGTGAGTAATTGATTATAAGATTGTTGATATACCAAAGTGAGTATGGTTTTACGCCGCTTTTAGCAATATTCCAGCAATATCACGGCGGGGGACACCAGAAATGGGCTTCACACATTGTACCCATGTCGGGAATCGAACCCGGGTCTTCGGCGTGACGAGCGAACGCTTTAACCACTAGGCTACCCGACCGCCCCTGATATACCAAAAGGATTAGTTTCTGACATTTAGCTTGGTTAGAGTAAGGTCTACTTCTGGCTTCACCATCTGCCAGGGAGGAGCAAGCAGAAGACGGTAAGGTGATATAATATTACGATCTATTTTAGCTGCAGTGATGTGTGTTTAAATTCTTATTCCAAGTGGTTGAATCAAGTTGGACAGATTTTGAAACAGGTTTTCATATTGAGGTTGGAAAACACAATTATATGCTGGATTTGATTTATTTGAATGCAATTTAGTAATGTATTGCAGTGAAAGTTTGATCAGCCTCCACATACAAACTGTCCACGGGAGAGGTCCTTAAAGCTCAAAGACAGAGCCTTAGGCCTTGATGGTGTATAGTGTCTAATTTTTTAAAATTGCTTTTGCAGGCTCCACCATCGAAAATGGTACCATAGTCAATTTTAGAGCGTATTAACGATCTATACAAGTGAAGGAGGGTTGTCTGATCCCCTCCCCACTCGGAATTTGAAACGACTTTTAACAAGTCGAGAGCCTTCAGGAACTTTGCCTTGAGATATTTAATGTGTGGTAAGAATGTCAGATGACAGATGGCCTCTTCTACTACTTTGATAGGAGTTTCTCCAGGGTCTTTATTTTCTTTTGAAGCTGTAAAGCAGTATCAGAGACGGTTGACACATCATCAGCAAATAACAGAGCAAATACATCAGCGATATGAGTAGATATAAACACACCTCTACCACCTTCTTCCTCCAACATTGAAACTAACAGATTAATAAATATGATGAAGATCTGAGGGCTTAAGATACACCCCTGACGAGTACCCATGGTACACTTGAAGTAGTCCACAATCAGTTCTCACACATGCACATAGTGTTGAACACATCTGAATTATAAACTTGAGAAATTTACCTTAAACTCCCAGTTGAAGGAATCTGTTAAATAACATTTTGTGGTTCACACTGTCAAAAGCTTTTGAAAAGTCTATAAAAAGACAATAAAACCTTCCATTTCTCTTTGATAAATATTTGTTGACCATAGCTTGTAGGGTAAATATCTGGTAAATAGTGGAATATTTTTTTCTGAAGCCAGCTTGAAATTCAGAAATGATATTGTTGTTATCACACCAATCAAGGAAATGCCTATGTAATTATTTGGGTCTGAGAAGCTGCCTTATTTGTGTAGGGGACAAATAATACTCTTGCCCCAACTACTAGGAAATATACCACTGTCTTAGTTGCTTTAAAGAATTCGTTAACTATGCCATCTGGGCCAGGAGATTTGCTTGTTTTGAGCAATTTCAAACTCGCATTAATTTCCTCTTGTGTAAAGGGTGATTTAATTCACATAAATAGTCACTGTCATCTGCATCTGTGTATTCCCATATTGGGTCACTGTAATCATAGCTACAGTCAGAATTACAGTTCAACAGGTTATTAAAATGTTCAAACCACTGATCTACTGTTATGTTGGAAGGATTCTTATGATTTACTCTGCAGGATTTTAACACTTTCCAAAAAGATTTGGAATCATGTCTGGATGCACTGAGAATTTCCCTCTGTTTATGGCCATAATCTTCCTTTTTCAAATAAAATGTTTCTTAAATTTCCATCTACATTCCATATATATATATAGCAATATCCTGCCCATATTTCCTATGGAGCCTTAGAGCTGCATATTTCTTTTGTTTTAATACTTCCAGCTGATCATCCCATAAAGGTGGCTGTGGTGATATGTCAGTTAACTTACTACCTTTGTACACTTTTTTAAACTCTTCTGCAGCACTATGGTAAAGGTCTGTTAAATTTCTACACTGTCTTCTACATTTTCTTATACTGTCACAATATGTTATAAAGAGATCTTGGAAATTCACCATAAATGATTTACTGTTATATTGGCACCATGTATACTTGGTCCATCTTTCTTGCTGAGCTGAATCTTGATGGTTTTCATTACCAATATGACTATCATTAAAAACATTGGGATTGCTGTTGGATTCCTCAGAGTAATTAAGTGGAAAGTCAATAGTACAGTAAAGAGGGAAGTGATTAGATTCATCTCTCTCATGAACACCCAAGGAGCTAAAATGTGGAAATAAATCTGTACTTGCCAGAAAATAGTCCACCACACTGGCACCATTGTGAGTGATACAAGTAAAATTCCCATCCGTATCATCAAATAGCCGCCCGTTTAGTACATGGACATCATGTGTGCAACATAATTCTGCTAGTTTGACACCATAACTGTTGCATCGAGTGTTATCCTTTGTTTTACGGGAAATTTCGAACCCATCAGTTGGATAGTCATCACTGTAACGGCAACGTTGTTTATGTTTAGGTCGACAAAAGTTAAATGATTGAAAATCGGACAATAGATCGCCAAAGTCATCTTCCTGCTTAACAAACGACTCAAAGAAACTAATAATGTCGTATCTACTGCAGAACTGTTTAAAATTTTGGATTGAAGCAGTTGGAAGTGGCTGAAGAGACGTGGCCAATGTCAGATCAGTCTGGCAGTCGATAGAGGCAGTGATGACAGAGAGGACGAGAGACAGCAGTAGAGTAGGAGATGGTGGAAATGCTTGTAGTGAGACCTTCAACCCTCTTCGTGGTACGAGACATTTTGCTCGGTCTTGATTATCATGATTTGGGACTCGCGTTTCCACACAGGGCAGGATTTTGAAGAAGCCATATGGTTCCCAAAGCAGTTTGAACACTTCACATTCTTCCTTCAGTCAGTGGCCTCGTGCTTGTCACCGCAGCGGTAACAAACAGCGGAGGCATGGCAGGACTTAAATCCATGTCAAAACGCTTGGCAGGTGTAGCACCGGAGTGGATTGGGAATGTACAACTCCACTCCGATGTTCCAGTTACCAGCTTAAATAGATTGAGAGATAGACGTTCGTGCAAAAGTGAAGAGGCCACACCATCCTTCTTGAAGGTAAAAGGTTTGACAGCTGTGACCGACTTTTGTTCAAGTTCCTTGGCTATATCGTTTTCGGACATGCCAGACAGGCAGCGAGCTCTGTCATGGACAATGCCCTTTCACGAGTTCAGTGTCTTGTACACTGAGACAACAACCTTGATATTTACCAACTCATTTAATTTGAGAAGATTTGCAAATGTCTCCGTGCACATTCTACAAGGAGAGAGCAAGAACGAATCTTTGTGACATTTGTAACCTCTCCGCAGGTACCAATGATACCTTTGGAGATTGCAAATGGATTCAATGTTATGGGTTCTTTGTCAAAAGCTTCTGTAACCAAGAATTGTGGCCAATAATCGGATCGAGTGCGCGTAGTATTTTCCTCAGTGTTTATGTGTCGTCTTTTTTAACCAGGGTGTTGAGAAGCCATGTTGAAAGGGAAATAATTCTGCACCCCTTTTCCCACCCACCATGGAGTGTCAACAAGGACAGTCTTATGCTGCAGCGGATCCCTAAGCTGAAAAGACCGGGGATAAAGGGTTGGTATACGAGGGTAAATTTGACGCGAAAATCTATAACTATTTACAAATTAAGGGTCAGGCTGGTTCGGCCCATGACAATTAATTGGAGACGTACATAATTCAGAGGTCAGCACCACCAGATTGGCCCATGAGCCACTGGGCATAGGGCTCTAAGCAAGTTTATAGATTCATATATTTAGAATAGACATTTTGAATACATTTATTTTGAAGTACCAAACGTTTGTTCGAAAAAGTATGCACAGGTCATGACATGACGAGTCGATTGATAGAATCGGCCCATTCTACCTCCCGTCTAGGCAAAGTTAGGGTCAAAGTGGTGTGTTGGACTAAGGAGCACTATTGCGGCCCCGTCGACCTCACCCACCAGACTCCCTTCCTCTACCGACACAGGGTCGCAGCCCACGGCAACCAGGCTGCCCAATTTGGTCGCCTTTTACGACCAGCAATGGGGTGCTGAGGACACAGTCTTGTATATCTTCCCCGGGTTCCTACGCAGAACTAGAGGTAGAGGTTATTGGAAATCTAATACTACACTTTTACGAGACATGGAATATATGAATATGATTAACTGTCGAGGAAACCAAAGAAGATTATAAAGACACAACACGCAATTTAAATACATTGGGGACTGATGATCTGACGCTAAAGTTGAATATTGTCGATTATCTATTTTTGGAAACCTTGTTGATGATAATTAGAGATAAATCAATATCGTATAGTTCCTATTCAAAGAAAGAAAAAAAAAGTTACATTATGAAACTTGAAAAAAACCCATCAAAGACTTGGAAGCCTGAATACGTAGTAATTGAAAAAATATCGATGAAACTACCAAATCACTACCAAATCTATCCATAGTCTAAAAATAGTTCCAAACGAAAAACAGATATTGACTTAACAAATAGACTTCTATGAAAACTTATATTCCTGTAAAAATGAAATAGATGAAGAAAGTTCAAAGGCGACTATGCTTTTCGTAAGAGGCAACTAACGGGATCGGGTGGTCAGGCTCGCTGACTGGGTTGATCCGAATTGTGTAGATCGATGCTCCTGTTGTACATCACTGGATTGTCTGGTCCAGACTCGATTATTTACAGACCGCCGTCATATAGCTGGAATATTGCTGTGTGTGTCGTTAAACAAACAAACAAGAAAGTTCAAATATATTTAAGGACAAAGAAACACAACATTCCTTCTTTGAAGGAAAATTTAGAGAAAACAATTGAAATTAAAGAAATATCCAGCCAGGAAACGATAGAAAACTACTGAAAAACTGGCGGCCTATCACGTTATTCAACTCTTTATATATAAAAAAAATCAGCTGTTGTTTAACTATTAAATTAAAGAGTATTTTAGATACAATTATCCATGAGATCCAAACGGGGATCATTCCAGGTAGATGTATCATGTGAAAACATCAGGCTCTTGTACGACATTATGTTCGAATATGGAAGATACAAAAAAAAGAAAGGATAGTTGAGAAATATTTCTACACAATATTTAATCAATTTATAAACTTAGTTTTTTGAAAGTTTGGATTTAGTCCATGTATGATAAAATGGATATTAATTTTAACCAACAACGCTTTGTTACAACCCTGAATGTAAAAATAACTCTTAATGTAAAATTGTTTACATTAAGGGTTACGTTTTTACATTTAGAGTAACAACCCGCATTCCTTAATGTAAAAAGTATTTTTTTTACATTAAGGGTTAATATCGTACATATCGCCCCTTAATGTAAAATATTCTTATAAACAAAGTTTGATTTAAAATATAGGATACGTTTTGCTACGTTCACGTTTTAAATTGTTTTTGCTCGGTTTCTTGCAATTATTCGTAATAAGCATAATTCTTAAAAAGTCCAAATTCGGGAGATATTCGGGAGGAATACCTTTGATAAAATATTTACTGGTAAGACGTGTTATGGATTTTCGCTACAGATAACATGCTATAACTATTCTGTTGGATAAAAGTATGCTTGGTTTCAGTAGCGCTACATTATGTGTGTTTACATATATCCAGCCGGAGAGATCGACCTGGTTATAATAACAAAGATAGACAAAACTGGGTAGAGATTTTTTATTGAGTACACTGGGAGAAGATCCAGCTGGTTCTATCATTGTACTTGGATTTGTTTGTTTGTTTGTTTGCCTGTTGTTTAACGCCGCACTCAGCAATATTCCAGCTACATGACGATGGTCTGTAAATAATCGAGTCTGGACCAGACAATCCAGTGGTCGACATCATGAGCATCGATCCACGCATTTCGGATATGAGGACATGCATCAACCAAGTCAGCAAGTCTGACCACCCGATCCCGTTAGTCGCCTCTTACGACAAGCATACTCGCCTTTTATGGCAAGAATGGGTTGCTGACGACCCATTCTGCCCAGGAGCTTCACAGGTCCATTGTACATGAACCGGTGTGACGCGGGACTATGTGGAGAACGATGTTATTCACCATGTTGAAAGTAATAATTATTTAATAGATGTTTTTACACAATTTGAGATGGAAAGATATTCATGTGATAATTTACTTTGGAAAAACTCTTTTGGAAGTGTGTTTAATTCTGAACAGACATATTGTGAATGGAAGATTTGGAACTGACTATAAAATCTGTTACTTTCAGATTAGGATTTGGTGATGTCAGGTACTTTCAAACATGTGGTAATAAAACCGCGTTTTTAAATATGTTACGTCAGCGGTTAAAACCTTTTTTTAGGTTTGGCATGGTAATTTATGCGAAAGAATCAAAATGGCTTATTATGCACAGTTTAAAAGATCCATTTCATGTGAGTTGTATAACTGTAAATACAGATCAGGACTCGTTTTGGGTTCAGTTCAATATTCCTCGTGAATTTAGAAAATGTAAAGTTTGTAACCTAAACCATATCGAAAATGAATATCACTTTCTATGTTCTAGCCATCTGAGGCAAAGTTTTTACATCTTTCCAAATATTCTGAAGTTTAATACACTACTAGCATCGCAAGACCCTATTATCAATATGAATACAGAAAAGTACTTGTATTTACGCCAATGCTGTAAGAACACAAATACCCCAACTTTGATAATATGCAATGATGTTAAAACTGCAATGGATGCAATGGAATGTGTTGTATTTTATACTTTTTGCACCTAAATTGTATTTCGTTTGTACATAAAGTCCCGTGGCCTACAAGTACTGAATAAAGTGAAGACTAATTAGTCGTAATAGCTTCCTTCAACTGTGCGCGTTTATTCGGGAACAACAAAAAGTAGAGCCATTGAACTTGTGTAAGTACAGTACATCTTTCATAATCCAACAACATCTCAACAACGACAACTTGGTCGTTATTTACAGGTTTTCTTTATGGGGCATAACTGACGATTCTGTAAATCTAGATACAAAGGTGTAACTAGGGACACTATACAATACGACGTTATTTACGTTACTACCTTGCTTTCATGGTAACGGAAAGGGCATCTGCAGGGGTGATTAATCGATATTCAGAGATTTACCATCGCGGCATCTGGTCGAACTTTAGCTTATGTTAGCTCCCCCCCCCCCCCCCCCCCCCCCTCTTTCCTTTCGTTTGTAATAGCATATGATTCTGGTGTATGCTTAACGGTCATATGTCATAACTGACAAAATGTTCATTATATTATGCCTAAAACTCTGTTAATGGACCATTTTAACAACCCAACATCATTTACAACTTGGTCTGATCTGCTTGGGCTGAGTCCTCCTTTCCTTCGTTGCGGTAATAGGATCGTAACCTTGCCTTGCAGAGCATCGAAAAATAACCTTTGTAAAACAGCAAGTTTGATAAAAATCGGTTAAAAGGGTTAGGGGTTATAAACCCTTTTATGGAGCCTGAATATAACAAGCAGGTGGTCGTTGTAGAGACCCCTCTCTACAACGACCACCTGCTTGTTATATTCAGGCTGATTGGCCATTTGCACATCTAGACAAAATAACGATCAATTAAATCCGCGAAGTTTCATGAAAGTTCGATAAGTATAATTTTTACATTAAGGGTTGTAACAGCGCTTCCTCTTCTTTACTTTAGGGGCTGTAGACAAGGAGATCCTTTTTCACCATATCTATTTCTGTTCGTAGCTTAAATCATGGGTGTTATGATCCCAAATAATGCAATTATAAAGGAATTGTACTTAATGACAACGAACATAAACTCTGGCTATGCGGACGACACTCAGCTTTCCACTCGGCACTGAGGTAAGTCACAGGGCTTCAATGCATACTCTTTCAAAAATGTACAGCATGTAATAACTGGTCGTAGGTGTGATGACAGGTAGTCCAGTTAAATTAGGTCATGATTATATCTTGGGCTGGCACCAAGGAACCCTTTTAGGTTTTAGGAATAGTTCTAAATGCACAATTAGATAAGCTGTGGATTATCAATACACGGAGTGAGTGAGTGAGTTGGGTTTAACGACGCTTTTAACAGTATTTCAGTTATATCACGGCGTGTCAGCTTAAAGTACTAGGAGCGAGTAGTATCAGTGAGAGTTGTAGCAGAGGTAGCAGTAGAATTACTGCTATTACCCTAGTACGTACACGGTTTATAGTGAGAGAGTGAGTTGGGTTTAACGCCAGGTTATCGCGGCGTGTGAGCTTAATGTTGGAGGAAAGCCCGAAGTGATGCAGATCTCAGACGTTAACCACTTCGGTGAAACCCACGAGCAAGGGTATGGTGCTGACAAACATAGAAACATAATCGGGGCGAACCGGTATTCGAACCCACAATCATAGGTTTCTGGCGGGCCCACGGAACGCAAATCTGCACAGTGAATTGCGGCGCCTTATACGACTGGGCCACCCGTGGCCCTCAATACACGGAAGAGAATTCAAATTATTTTAAATATCTTGGGAAATTGGTGAAAAGGAAATCCCCTTTCAATAGGTAAAATAACAGTTATAAAATCTTTAGCACTATCTACTTTATTACATATCTTCTCCAGACCCGTGAAGATTCCGGGGTAGAATAGGTCTTCAGCAACCCATGCTTGCCGTAAAAGGTGACTATGCTTGTCGTTAAAGGCGACTAACGGGATCGGGTGGTCAGGCTCGCTGACTTGGTTGATGCATGTCATCGATCCACGCTCATGACATTAATCACTGGATTGTCTGGTCCAGACTCGATTATTTACAGACCGCCGTCATATAGCTGGAATATTGCCGAGTGCGGCGTTAAACAACAAACCAATCAAAAACATATCTTCTCCACCGCACAGAACTAGTGAGAATGTTTTTCCATTTTGTTGGGAACGATAAAACTGATAAAATAAAAATGAATTCACCCAAACGAAAGTCTATCATGAAGGTGGAATTAGAATGATTGATGTTCCAACATTTATTAACTCATTAAAGATTTCAGCCACGAAGAGAAATTTCTGCAATTTAAATTTCGCAAACCCTTGTAAAGTCCCAAATTGAGAATCTTGCAAGGCTGATATTTACAAATATACTACTATTATAAACTCTTTTCGGAAGGATGCCTTCGCAGCTTGGAAAAAGTACAGATCTTGTTTTAAAACTGATCAAACTCACTTAGAAAACATTTTAGCTGAACCATTATGGTTTAATCATCAGTTGAATAACTCTCAACGTTTTGTTCATAACTGGTTCATTAAGGGTGTTTGTACAATTAAATATCTCTTCAACTCTCTAAGTTAAATGTCTTTTAAAGAATTTAGGAAGAAATATAAAGGTACCTACTTAGTCTTCGAAAAAGGTTATTAGGAATATTCCTAGAGCCTGGGGAGAGATTCTTAATGATACTGTCCACGAAAGCCACAACACCCTGAACAAGGTGCATTTTTTACGATATACTTACGAAAGCACAAACTGTGCCAGCAGTACGTACAATGTGGGTAAACATTACCGATATTTAACAACCATGGAAGGTCATATTCCCTAATTATAGAAGATGTACAAAAGACACAAAGTTTCTCGATTTTCAATACAAGTTTATTCACCATATAGTATACACTAAAATGAATTATAAAAAATGAAAAAAAAAAGATAAAACGTGTGTACTTTCTGTGAGGATAACCCGGAGAATAGAACACGCCTCTTTGTTTCCTGTGAGGATGTGAAAATATTCTGGAATGATCTGACTGTTTAAATAAACTTTCACTGACTTTGCAATACTACTTGTATTTGTATTTCAACACAATGAACTTAACTTGGATGAGTTCTGAAGAATCATTAATGATATTGTTCAAGAAAAGCTGCGTTGCAGAGTTTGAGGAAAAATGGGCAATGCAGTTACTGAATTACTTTAATAAGAATAGTTGCTAGCTCTCTCCATATATGCACATATATCCATGCTCCGACAATATAATACCATGTCCATACATCAAGACATATGAATATGTTTCTGTTAATACGTTACATGTATTATATCCGACTGCATCCCACAGTCACATACTTATCCTGACAATGCACGTGAAAACAAATATGCCTGAACATGTAGGAATGTAGCATCCTACTGAAATGAATAAAAACATGAAAAACAAATGTCAGGTACAACCACCGTTACCAAATTAAGGAGCAGGGTAATATATGCCCAAGGTAGAAGCAAGTATACTTTCAAAGCGAATTTCAAAGAAGGTGCCACAGCAATCAGGTTTGTCTATGGTGTATGGAATCATAACTGGATATGTTATCCCACTCATGTATGCAATGGTTGTTACTGTTAATCCTCCACCTACTATATATATTCTGAATGTCCCTCATTCAGTCTTGCTTGACAACGGTATAAGGATATATACCGAACCGTCGCTTTTCCCAGTATTAAAGAAGTTGTTATCCATAAAAATTGAGTCTATCTTAACAAAAGTTCCTGTGACATTGAATAAGATTTAATGCAAAGTTATGTTATTTACCCAATCTGAAACAAATTCGGTTTCCAACAGGTAAAAGACTCAAGTGTTCAAATGGTTTAATGTGCCATACTGACTTTAGAAAATGAGCGATTTCATAAAAAAAACATGAACATGCCAAAATGTCAAATCGCAAATCAATAGCGTGTGTGTCCACCTCTGGTTGCGATGCAAGCAACATATCTTCGTCTCATGGAATGGACCAGACGTCGCACAAAGTCCTGTGGGATATCTGTCCATATCTACTCGAGCATGTTTCGAAGTTCTTGGAGTGTCTGTGGAACATCGAAGGCGCCGATCCATGTGCTCGATTGTTGAGAGATCAAGGGAGCGAGTCGGCCAGGGGATGACATTCACGCTGTTTTGTTGAAGAGAATCCCGAACAAGTCGAGCAATATGAGGCCGGGCGTTGTCATGTTGAGAGGTAATGCCGGTAGAATAACAGGGCCGATGATCTCGTCGCGGTAGCGCTGTCCATTGAGATTTCCCTCTACCACTATCAAACGGGTCCTCTGTCTTGCTGTAATCCCACCCCGTACCATAATGCTGCCGCCCCCGAACCGATCTTCTTTCATGACACAATGCTTGACGTAACGTTCACCTCGACGTCGGTACACTCGAATCAGCTGTGGCGGAGGTGAAAACGAGACTCGTCAGTGAATAGAACTTGTCCCCACTGCATGGCCGTCCAGCGTAGACGCTGTCTGCACCACTGTAGACATGCTTGGAGGTGGTTTCCTGTCAAAATGGGACGTCTGGCTGGTCTTCTGGCGACAATCCCTGTACATCTGAGGCGACGACGTACGGTTTGTGAATATATTCGTCGAAGGCCAGGGATGCTTCTTGCAGTCACTGTTGCTGGCTGGAATCGATTTCGTAGGTGTGTTGTTCGAATCCAGTTGTCGTGTCGATTATTGGTAACGCGAGGCCTGCTACTCCGAGGATGGTCTCTGACTGCATTCGTCTGTTGCCAACGTTGCCATAAACACCAAATGGTGTTTCTATAGACGTTAAATTGTCTTACAACATCACGTTGACTCGATCCTGCTTCAAGCATACGAATGGCTCGCAGACGCTCATTTTCGGCCAGGCATGGCATTTCGTAATGTTGAATAATTGCGTAATTTTGTTATTTTTTCTGAGTGGTTGTTGTCAGCACGATGCTATTTTTTCTGAGTGGTTGTTGTAAGCACGATGCTGAACAATGCATATGGAATCCCGTTAATGAACATGTTTTTATAGCTATTCTTGGGTAGTGGGGCTTGCATAAAAGTCAACTTTTGCATGAGATTGCATGCTTTTCTGTAGGAGTGGCGTTTTTGTGACTTGATTCCATACATGTACTACAATATTGAAAACCAAACTTTACTTGTTTGAAAAATACACTAAACTATTGGTGTCACAGCAACTTTTGTTAGAAACAGTAGTACCTCTACAGTAGTACATTGCCTTGTATTTACTTTACCTTTGAAGCGGTATTTACCTTGCCTTTGAAGCGGGAAGGTCCGGGGCCTGTAAATACTCAGCAAGTCATGTATGCACTTTGTTGGGCCCATGAGCAAGTTTGGGTTTTAGCTTTATCAAAAGCTTAAGAAAAAAGAACCTGTCAACTGCAGCTATTTTCAAGACATAAGTGGATATTTATGTAGGCAAATGCGTAGATGTGTTTAACTCTCTGGTCTCTGGCATTTTGTCTTGTTCCTTTGCAGCTGGTTTATGTAATTGACCGTTTCTACAAACATTGGACATTAGACATCGGAACCGCCCGTTCTATATCCATATTTCGTCTCCAGATACGATAAACCTTAGTCAATGTCGTTATATTTCTCAGATTCTTACGTTTTTAGTTGTGAGGTTATGACGCAATGACACACACTGAGATATGTGTCACGTTGTAACAGTGAGTGAGTGAGTATGGTTTTACGCCGCTTTTAGCAATACTCCAGCAATATCACGAGTGGGGACACCAGCAATGGGCTTCACACATTGTACCCACGTTGTAAAACATCATCTGGAGTTTGGTGATTTTTCTATACAAACTCACGGGAGGCGACATGACCAGAGACGAATTTCAGTTTCTCACAGCGTTGAAGGCTTTATAATTAGATAACCATACACAACCATCACAAGAGGGTACATATGATTTAGACTAGAAAGAAAGCGTCATAGTAGGTACCTGTAACAGGATCACGGATAGTCACTTGGATGACCACTGAGCATATAGACATGGATCGTTTTAACAGCCTCTCCGTCAATACCATCCTTCCAGAACACGTCAGTCTTGTCCTCGCCCCAGAAGGTGTTTGTTGGTTTCAGGTGCCCAGTTGGATTACATTCAGGAGGGTTGGAAAACCAGAAGCCAGACTTTGTCACACCAGCTGCCCCGGAGTGGTCCACATCTGGGGTACTGAAGGGCGTGTCGCTCACAAGACACTCTGCTGGAAGCTGCACCCATTGTGGGTTTGGGAAAGTGGAGGAAAAGGTCATCTTGTAGTCGTCTACTTCAGGCCCTACTAGGAAGTCCACGTAGAACCGCTGCGCTAGTTGATTGAAGATGTCAGCACCAGGTGTCCAAAGTTCAACAAGAAGGAAGTGGGTTCTGCCACTAGTTATGTAATGTACATTTTCATTGCCCAACCAGTGGTCACCTGAGAGGCTACCGAACCCCATCTTGTACTCCTCCCATGTCCTGGTAAAATTCTCATTTCCTGAAGTCTGGGTCATGATAAGCGTCCTTCCTCCATACATCATGTTACAGTGGACCTTGATCGGCCCAGGAGCACCGTTCGGATGGCACAGGAAGTTAGCGTCTTGGTTGGCATAGTAACTGTAGAGGTTCCCTTCGTTGCAGTCTGCAAGAAAGCAAAGGGTGAAGGGTATGTCCTGTTTAAAATCGTACCTCTTCATCAGGCGAGTTGAACCTTTCGCACAAGGCAAGTGTGCGACGCGATAGTTTCAAGGACATATCAGTCTGAGTTGGATGGAATGTTTATATCAAAACGGCTGTGTTGCACAACGCGCAATAGCAGTGACAGTGATAATGGTGAAAGGTGTTTGTTTGTTTGTTGTTTTACTCCGCAGTCAGCAATATTCTAGCTTTATGACGGCAGTCTGTAAATAATCGAGTCTGGACTAGACAATCCAGTCATTGACATCACGAGCATCGATCCGCGCAATTGGGATCGATGACATGCATCAACCAAGTCAGCGAGTCTGACCACCCGATCCCGTTAGTCGCCTCTTACGACAAACAAAGTCGCTTTTTACGACAAGCACAGGTTCTGAAGACCTCTTCTACCCCGGACTCTCACGGGTCGGTGAAAGTTGTAATAGAATAGGTAGCAACAGGTGTAGTTTTAGAATCTAGCTAGAAACCGTGTAAGTACCAGGAGCAAGTAGTGTCAGTGAGAGTTGTAGCAGAGGTAGAAGTAGAATTACTGCTATTACCCTAGTACGTACACGGTTTATAGTGAGAGAGTGAGTTGGGTTTAACGCCAGGTTATCATGGCGTGTCAGCTTAATGTGGGAGGAAAGCCCGAAGTGATGCAGGTCTCAGACGTTAACCACTTCGGTGAACCACACGAGCACTGGTATGGGGCTGACAAACATAGACACATAATCGGGGCGAACCGGTATTCGAACCTATAATCATAGGACGAAACTCTGCACATCGAATCGTGGTGCCTTAAACGACTGGGCCGCCGTGCCCCCTCCACGGTTTATAGCTAGCATCCTAAACTAGACCTGTTGCTACTTCTTCTATAACAACTTTCACCACTGTCACTGTCACTGCTATTGCTCGTTAGAAAGGGTGTGAAACAAAGACGTTTTGATATAGAATGTCCAGATGAGCACTGTTTGTCTGGAACCATTCAATCCAACTCAGACTGATGTGTCTTTGAAACTATCGCGTGCCACACCTGCCTCGTGGGAAAGGCTCAACTCGCCTGATTAGTCGTGGGCAATATGTTAAAGTATCAATGTTTCTGGTCTTGTCAGCACCATGTTCGTTGCACTTCTACTGGCGAAAATATAACGACTTATCCTGTTAATTCCAAAAGACGTACGACATCTTCAAAGCCTGTCAACTCGATGTTAGCCTGGTAGTTTAGTACACAATGTCTCAGGCATGAAACTTATCACAACATCTAGCACACTGCATTAGTTTGTGATTGGAGTACTGGTTGTACTGCTATTGGATTTGCATGACCATCCTGCACGTACAAGTGCTGATATAATTAATGTGGTGTTGTTTTCCATGCTTGTAATGATAATAATTTTTATCCGGTATATTGTTGTACCGATGTAATGCTATAATGGGGCTGGTGTTTATATACTTAAGTGCTTCCATCACTGGTGTTAATATACTAAAGTGCTTCCATCACTGGTGTTGTTATATATAAGTGCTTCCATCACTGATTGTTGATATACTAAAGTGCTTCCATCACTGGTGTTGATATACATAAGTGCTTCCATCACTGGTGTTGATATACTAAAGTGCTTCCATTACTGGTGTTGAAATACTAAAGTGCTTCCATCACTGGTGTTGATATACATAAGTGCTTCCATCACTGGTGTTGATATACTAAAGTGCTTCCATCACTGGTGTTGATATACCACAGAGGTTATCTCACTGGTATTGATGTACCACAGGGGTTATCTCACTGGTATTGATATACCACAGGGGTTATCTCACTGGTGTTGATATACCACAGGGGTTATCTCACTGGTGTTGATATACCACAGGGGTTATCTCACTGGTTTTGATATACCACAGGGGTTATCTCACTCGTGTTGATATACCACAGGGGTTATCTTACTGGTATTGATGTACCACAGGGGTTATCTCACTGGTGTTGATATACCACAGGGGTTATCTCACTGGTGTTGACATGCCACAGGGGTTATCTCACTGGTGTTGACATACCACAGGGGTTATCTCACTGGTGTTGATACACCACATGGGTTATCTCACTGGTGTTGATATACCACATGGGTTATCTCACTGGTATTGATGTACCACAGGGGTTATCTCACTGGTGTTGACATACCACAGAGGTTATCTCACTGGTGTTGATAAACGATAGTTGTATTCTCACTTGTGTTAATATACGGTAATGATTCTCTTAGTGGTGTTGATATACTATCGTGATTCTACCTCACATGTGGTTATATACATTAGGGATTCTCTCACTGGTTTCGATATACTATAGGAATTGTCTTACTTCTGTTAAATGCTATGGGGATTTCCTCACCAGTGTTGATATACTGTGTAGATTCCATCACTGGTGTTGATATCTTGTCAGGATTTCCCCACTTGTGTTGACACACTGTATGGATTATCTCATATATAAGTATTGATATACTGCAGGGATTATCTCATTTGTGCCATCTCTCAGTTGTTTATAGGGATGCTGTGACTAATATTGCTGAAACTGTTTTGACCCAGGACGTACCTTGCATGAGCCTTTCGCACAGGTCACCAACGTAGCCACCGTAACAGACGCAGGTCCCGCTTGAAATGTCATAGTCTCCACCGTGAAAACATGGGTTGTTAATCTGTGAATGACAAAACGCCTTCAGTGTTAGAAGAAAGGAAGACTTGAGAGAATGCCACACAGACTACGAAGGACAGATTCAACACATATAGCAGACTAATATCAGAGCAACGCCCCCAGTGGTTAGCGGAATCGTGTACTGATTTAACAGGCAGGGTTGATATACTTCTGGAGTGTGGTTTAGAAGAGTATTACATGAACCGTCAAGTATATAATACCTTGTTCCTCTTTTGCTCTCTATGCATGTTACACGAAGATATAAATGTTACAACCAATTTTCAGTTGATACTGTGCGAATCCGTGCAGATACGTACTTTCCTAACTGCCCAACTATGGCAGGAATTGCAGGTGTTTTTTCCCGCAAACCACACTTACTCATATCTAAAATCGCTGTAGACAGATCGTGTTCCCGGTTTCACAATAATGCTGCCAGATGTCATGCTAAACACACTATCACTCACTTACTTCAACTAAGATGACCGCTTCCGTGGTCTAGTAGACAAAGCGTCTGCCCTGGAGCAGGAGGTTGAGGCTTTTATCCCCAGACACGTCATACCAAATGATGTTAAAACATGGTGTCATGCCTGGCGCCTGGCGCTCGGCATTTAGGGAACAAAACTGGTCGGCTCGGAGTCAGTGTGCTGTTTGTGAGTAGGATATCCATGTTTAACTGCGGCATAGTATCTCAGCGGTCTAGCACTTTAAAACCTGCATTTGTCCGGATTCGTACAAGAACACACACACACACACACACACGCGCACGCACGCACGCACGCACACGCACACACACACAAACGCACACACACACACAAAAACGCACACACAAACGCACATACACGCGCATGCTTGTCCCGACGTCAAACCCCGTGTCACCACACCTCAACTAAGGTTGTCAACGACTTTAAGGGAACGTTGGACATATGTATTAAATATCGCATAATCTTTAAGCATGATCATGGCTGCAATTATCTGCTTGATGTAAAACCGATTGCTGCAGTCATATATATATATATATATATATATATATATATATATATATATATATATATATATATACCCTATGATTACATTAAAACATTTGTGTCTCGGAATATGTCACATACCCATTATAGCAGTGTTATATCGTAGCGCCAGAACACCGAGATTATGTCTAAACCTGAGTCCCCAGTGTGGGCTTAGTGTGTGACACACATTCTCGGTGTCCTGTAACATGCAAAATACAAAATGCAAAATCGTCGTAAGCAAAATATTTTCTCAGTCCCCGAAAATGCCGAAATGCTGAGACTTTGAGTGAGTGAGTATGGGTTTACGCCGCTTTTAGCAATATTCCAGCAATATCACGGCGGGGGACACCAGAAATGGGCTTCACACATTGTACCCATGTCGGGATTCGAACCCGGGTCTTCGGCGTGACGACCGAACGCTTTAACCACTAGGCTACCCGACCGCCCGCTTAGACTTTGAAATCAGACCTACACTGGTATAGTGGTACATACAACTCAATACTAACGGATAGTTGAGAAAAAAGACCATAATTATGCAAAGCGTGACACCAACATGGGACTCGGCACAGATGTAAAGTAACAAAGGCAGCTTAAATACGTTTTCACCGAAGTTACATAAATGAAAGTAAGCATGCTTATCTAAGAGATATTCGTCACGACTGAGTTCGAAAATTGAACCCTTAACCAAGCTTGTTTCATACAGTGTAGGTTCGGCCCTCGATCCATGTAATTTCACTTTGTGCATAGTGTCTGCAAAGAGAACAACTGTTCTCACAAACTACTCTGTGTACATGAATGAAACTTTGCAAGCGCCTCTGAAACATACATATCAAAGTTCGAAATTAGGACCATAGATTATATTTGTCCAGAGTTACGTCCCTTGCTACATGTGTTCTTAAAATTAGTTTGTGCATCCTGTCTGCAATGAGGATGTGCCCCGAGGCAGGGGAGAGTAATAATGTTGTTTTCTTGTTATTTAAAGTAAAATACCGCAAATTATTCCCCCTCAATACCATCCACTTTTAACACTTCCAATACAGAATAGACCTTCAATAGCTCATTTAGAAATAAGAAACGTTACAAGTAAGAGAGTTCAAGAAGTGTCTGCAGCTTAGGGAACAAGCATATCAGTGAATCACTGTGACAGGTTCTGGAGTTGTACACACATCAACTAAACATGCCTTCGCACAAAAGCAGATGTTCACATAACAACTGCCAGTATCCCGGACAGGAACAATGCAACTGATTCTAGAGGAGAACTATTTTCCTGGGTAAACAATACAGAAGGACTTATGTTTGAAGAGAATTGTACATCAGATGATAAGTTACTCCGGTCAACATACTATGCCTCCAAGATCTAAAGCAAGTGATATCAAAGTGTTCTTCAACAATGCTCCCTTTATTGAAAGGTTCAGTCTCTTGCAATGGTGCGTCACACAGTGGATATCTTTACCAGAGATCAGCCTGTATATGCCCATAGATGACGAAAATCTATTTATCGCCAACCAGATCGCTGGCTTTTTTTCAGTGCGGGCTATGTCAAGGCCAAGGTCGTCTATGTCTCATTGTGTAGCTAAATGTATTGGCCTGAAAAGAGTGTATAGTTTTATAGGGTTTATTGACAGTGGGCGTTGTTGAATTCTTCCTCGAACGTACATCCCTTTCCTTTTATATAGTATACTGACACTGGGTGTGACCATATATCTTGTATCTGCTATTCTTTGCGTTGAAAGCCCCTGTGATTGAGACTGAAACATAAGAAAGTGACCACTTCCCTTCTATTTGTTAAACTGCTGACCCTATTGACGTTCCACCAACAACCAGGTTGGACTTTACAAAGACTAATTGGTCATTTTATGAATTATTATTACTGGACAACTGGACATTACTGTTGAAACAATGCCCTAGTCCTCTGCAAATCCACAAAAAAACATGGTTTAATGCAAACAGCCACGAAAATTTAGGAGAAAGCGGGAAAACATATTTAGCCGACATCCAGGCAGACCATAATTTAGATTCCAAGGCACGACGTGCTTTTGAACGAAATAAGCGTCAATCTCACACGAACTATGTCTCCAAAATAAATTCACATACCCATGTCAAAGTCGTGGAACATTATAATAAAAACAAAAGGCAAAGGTTCAAAATCATCTATTCACCATCTCAAGGAGATGACACGTTATTAACTGATAAACTGATATTGCCAATAAGCTTAGAGAAACGTTAGCAAAACTCTCTTCAATACCTAATTTTGCCCCGGGGGTTAAGACAACATCGGACAACACAGGAAAAGAAAAAAATTTCTGATATGATGAAGACTCTAATTAAGTCTTTTCATTACATGAGCTACATACTGCCTTTGGGCAAGTTCATGAGACAGCAAAGGGATCTGATAATTTACACTACCAACTTTAGAAACATTTACTTGAATCATGTCTTGAGACACTTTTATATATATATGTATTGAAATGGATATCGTGAAATTTTCCTTTTGCATGGCACTGTAATCCCAATACCTAAACCTGGCCGGGATGAAACATATCCCCATACTTATCGATCTTTAACTTGTTGTGTTTGTAAAACCATGGAAAGAATGGTAAATATAAGTTTAGTTATTTGTGGAACTGTAATTGTGTCCAATAAAAATGCAGAAAGTATGGGACACTCAAGTAGGTACAAATAAACTACATGAATTTAGACCGAATTAGGCCACACCTACTTGGGATGTTATTGTGGACATGAAGTCATTCTCAGACGATGTCGCACAGGCCAAACACGTTTTACACACGAATATATATTAAAAGGCAAAGATTCTCCATTCTATTTCCTTTGTGATGAACAGTTCACAGTCAAGCATATCCTGCTTGACTGTGGAGACTTTCCTATCACGAGAGATCATTTTATTTATTCATTTCATAAAGGATCTTTTTCGTTTATTCTTGTTTTTTTAAAGAGACATTGAATTATTTCATAAATTTTGAATTGTTTTAGAATAGTGTGATATCATTGAATGCTGTGTCATTCAAGGGCTTAAAGTAGTGTAAAATTATTGTCCCTCAACAGTGGCACGTGAGTCCATCTATATTAAAATGTATACTATAAACTAGTGTTTTATTTTCTTGATTGTGGTTTGTATTCTAATATTCGTGAGCATTACATACAACTACTTGTGACCAAAATGATCGCATATATCCTGCTGGGAACAATGCAGAGCGCAAAACCACTGTAAGTCGGCATGATTCCCAGTATGTTGGTCTAGCTTTGGTTGCTTGTGGTCTATAGCCTGGTTTTATTTATGTTAACTAATCTACCAAATCATTATTTGATATTAATCTTGAAGTAAGACGAGTTCTGTGGATGAACAACTTCTTGATTACAATTAGTGCGACGTTTCGGTGTAGATCCTAACACCTTTATCAAGCAAGTGTTTGATCATCCATAGAACTCGTCTTACTTCATCACACCAACTTCTAAATGCCACTGAAAGAAGATATTAATCTTGTTTGTTTCATAACTCAACTGTGTTATTTACCTTACTGTTTTTCTGTCTTTTGTTAATAGGTATGTAATAATAACAAACTTGTTATCATCGCGATTTCGCTGCAATATTGCCGCTGCGATGTAACGTTTGAACTCACCCACTCACTCACTCGCTACATGCAGCTACACTCTTTTGTCAGTCTCCATGGAAGTAAAACACTGAATGCAGGGTACACCTGTCTTTCATACTAACATGCTAAGTACACCCCTTTGTCATTCCTTCAAGAGCAGGATGCAGCTTCACATGGTAGCTGGACATGGACTGAAAGGAACGAATACACAATCGAAGACAGTAGATCTGATATATTATTACTGACATGATTGTGAAGCTTCAAGACACAACACGTTTCCTTCTCTCCACTCACATCTTATTTAATGGTTTTCAACTGGCAGTTTGCTTTATTCTTAAAAAACCTAAAACATCAATCAACACTTTGATCAACTTTGATGATAAGACATACACGTTTCCTTCTTACGGAATGCTCAGTAATGTAGGTGGTTGGTTATATGTACAGGTTTTCACTCACAAGCGTTTAGAGTGGGAACATTGTCTGTCCAGTATACACGCATTAAGATTATGTCACGTCGCCATCACCGCGTGTGTAATGTACGTGACAGGTATTTTGCAGATGTAGGATACTAGATTGAATACACATATACGGTTGTAGAGAGGGTTGGAAAGGTACAAGATACAAGATTGGGCTGAATAAAGATTTTATATTGGGTTGGACATATTTGAGATACGACATAGGGGTTGACATATAAGAGACACGAGACAGGGTTGGGTACGTATGCGATACTAGACAGGGTTGGATATATATGAGATACTAGACAGGGTTGGATATATATGAGATACTAGACAGGGTTGGATATATATGAGATACTAGAGAGGGTTGGATATATATGAGATACTAGGCAGGGTTGGATATATATGAGATACTAGACAGGGCTGGGCAGATGTGAGATACTAGATAAGGTTAGAAAGTTATGAGATATTAGATTGGGTTGGATAGATATGAACAGATCTTTCGAATTTTAAAATATCAATATAATTATGGTTTAAGCCAACGTGAACGATAACACCAAATTTAATTTTAAGGTGCGTTACACAATAACCATTGTGACCCACCAATCCCAATTAAAGACCAAGGATCTATATTCTGTGTGAAATGTATAAGGACTACTTACATCATTATAGTGTCTGTATTGTTCTTCACACACACCGGCCTTCAGGTAGACACTGTGCAGGTAACAGAGTCGCGGCGCTGTCTTTGTAACTGAAAATGATTTACACAAGTCGTTTTGGGCACATGTCACAGCACACTCTGTCGTCGTCAGCACCGTCACTGACGTCGTCTTGCTGACATCATCACACGTCGTCAATCTCTCGAATCCTACCATCTCCACCCCAGCAGAGACTGCAAAGATGACGGCGAAGAGAAGAAGGAGACTTGGTAATAATATATTCAGATACATTCTAGCCACGTCGTATTATTTCTGTGAGATCACATTGTCCGTGCATGCAACCATCAACATGTCAAACAGACGTGCGCGCCTCTAGTTCAGCAGCACAACTACCGTCAGTGAGGACCATTGAAACGCGTTTTGGCGTAGGGCGGTTCAGCCAATAGGTAGATCGCATTGATTACCCTGTGGGTAGGCTTCACAAACGGGTGTACTTATAACCCACAGCTCACATGAGATAATCCTGCATTGATCTACTGGACCGATAGATATAAGCGTTAGCGTGATATATTACTGGGTTTACGGTCGTACCAATCGCGTAAGACCCGTGAAGATTCCGGGGTAGAATAGGTCTTCAGCAACCCATGCTTGCCATAAAAGGTGACAATGCTTGTCGTAAAAGGCGACTAACGGGATCGGGTGGTCTGGCTCGCTGACTTGGTTGATGCATGTCATCGATCCCAATTGCGTGGATCGATGCTCATGATATTAATCACTGGATTGTCTGGTCCAGACTCGATTATTTACAGACCGCCGTCATATAGCTGGAATAGTG
Organism: Haliotis rufescens; assembly: GCF_023055435.1. Taxonomy (NCBI): domain Eukaryota; kingdom Metazoa; phylum Mollusca; class Gastropoda; order Lepetellida; family Haliotidae; genus Haliotis; species Haliotis rufescens. The sequence continues at coordinate 38,051,374 of NW_025964372.1, read as the reverse complement.
CTGAGTGCGGCGTAAAACAACAAATCACCCAACCAACCAACCAATCATGTAAAGCTGTGCAGTCGTGTTTCGTGGCGTGTCAGCATCATTCCTGCGATCGTGGGGTTCACCAAAGTGGTAAACCTGCATCACTTCAGGCTTTCATCCCATATTAAGCCGTGCCATAACTGAAATAGCGTAGAACCCAGCTTACTAACTTCACATGTTAGCGTTGTGCCGACTAGAATTAACACCACATTTGTTCAACATGTCCCTTCTTGTGATAACCTGACATACTGAACCTTCAAGCGTGGGATGAGGATGCAATATCAAAAGCAAGGAAATGTTAGAGTGTGGTGATATGTGGGGAAATCAGAAAAGTGATATCTAGGACTGAGAAAAAATGATAATGTGTGACATCGAGGACTGTGTGATATCTAGGACTGTATGATATCTAAGATTGTGTTATCTGGGACTATATGGTATCTATTTTCACAATATGTAATATACACCAAAAGTTGTTATCCATAAAGTTCTACGTTTTCTTATTTACTCATCAGCTCCTAGAATAGCAATGATCACGTAGTTTAAGATGACACCTTGTCTCAAATATCCCATGGCTCAAGATATCACACAGTCATATAGATATCATATAGATATCACATAGTCCTAGACATCATACGGTTCTAGAAATAACATACGAGGGGTGTTCATTAAAGACTTTCCCTAAACCACTTAGGGTTATCGTATTTGGTTGAAATTTCACATGTGTTATGATACATGTATCTATGGGTTATGTCTGAATTTGCAGCACCGAACTATTAATCTTACCACTTTTACAGGTGTTATGATCTAGTAGGGTGTGACAATGGAGCCAGTAGAATACCGAGCAGTGATTAGGTTTTTATATTTGAAAGGTCGCACACCAAAAGAAACTTTTGATGAAATGAAAGCAACTTATAGGGAAGATGCCCCATCATATGACGTTGTTAAACACTGGCACTATCCATCAAGTGGAGACCGCCATTTTGGCAGACAGACGTTTAACTGTTCGCCAGTTAGCACAAGATGTCAAGATCAGTGTAGGGTCTGTGGAAAAAATCATCCATGACTATTTGAACATGCATAAGGTGTCTGCACGATGGATTCCCAGGTTGCTCACACCTTTCCAAAAGCAGGAACGAGTCAATTGCCCTCCCCCCCCCCCCCCCCCCCCCCCAAAGAAGGCACGTGTCCAACCCTCTGCAGGCAAGGTCATGCTCACGGTGTTTTGGGACCAGCACGGAGTAGTGATGATGGATTTCTTGGCAAAGGGTACCACAATTACAGGAGCTTATTATACTTCACTGCTGCGGAAATTGTGGGACGCTATCAAGCTTAAGAGGTGTGGCATGCTGACCAAGGGTGTCCGTCTCCTGCAAGACAATACTCCAGTACACAACTCTCATGTTGCCCAGGCAGAAGCGCGGTCCTGTGTCTATGAAATCCTTCCACATCCTCCTTACTCTCCTGTCCTTGCACCATCTGACTTCCACCTCTTTCCAACCATGAAGTCATTTTTGAAGGGAAACGTTTCACAGATGATGAAACACTGATTTCTGAAGTCAAGTCCTGGTTTGAGACGCAAAATGAGGGCTTTTACAAGCGAGGTCACCATAGTTGCATAAAACGATGGGAGAAGTGTGTAACTCTTGGTGGTTCCTATGTGGAGAAAGACTAATACCTATGCCAAGTTTCATTCCACTAGGTCCATGGGAAATGGGTCAGGGGAAATCTTTAATGAACAACCCTCGTAGTCCCAGATATATTATGGTGTTAAAGTAGTGAGTGAGTGAGGTTTTACGCCGCTTTTGGCAATATTCCAGCAATATCGCGGCGGGGTACACCAGAAATGGGTTCCACACATTGCACCCATGTGGGCAATCGAACCGAGGGCTTTGGCGTAAAGAGAGAACACTTTAATTATTTGGCTACCCCACTGCCTCAACTGTTGAAGTATAGGCGCAGCGCCTGTTTGGCATGTTAATGGTTTCTTGTAAGGACAATAGAATATGAACGACGTGGCTTGAATGTCTCTGAAGAGATTATTAACCAAGTCTCTTTTTTCTCTCCGCCGTCCTCTCTGAAATCTCTAGATCTGAAGTCTCTGTGCCGCAACTCTGCCTTCTGCACAGTGTCTACCTGAAGGCCGGCGTGTGTCAAGAACACTACAGACACTATAATGACGTTAGTGGTCCTTATACATTTCACACAGAATATAGATCCTTGGTGTTTTATGGGGATTTGTTGGTCACACTGGTTAATGTTGTTAGGACGTGATCGTTCACGTTGGCTTAAACCATAATTATCTTGATATTTTGAAAATCGAAAGATCTGCTCATACCTATCCAACCCAATCTAGTATCTCATAACATTCTAACCCTATCGAGGTACGAAGATTGGGATAGGATAGGTCTTCAGCAACAAATGCTTGCCGTAAAAGGCGACTATGCTTTGCGTAAGAGGCGATCGGGTGGTCAGGCTCGCTGACTTGGTGATGGATGTCATCGTATCCCCATTGGGTAGATTGATGTTCATGATGTCAATCACTGGATTGTCTGGTTCAGACTCGAGTATGTACAGGCCGCCGTCATATAGCTGGAATAGTGCGGCCTTAAACAACACACAAACACACCAACAAATCGTATCTATCCACCTCTGTGTCGTGTCTCATATCTGTCCACCCCTATGTCGCATCTCAAATATGTCCATTCCGATATACATGTAATATCTTTTACCAGCTCAATCTTGTATTTTATACCTTTCCAACCCTCTAAAACCTTATATGTGTATTCAATCTAGTATCCTACATCTGCAAAAACATATCTGGTATATTACACACGCCGTGAAGGCGACATGACATAATCTTAATGCATGAATACAAGGCTGACAATATTTCCAGTCTAAACGTCTTTGAGTGAAAACCTGTACATACAACCAACCACCTACGTTATTGAGCATTCCGTAAGAACGGAATGTGTATGATTTTACCATCAAAGGACGAAAACTAAAACCAGTTCATCAAAGTGTTCATTGGTGGTTTTAGGCTTTTAAGAAAAAAAACCCACTTCAGAATAAAGCAAACTACCAGTTGAAAACCATTAAATAAGAGGTGAGTGAAAAGACACATGGTTTTTGTAAAGAAGGAAACGTGTTGTGCCTTGAAGCTTTACAACCATTTCAGTAATAAATATATCTAGTGTCTTCGATCGTGTATTTGTTCTTTTCACTCCATGTCCAAATATCATATAAAACTGCATCCTCCTCTGAGAAGAATGACATTATGGTTTAACGCTGCTTGTTGTGTATTATGTCTTCAAGGAATGAAATAAGGGTTAACCTGCATGCTGTGTTAAGTGTTGGGCAAATGACCAAAGGATGTACCCTGTATGTAATGTATTACGTCTTGATGAAATTACAAAGGGGTGTACCCTGCGTGTAATGTGTATCTTCTTTGGGAAATGTTTTTCGTTTGTTTGTTTGTTGTTTAACACCGCAGCAATATTCCAGCTATATGACGGCGGTCTTGGGGTGATGACAAAGGGGTGAACTCCTTACGTAGTGGGTTACGTCTTATGGAAATGACAAAGGGGAGTAACCTGCATGTAATGTAGTACATTTTGGGGAGAAGACAAAGGGGTGTTACCTCTATGTAGTGTGTTACGTCTTAGGGAAATGTAAAATGGGTGGTCCCTGCGTGTAGTGTGTTATATCTTAGGGAAATGTTTGTTTGTTTGTTGTTTAACGCCGCACTCAGCAATATTCCAGCTATATGACGGCGGTCTGTCAATAATCGAGTCTGGACCAGACAATCCAGCGATTGATATCAAGAACATCGATCAACGCAATTAGGATCGATGACATGCATCAACCAAGTCAGCGAGCCTGACCACCCGATCCGGTTAGTCGCCTCTTGCGACAAGCATAGACGCCTTTTACGGCAAGCATGGGTTCCTGAAGACCTATTCTAACCCTGATCTTAACGGGCCAAATATAATGTAATGACATGACAAGTGATTTACTTTTAATATAAACAAAGAAAATGATTGTATTCATTACTGAATCATGCATACTTTTCTTCAGGGCACAGACCGCCTCCGTGGTCTAGTAGTAGAGCGTCCGCCCGGAGACTGCGGCATAGTATCTCAGTGAGCTAGTCCGGACTAGTACAAACAGCCACCCACACACAATAATAAGTGCAATAATCTTGGACGCAACGTTAAACACAATCTAACCTCACCTCTTCAGGGCACAGTTGTTGGAATCACCTCTCCCGTGAGTGCTATACTTTAAGCAAATAAGTTACAACAATACTGTTAACATCACCTGCAAGAAAAACAGAAACCACAAAATATGTTCAAAGTCCATTACTGTTTGCAAAATCCATATTTGAAGCAGTACTGTCGGATCACACGCTCGCACCGAGAAACACTTGTAAGATCAATAATGTTGTTATGAACAGGAGGTAAGAATGCTTTTTTTTCTTATGTACATAATTTTCTGTTATTAAACATTTGGAATTTATTGGATGAAAAATACAAAATGCTAATATTGAAACTGAGAAACCTTTATCAATTATTTTATTACATTTATGTACTTGCTCCATGGTTATCGCCTATTTGGATTTCAACCGGGGCATGGCAGAGTGCGACGTTCGGCAACTAAGAAACATTTCCCTTTTTATGAACGTTGTGTGGGCAGCGACTGCTTCCGGTAGGGAAGAACATGCTTTCCCTTTTCGAGAACACCTGGTGTCATCATTAATATTCATCGCTCCATTCACATAAATCTCATCACTATTTCCCTCCTACGCCCGTGAAGATCCGGGCTAGAACAGGTCTTCAGCAACCCATGCTTGCCGTAAAAGGTGACTATGCTTGTCGTAAAAGGCGACTAACGGGATCGGGTGGTCAGGCACGCTTACTTGGTTGATGCATGTCATCGATCCCAATTGCGTGGATCGATGCTCATGATATTAATCACTGGATTGTCTGGTTTAGACTCGATTATTTACAGACCGCCGTCATATAGCTGGAATATTGCTGAGTGCGGCGTTATACAACAAACCAACCAACAATCTCTTACGCCAAATGGAATCTGTTCCGGCACATGATCGAGGCTGAATATTATCTGGCGTTGACGTTTTTTATTTCACTGCACTTTCAAGGGGCGGTTAGGTAGCCTCGTGGTTTAAGCGTTCGCTCGTCACGCCGAAGACCGGTGTTCGATTCCCGACAAGGGTACATTTTTGGTGTCCTCAGCCATGATATGGCTGGAATATAGCTAAATGCGGCGTAAACCCTCACTCACGCACGCACGCACGCACGCACGCACGCACGCACGCACTTTCAACTGATTCCCATGATTCTTTGACTGACATTCGTGCGACCATCTGGAGAAACATACAGTGTCGTTGAACTTTTTCAGCAGTCTTTTTCGATGGTATCGTATATATTCATCGACATGAAATATTGTCATCATATTTTCAACATATTCGAGGAAGTATGGGATATTTAAGAAATAAACGATGGGTGGGAGTTGTTTATCGTACATGTTTTTTTTTCCTGCAGTGTTTTATTGTACGATAAACAACTCCCACTCATCATTTATTTCTTATATGAGATATCAACATTATGTACAGCCTGTTTAAGGATGTTCATAAGCTGTGCAAGTTTAAAACTATTTACCCAAACTTTAATAATGATGACTCCCTGAATAGAATCCGACCTCGGAAATGTCGGACAAGTTGATTTTACGAAAAGGGAGGTTTAGTTTGGTAGTTGGTGCTAATTCTCACAAGCACGTCGATTATCTGTACCTTTTATCTTTATACCGATTGTCTTATACTTATGGACCAGACAATCCAGTGATTAATATCATGAGCATCAATCAACGCACTTGGGATCAATGACCTGCATCAACCAAGTCAGCGAGCCTGACCACCCGATCCCGTTAATCGCCTTTTACGACAAGCATAGTCGCCTTTTACGGCAAGCATGGGTTGCTGAAGATCTATTCTACCCCGAATCTTCACATGTCATCGATCCCAATTGTGTGGATCGATGCTCATGATGTCAATCACTGGATTGTCTGGTCTAGACTCGATTATTTACAGCCCGCAGTCATACAGCTGGAATATTGCTGAGTGCAGCGTAAAACAACAAAACCAACAACAACACACCAAAAATAACGTCGTCCAATATGTGACGTCATCAAGTTGCAAGAGCATGTTGGAATCTCGAATCTCCAGAAATGATGTCATGATAGAACATGTTTTATCGTGAAATAAACCACCCTTAGTTCTTCACTGTTCTTTACGATTTATAGCGTAGCTATCTTATATGTGGAAATAGAAGAGCGGTTGTGCTGCACACTTTACGATGATACACAAGATTCTGTTGCTTTAAGTTGGTTGGTTGGTTGGTTGTTTACCGCAGAACTCAGCAATATTCCAGCTATATGACGGCGGTCTGTAAATAATCGAGTCTGGACCAGACAATCCAGTGATTGATATCATGAGCATCGATCCACGCAATTGGGATCGATGTCATGCATCAACCAAGTCAGCGAGCCTGACCACCCGATCCCGTTAGTCGCCGACAAGCATAGTCACCTTTACGGCAAGCATGAGTTGCTGAAGACCTATCCTACCCCGGAATCTTCACGGGTCCTGTTGCTTTAAGAGAAAGTCTTGCCAACTATCTGGCTTCTCAAGGCCGTACAGCGTATCGTGTACCTGCACAACCCTGTGTATTATTCTTTATTTCTATAACGGATGAACATTATTTGCACTGCGCAAGGTATCCGACACTGCATTTTGTATAACAACATACGAATAACTACGTAAAACGTTACTAAGATATTGATTTGGTAAACAATATCGGTCTTTGCTTAAAAGCTTTGAACAACATGAAAAATAACAAACGCAGTACATTAATTAGGACGCTAACTGCAGTTTGAGGCTTTGTAAATCTGTGACTATCAACACGAATGTCTTCAGGTTGTTGAAAACTTCCAATGACATTAGGACGAGTTCATTGATTAACACACCTCAACAGTTTTCGTGCTGTCACGTTCACGTTCAAACTTTATCACAAGTTGCTTTTGGTGTCAAGCTCACCGTATATAATTTCGACTTCAAACTTTATGCATGGTGAAACGTCCCGCAACAATATGATGTCAACAATTACAACTAATTGCATGTCTATGGCCAAATGCTATTTGGATAGGATCAATCTACGGGTAACTTAGACAACATAGAAAACACTGTATGTTTGTCTGCTGAGAGTATTAGGATATTCTGAACACTAAACGCTGCTTTTGCAATATGCCACCCCTGTCCTAACCGAGAATACCACCCGTGGGCCTCACACGATGGTTGTTTGTTTGTTGTTTAACGCCGGGCTCAGCAATATTCCAGCTGTATGACGGCGGTCTGTACATAGTCGAGTCTGGATCAGACAATCTAGTGATTGACATCATGAGCATCGATCTACGCAATTGGGATACGATGACATGAATCAACCAAATCAGCAAGCCTGACCACCCGATCCCGTTAGTCGCCTCTAACGACAAGAATAGTCGCCTTTTACAGCAAGCATGGGTTGCTGAAGACCTATTCTACCCCGGATCTTCACGGGTCGCTTCACACGATGTACCAATGTTTGATATTGAACGCGGATCTATGGCGTGACAAGACAACACACGAAGCACTGGGCTACCCTACCACCGAATAGTATGTGCTTCAACCGACAGAGAGAATCGACGGAACTCTTCTACCATTCTCAATTCAGTCAGATGCTTTTATTATATTATGTATGCTTATATGGACCTGCATTTTCACATTACAATTCTATAACATCTCGGATATTAACCTACGTGTCACGACATTCGCGATGATTACTTCACGAAGGACCCGTGAAAGTCCGGGTTAGAATAGGTCTTCAGCAACCCATGCTAGCCGTAAAAGGCGACTATGCTTGGCGTAAGAGGTGACTAACGGGATCGGGTGATCGATGCCCATGATGTCCATCCTTAGATTGTCTGGTTAAACGACTCGATTATTTACATACCACAGTCATATAGCTGGAATATTGCTGAGTGCGGCGTTAAACAACAAACCAACCAACCAACCTGAATCTTGTCAATCACATTAGTGCGAAAAGGTACGGAAAATTCAATGATATAACAGATTTCATTGGATTTATCAAAGAGGACATGATCCGGTTTGTTGGCCTGGATACGTCTGAGGCTGTATGCGGGCCTATTCCAAAGAATTTTGTATTCATCTTTTTCCGTGACGCCCTCTACATATTCTGGGTCGTTCCATGGTGGACCTCTGTGTCAAAACCACAAGCACTGCGAAGACGGTAATAAAAGGATCGAGCCATTCCATCATGTTTCTTAAGATACTGTGTTTGTGCCAAAGTGGGGCATCCGCTGACAATGTGTTGGACAGTCTCATCAAATTCATTGCATAATCTACATTTGATATTTTACATTTTGATGCAAAATCACACATTGACGGTTTCGGGTGGGGAGTGAGTGGTCCTGAGCAGCGACCAGAAAGCCTTCTGTTTCGCTTTTCAGGCCAGCCGACCTCATCCAAGCGAAGGACTCTTCAGGGTTGCTGAACTTCTCAACACACTGCACATAAACTCGATGCAGTAGCCTCCCATTGATTAACTGAGTCTGGGCCGATTTGACATGGCACTTCGCTTTGTTGACACTCATTTCTGTACCGCCCAGCAGTACAGAACCATCTACAAAATCAACACTGATATTGAGATTATGTCCCACACCCTTGGCTCGTTTAAGTAAACTGTGGAATGCCTTGTTTTCATCGTAAGTCTTGACTTGCTTCGCAAGAGAATCATCAGAAAAATGAATGTGTGCAAAAAACAATTCTATCATGAAGGGTCTCCACGTTAATGAAACCACGCCCTCCCATTATGATTAGTAAATCTAAGCGATTGAGGGAAGCGCGGGGGTGGTGGGATCTACTGATGATGATGATGATTATTATTATTATTTTAAAGTTCGTTTCAGACTTTCCTCATTGGACTTCTAGCTAAGGTTCAAGCTGGTGACGCAAGTTCGATCCACCAAGCGACGCTTTTTGAAATCAGAACATAGTTCGCCCCGTAAAGCGCACTCCTACATTCGGATAACGGCTCTCAGGAAGTTTCAAAATATAAATCTTAAACAGAAGTATGGGCTAGTAAACCACTCACAGTTCTTGCTGCTTCAAGTTGAAGATTGTTCTAACACGTCGCGGTTTAAAATGAATCACCCACTTATTCGCCGTTTCACATGAACAACCCACATAGACACAGTATTCTGCCCCCGGGCCAATCAGCCATTGTTTTACCCCCTTAATGTTGAGCGCCAGGCATGGTAACAACAAGTGCCATCTTATAACGCACTTTAGTTATGGATTGTCAACAAAGGCAACAAAGAAACACCACTTGTTCTAAACCTCTGACGGGGACCATCAAAGTAAGATCTTTGCTTCTTAAATATGCTTTCGTCCATTATTTCTAGAATAAATGTGATACGATAAATATGACTGTAAAGAACCATTAACAAAGATGCTTGCAATGGTTTGCCCACGCATCATATGGCAAGATACCTCATTTAGCAATTGTCGTTATATCGGTGCCTTTGGGTCAATCGATTCTCTTTTGTCCACTGGTAATTACAGTTTTGCGGAGTAAATGACAATCAATACTTGAGTATTTAAAAAAAAAATGTGGTTGTAACTTGTTAGTGAGCACGACAAAATGAGCCCATTCAATAATGTATACGTGTCTGCAGAAAGATGGGACTTTCACCAGTGTTAACGAGATTGTCAAAAAAAAGTGTTTTTGTTAAATTTTGAGGGTGTATCGATAAGCTATCCTAGTGATCGTTTTTCGAAAAAGCGGGTTTCCCTAATTAAAGCGTGTTGGTAATATCAAGCAATACTGAGTAGGTTCAGCAACCTGCCACGAGTCCATTAAAAGATCGTTAGTCAAAACATTAACACGTGCAGTATGTTCTTTGCTTAGTCGATACAATAATAGTTCTACATCTTCTACTCAAAGTTTGCTAAGGATCCCCACTTTGAAAGGCAATGCGTCAAATTGTGTGCATATGTTGAAATAGCCGAAGACAATAATGTGTGAAGCCGTTCTCAGGTGCCACACTATCACAGCAAACATCACGTGACCAATAGTCTGTGAGGTCAAGTGAGATTACACTGATAGAAATAGTTTGCACAGTTTACTGACGAAGTGAATTTTACTGTCCACTCAGACACTAACAGTTTAGTAGGCGTTACTTATCAGGAAGTATTTTGTACTGGGTAGCCTGTCGTTACTAAGAAAGGTGTCTGTTTGTTTGATTGTTTGATGTTTAACGCCACACTCAGCAATATTCCAGCTATATGACGGCTGTCTGTACATAATCGAGTCTGAACCAGACAATACAGTGATTAATATCATGAGCATCGATCCACGCAATTGGGATCGATGTCATGCATCAACCAAGTCAGCGAGCCTGACCACCCGATCCCGTTAGTCGCCTCTTACGACAAGCATAGTCACCTTTTACGGCAAGCATGGGATGCTGAAGACCTATTCTACCCCGGGTCTTCACGGGTCCAAGCAATTGGGATCGATGACATGTATCAACCAAGTCAGCGAGCCTGACCACCCGATCCCGTTAGTCGCCTTTTACGACAAGCACAGACGCCCTCTAGGGCAAGTATGGGTGGCTGATGACCTATTCTACCCCGGAATCTTCACGGGTCGCTTCCTGTCTGAGTGAAATCATATTACTCATGCCACACATTAATGAACACAAACATCGTGCCCATGACTACATGCCTCTGTCCTTTCATAATGAAACTGAAGTCCTGTAGGGGTTACCCAATAGTTGTGTACCGGGATATTTCACTCGTTATTTGTAGGATAATTTTTTTTTGTCATCAAAACCCGATCCTTACCAAACTTTGAATAGTATATGCAGTTGGTGCAGAGAACACATGAACACAATGCATCACCATCAATACTTTTACTATCCTTATTCTTCCTATATAACACGTTCGGTTTAGGAAGCCGATTCATTTAAAGTATATCTTTTGAGGTATAAGTGCCCTTTCGTATGCTAAACATTGCAGCCAAGATGATGTCACCGTACATGATAAATTTTACACTGTTTTAGTATATCTTTATATGGCTGTGAATAACGTAAAAACTACAACGCGATATTTGTCCATGTTTTAAAAGCAGAATTACTGACCCACGTTAAGATTATTTCAAATAAATATATGTAACACTATTTGCCATGGGCAATTTGTGAGCCCTAACAACTGCACTGTATAATCGTGCAACTGCACTGTATAATTGACCAACTCAGCAGAATAATAATTGGTCAGCTGGCGTATTTATATAAACAGCATAATTGCTGACATAGCGAATGTCAAGTACTTATATAAACAGCATAATTGCTGACATAGCGAATGTCAAGTTAATCAGAACTGACAAGCTCAGCAGAATAATGATCGGTCAGCATGCTTAAAAGCAGGCGACCCGTGAAGATCCGGGTTAGAATAGGTCTTCAGCAACCCATGCTTGCCGTAAAAGGCGACTACATGTATGTTTGTCGTAAAAAGCGACTAACGGGATCGGGTGGTCAGGCTCGCTGATTTGGTTTATGCACGGTCATCGATCCCAATTGCGTGGATCGATGCTCATGATATCAATCACTGGATTGTCTGGTCCAGACTCGATTATTTACAGACCGCCGTCATATAGCTGGAATACTGCTGAGTACGGCGTTGAACAACAAACCATCCATCCATTAAAAGCAGGCAGGTTGTGTTAACACGGGAGAACCGGCAAACCATCGGAGGAGCGCAGTCATAGTTGCAGAGAGGAAAACCAGGGACAAGGAGAGACGAGCACTGACCAGCCAGTCAAGCCCTCAGCTGCCCAAGTGTCAACGTGACTTCGTCGTCTTCCTATGTTCGACTCTGTAACTATTGATCGCCCGGTTCTGTAGTTCTACTGGGTTAATAAAAACCCATTCTTTGTCACCACCACGATGCAGTCATGAACTAAACGTAAAACGTCAACACCAGAGAATGACAAGTCGCGATTATCCGCCGAAAAAGATTCCACTGGGCCTAAAAGGCAACATTTTATGAATGGATCACCGAATATTATCGATGAAACCAGGTGTTCGCGATAATGGGGGCTTGTAAACAATTGTCTTATGTTGGTTTTATATTGCTGAACCCAAATGTAGAAGCCTAAACCAAGTGCTAAATCAACCTGGATGTGCTCGAAAGTTAAACATGAGTATGGAAGTTTTTACGTTTTGATACAAGGCACCAAGTTAACACTGGGCATAATTCACAATTTATAAAGCGACGGGGCCTTTAAAAGATTGCCTCACGTTGGTTCGCGTCCCTTTGTCGTGTAAGGATCTGCTGGTCGCTAATTTGAATTCCAGTGTGGCGCATTCATGATCTGTCACCACCCTACCTCTTCAAAATGGTAATCTTTTCCAACCTTCATTGGTTTGTTGTTTTACGCCGCACTCAGCACTATTCCAGCTATATGACGACTGTCTGTAAATAATCGAGTCTGGACCAGACAATCCAATGATAAATATCATGAGCATCGATCTACGCAGTTGGTTGTTTGTTGGTTGGTTTGTTGTTTAACGCCGCATTCAGCAATATTCCAGCTATATGACGGCGGTCTGTAAATAATCGAGTCTGGACCAGACAATCCAGTGATTGATATCATGAGCATCGATCCACGCAATTGGGTTCGATGACATGCATCAACCAAGTCAGCGAGCCAGACCACCCGATCCCGTTAGTCGCCTTTTACGACAAGCATAGTCGCCTTTAACGGCAAGCATGGGTTGCTGAAGACCTATTCTACCCCGGATCTTTACTCCTGGCATTTTCCGGCAATATCCAACGTGTCAGGATTTAACAAAGGTTTAGTCGTGCAAATGGACGTGGAAACTATCCATCAAGCAATGCAAGGCTCATGAGTTAAGGTTATTTAATGATGATTTCATTTACTGAGTGCGGTGTTAAACAACAAACAAACCGAACCAAACCAAATCATACTTTAAAGTTGACATCTTAAATATTCCATCTTGATGATTTTGCCGAAAGGGTAGTCACCTGATCTGATATTTGGAGTTCACACATCTTTAAACGGAAAGAAAAGTTCATACGATGTAGACCAATGAAGATCCAGGGTAGAATAGGTCTTCAGCAACCCATGCTTGTCGTAACAGGCGACTATGCTTGTCGTAAGAGGCGACTAACGGGATCGGGTGGTCAGGCTTGCTGATTTGGTTGATGCATGTCATCGTATCCCATTTACCTGGGAACCGTGAAGATCCGGGATAGAATAGGTCTTCAGCAACCCATGCATGCCGTAATCTTGCGACTATGCTTATCGTAAGAGGCGACTAACGGGATCGGGTGGTCAGGCTCGCTGACTTGGTTGATGCATGTCACCGATCCCAATTGCGTGGACACGCATCAACCAAGTCAGCGAGCCTGACCACCTGATCCCGTTTGTCGCCTCTAGCACGTCACGATCCCAATTGCGTGGGACCCGTGAAGATTCCGGGATAGAATAGGTCTTCAGCAACCCATGTTTGCCGTAAAAGGTGACTATGCTTGTCGTAAAAGGCGACTAACGGGATTGTCTGGTCCAGACTCGATTATTTACAGACCGCCGTCATATAGCTGGAATATTGCTGAGTGCGTCGTTAACCAACCAACCAACCAATTGCATGGATCGATGCTCATGTCAATCACTGGATTGTCTGGTCCAGACTCGATTATTTACAGACCGCTGTCATATAGCTTGAATAGTGCGGCGTTAAACAACAAACAAAGAAACAACGATAGTTAATAAGTAGGCCTCCGCAATAGAACACCTATCTTTTTTTCAATTGAGAAGTTAAATCATATAGATTTAAGAGTGAGTGAGTGAGTGAGTTGGGTTTAACGCCGCTTTTAACAGTATTCCAGTTATATCGCGGCGTGTCAGCTTAATGTGGGAGGAAAGCCCGAAGTGATGCAGGTCCCAGACGTTTATCACTTCGGTGAAAACCACGAGCACTGGTATGGTGCTGACAAACCTAGAAACATAATTGGGGCGAACCGGGATTCGAACCCACAATCATAGGTTTCTGGCGTGCCCAAGGGACGCAACTCTGCACAGCGAATCGCGGCGCCTTAGACGACTGGGCCACCCGTGCCCCCTTTAGGTTTAAGAAAAGAAAAGAATACCATATACTCTGAATACAGACTGGCGTTCGTCCGAATGATATTGCAAATTGGCTAAATTAAGTTATTACATGTTTAAATCAGGATCTATACTTCTTTTTTTTTGTAGGAGAATGAGACAGTACACATTGATGAGAGGCTGATGAACAGTAGGGATGATCCATGTGCTTAATATTATCTCTCTCAATGGTCATATAAAGAAGAAGCATTATCAAGGTTGAAGGATTGTCTTGTTACCGTGAACGACGAAATGAGTCTATTCAAGAACATCAAGCACGAAGCAGTAATGACGGAGGCTAGAAACTTGCCACGAGTCCATTAAAAGATCGTTAATGCAAAACACTAACAATTATAATATGTTCTGTGATCAGTCAAGCAATAACAGTTCTTGTAAGTGCGGAGAAAACATGAATACAATCGACCAACGCAGATACATTTACTGTCATTAAGCAGACCTTTATAACATGTTCGGTTCGAGAACCCGATTCATCCCAGCTATATGTTTTATTAAGATAAAAGTGCCCTTTCGTTCCAAACACTACAGCCAACCTGACGGCACCATACATGACGATGTTACAATGTTTAAGTCGTTGTCGCCCGGGTTTCTGGAAAAAACATACTTTATATGGCTTTAATAATTTAAAAACTACAACGCGATATTTTTCGAAGTTTAACAAGCAGAATAAATATTTCAAATTACTAGACCCGTGAAGATCCGGGTTAGAATAGGTCTTCAGCAAACCATGCTTGCCGCAATAGGCGACTATGCTTGTCGTAAGAGGCGACTAACGGGATCGGGTGGTCAGGCTCGCTGACTAGGTTGAAGCATGTCATTGATCCCAATTGCGTGGATCGATGCTCATGATATCAATCACTGGATTGTCTGGTCCAGACTCGATAATTTACAGACCGCCGTCATATAGCTGGAATATTGCCGAGTACGGCGTTAAACAACCAACCAACCATTTACGTGGATCGATGCTCATGATGTCAATCACTGGATTGTCTGGTCCAAACTCGATTATTTACAGACCGCCGTCTGATATTGCTGAATATTGCTGAGTACGGCGTTAGACAATGAAACAAACAAAACAAAATTATTTAAAATTACTGACCAAAGTTGGGGTTCTTTCGCGATGAGGCGGTCACGTACTAAATATGAAACGTCAAAGAGGAAAACAAGTCTCCATTATTATTACCCACCGAAAAAGATTCCATTGGGCTTAAAAGACAAAGTACATGAATGGATCACCGAAAATCAGTGATGACAACAGGTGCCCCCGAAAATGGTGAGCACAGCCACAATGTGCCATGGGAAGAGGGCCTGTTAACATTTATTGTCTAAAGCTGCATATGATTCGAAATCGAGAATCCAAAACCACATACAAACCCTACACGTGCTAATTCAGCTGAGGTGTCCTTGAACCTTGAACAAGTGAATGAAAGTATTTTTAACATTTGATAAAAGACGTAATTACGAGAATAATGTCGTAATTACGAGAAAACAAAGCGAGAGACAACAAGCACCGTATCACTGAATGACTACATAGACATGTGTGGGAGCACAAAAGCAGGAATATTGATGAGTGCGGCGTTAAACAACAAACAAACAAATATTTCATCATTTCGATGCTGTTTAAGGTGATTTTACGTGCGCTCTTATCTGGCCATAACAACTTGAATATAACATTCGCGACATGGTTTCCAAATGCAGAAATGTTATTTTTCAAAGATCATTTACATGGGACAAATAACATTCACAGAGAATGTCCCACGTTCTGTATAATTTATATCTTCTACGAGGTCCTCTGAGCACTAAAGTTATGTTACATGAGCATGTATACCTGTCCTTGTTGGCTCAAATCCAGATGCCTTCAGAACCTTTGTTACTTTGTTAAATTATTTGGATGAGCCTCGATCTGGTATTGATCACATGACAGAAGCACATGGGACATACCAGTGAGAAGACCCCATGTTGGATTATCAGGATGACGAACACATTGCTAGGCAGTGAGTAGAATCATGACTTTGATTGCCATAATAGGCATAAATGTGCAAAGTTGCATCTGTTATATTATATGGTAATGCTGAATATTGTTATTGATGACACACCTTTGCAAATGTATTTGTGGAACGGCAATGCTGCAACCCTACGAAAGCCCATTGGGACCATATTGGTATTTTGTTTTTTCTCTTTTAAAAGTCGTAATTACGAGAAAAAATATTTATAATAAGAATCTATTTATTGCTTTGTCATTATATCATGGTGATTTTTTCATTATCCCCCGCTCCAACGAAGATGGCGGGTGATATAGAAATGGGTTCCGTCCGTCCGTGTGTGCGTGCGTGTGTGCGTGCGTGTGTGCGTTGTGCGTGCGTGCGTGCGTGCGTGCGTCCCGAAATCGTTTCCGGAGCACAACTCAGAAACCTTTAAATATTTCTCTACGAAACTTTGCATGTCTATCAGACTCATGCTGAACTGGTGCCTTTTGCTATTTAGGAGTTTTATAAATTTTTATTTTTTTACGTTTCCATGGCAACAAGTTGGACTTAGGTTCTCTAAGGGTGCTGTTCGTTTCCGGAGCGTAACTCAAAAACCATTAAATACTTTCTTACAAAACTTTGCATGTCTACTAGGCACATACTGAACTGGTGCCTTTTGCTATTTAGGAGTTTTATAGATTTTTATGTTTTACGTTTCCATGGCAATAAGTTGGATTTAAGTTTTAATATAGGGTGGGTTAACTTATGGTGTATAACAAATAAACTGTTAAATATTTCCTTTTCAAACATTGTATGTCTATATATAAAGCACATATTGAACTGGTGCCATTTGATATTAAGGAGTTTTATAAATGTTTATTTTAGAATTTCCATTGCAGCTATTTTGACATGGCCTAAGAGAAATGTTGGGTCAGTTACCAGGTTTGGGACCTTTACGTGTTAAAATGGCGGGGGATATAGATGACTTCGTCGACTATACGCTTGTTATCATTGTAAAAGTCGTAATTACGAGTTTTGTTTCGTAATTACGACTTTATTCTCGTAATTACGAGTTCTAAAAAGTCGTAATTACGACTTTGAAAAGTGAAAAAAACAAAATACCAAGATGGTCCTTATGGGCTTTAGTAGCAACCAACGTGGAACGTCTGTGTTTTGCAGGTTTTCTGAATCACCCCTGTCGTCAAGGTGCACAACGTACTACAGTATATCGTGTACCAAGCTCTGGCGGCAATACATATTCTGTTGAATAACCAGTTACGCGTGCTGAAATATGTGTTTCAATGTTGTTCAATATCTGACTAATGTCTGCACCACCGCGAAAGCAAACATTGATGGCAATGTACTTTCTACTCAGTCATGAGTGAGCCGGTTTAAATGATCATGATATTTGGTTATAGTATGCAGAAAAGGGGTCCTTGCAATATTCAAAGTATGTGCGGGAAAAGGGCTGAAAATGACTCAGAAAATCTAATATAATTAGTAAGGACCTTGGTAAGAAGAATATCTCCGACTGAAACGCTGGGTCAATAGCGTCTTAGTGAAAGTTATGTCATCAGATACATATATGTGTGCGTTCTGTCTATCTTGCGGTCTTATATGATAGATGCGAGTAAATCTATTTCTGTAAAACAATAATTAGAAAAGATGGTGGTTACCTGTGAAATAACAAGTATAAGCAAAGTAACATAAGACGACATCTAAACTATTTGGAAGTGGGTCTGCATCACATTCATATATGGGGGCGGTGGGGTAGCCTTGCGGTAAAGGCGTTCGCTCGTCCCGCCGAAGGCCCAGTGAAGATTCCAGGGTAGAATACGTCTTCAGCAACCCATGCCTGCCGTAAAAGACGACTATGCTTGTCGTAAGAGGCGACTAACGGGATCGGGTGGTCAGGCTCGCTGACTTGGTTGATGCATGTCATCGCATCCCAATAACGTGGGTCGATGCTCATGATGTCAATCACTGGATTGTCTGATCCAGACTCGATTATTTACAGGCCGCCGGCATATAGCAGGAATATTGCTGAGTGCGGCGTTTAACAAACAAATGATGCCGATGCTAGCCCACTGAGATACCATGCCGCATTTTAACATGAATACCCCACTCAGGCACAGTACACTGACTCCACGCCGACCAGTCCTCAAGGCCGTAGTTAACGTTTTTGGCCTGTGGGGCACAAATAAGATTATTCATATCTTATTCAAGTTAAGTTTCACCCCCAAAAAAAAATTCTAGAAAAAAAAGGGGGGGGGGGGGGAATATTGCCGGCTGGCCACGGCACTGGTCCTTGTATTAGCCAGTCTCGGGATGGATACTGAAAATCCACAAAAAATGTCTATTAAAAGTCCATTGTACGGTTCCGATCAAGTGTTTATGAATCACATATTATGAATCAATTTATGCATCAGCAATTTGAGGATGTCGTGTGTCATGATGACCTGGCACATTCCAACCAACTCGTCTGTGACCTCGCTCACGTCAACACTTCTGCCGTCCTGTAAACTCTATATCTTGAATCGGTGACAAAAAAAACCCCAAATCAAACAGAACATCGTCTGGCGGCCTTTGTCAGACAGCAGATAACGAGGAGTCAGATGTACTTTACACACCAAGGAGCAGATCAAAATACACTTGTACGAGCCTGTTTGCTGCAGATGAGACGCATAGCGAGATAACATTATTGGGTTGTTGAGAGTGTAGGTCGGTTGCTGTCCAATACAAACCCGCCGGGGCGTTACAGGTCATGTGACCTGGTATCAACTCTCACGTGATCACAGTTGATCTTCTGGAGGAGTTACGCTACGACTTACAAACCGTGAGTATATTCTGGCTAGTCGATGGTCATTATAAAACTTAAACCTCCAGTGATGACCCGTTACAACGTGAATATTTAGCGTGTGTACTGAAACCTGTTCTGTCACGGTGTGTACTTGGAAATTGGTGTCACGCGACCTTTCCAGATGAACGAATTAACTGCATGTAGGGCGATGTCAAGGTTAAACTCGTATATCACTTCATCTGATCTATATAGCATAGACTGTGAGACGCCACAAAAACGACTCTCACTAATTATTGTCATGCTATCACTGCGCACGTGAAGGATGTGGCTTCATTTGATGAAGCTGCCATATCTCGGCTCTCTCACATATGTCCGCTCGTCACTGACATGTTACCGGCATATTTGTTTCTGCACTTGTGGACGTAACTGAAATCCAAACATCCCTCACACTGCTTGTCTCTACGCTGTGGCTTAGAACTAGCTTATGTCCCTCTTGCGTTGTTTATATATACACTACATGTATGTCAGTGCGACCGCCCGTGGTTTTGGTGATAGAGCGTCTCGTCGGAGAGGTCGGTGGTCCGACCCCGGCCGCGTCATACTAACGTTAGACAATGGTACTTGTTGTTACCCTGCTCGGCATAAGGGAACAAGACAAAGCCTGGTCGTCTCGGATTCGGTATTTGTTTAAGCGGTATTTCCATGTGAAAAGTGCTGCATGCTATCTCAGTGGGCTGGCACAATGAAATCGGTATTAAACCTAGGTGGCAGCACACACGCTCGCACACACTCACACACACGCACACGCACACACGACCGCCTCCGTCGTCTAGTGGTAGAGCGTCCGCCCGGAGAGCGGAAGGTCCGGGGTTCGATCCCCGGCCGCGTCATACCAAAAGACGTTAAAAGATGGTACTTGTTGTTACCCCGTCTGGCGCTCGGCATTAAGGGGCTAAAACAAGGACTGGTCGGCTCGGAGGCAGTATACTGTGTCTGAGTAGGATATTCATGTTAAACTGCGGCATGGTATCTCAGTGAGCTAGCACTATAAATCGGCATCAGTCCGGACTAGTACAAGCAGTCACACACACACACACACACACACACACACACACTTGCTTGCACGTCGCTATATATAAGTGCAATAATCTTGGACGCGACGTTAAGCCCCATTTCACCTCACATGCTCACACACACACACACACACGTACGTTTACATGCATGTCGCTATATAAGTTCAATAATCTTGAACACGTTTAACCCTATTTCACCTCACCCATGCCTACCCATCCTCTAATAGTCCCCTCGCACTATTTACCTGTACACCACTTGGGGATGCTGGGTTAGAATTGCTCCCTAGCAACCTGTGCTCGTTGTAAAAGGCGACTCAGTGGATCGGGTGGTCCGGCTCAGTGAATCGGGTGGTCCGGCTCAGTGAATCGGGTGGTCCGGCTCAGTGAATCGGGTGGTCCGGCTCAGTGAATTGGTTGATTGCGTGTCATCGTACCCCGCATGGATCATTGCTCGCGATATCGATCACTGGATTGTCTGGTCCAGACTCGAATATTTAAAGGTCGTCGTCGTCGTCGTGTAGCTGACTATTTCTGAGTGGGGCGTTTAAGAACAAATAAACAAGCACATTGATCTGTACACTGTCTGCGGTCTATCACCTATCGCTCTCACTTCTATAACTTCTATAACTATGTTTACGCCCTACTGCATGTCCCTCTCACATTCATTTCTACAACTGGGGCGGTCGGGAAGTCTAGTGATTAAAGCTTTCGAGCGTCACGCCGAAGACACGGGTTCTATTCCCGACATGGGTACAATGTGTGAAGCCCATTTCTGGTGTCCCCTGCCGTGATATTTCTTGAATATTGCTAAAAGCGGCGTAAAACCATACTCACTCACTCACTCATTTCTACAACCATGTTTACGCTCTATTACATGTTTATTACAGACCGCCGTTATATAGCTGAAATGTTGCTAATTGCAACATAAAGAAACTATTTACCTAATGTTTATGGTGGTATGGTATTCCGTACGCCGACGGGACACGGTGGCAGATATCGACGGCTTCAAGTAATTTTCGTCAGCACCATACCCGTGCTTGTGGGTTTCATCAAAATGGTAAACGTCTAAGGCCTGCATCACCTCGGGCTTTTCTCCCACATCAAGCGGACACGCCGTGATGTAACTTGAATACTGTTAAAAGCGGCGTTAAACCCAACCCAACTCACTCACTCAAGTAATTATCCATCACCAAAGTCTTACTTGCTTCCAACCGCATATGAGCATAACTCAATGACTACATGTATATATGACTATATGATTTAATATTTTCTTATATGAGTAAGCATTCTTGAAACCACATAACTGTATTTTCACATGTTTTCTGTGTAGACTGGTGATGTCTGACAAGGCTCTCCCCGCCCATGGGAAGTACGGCCCTTTAAGCAGGAGAAACCCTGTGTACCGGAAGCTGCGCGAAGTGCATGACCTTGCGCAAGAGAAGAATATCGATGAAAACATCACAAAGGAGCTCGGGGAGGCAATAGGAATAGCTGAACGCCGAGAGCTGTACATCGACAAGCACTGTTCCCTGGAGAGCGATACGTTGCGGGAAATTCGAATGTTTACAGAGCAAAAGGACTGGGCAGAACCTGAGAAGCTTGGCCAATGCAAGAGGTTGGCAGCAGGGATGATGACGGGGAAGGTGGAAGGTAAAACTAGTTGCAAGCGTTGGTTGGTTGGTTGTTTAGTTTATTGTTTAACGCCGCACTCAGTAATATTCCAGCTAAATGACTGCGGTCTGTAAATAATCGAGTCTGGACCAGACAATCCAGTGATTGATATACTCAGCATCAATCCACGCAATTGGGATACGATGACATGCATAAACCAAGTCAGCGTGTCTGACCACCCGATCCCGTTAGTCGCCTCTTACGACAAGCATTATTGCCTTTTACGGCAAGCATTGGAAGCTGAAGACCTATTCTACCCCGGATCTTCATGGGTCCACTAGCCTATATCAAATATTAGGTTCCACCTTGCTTTTTCAAGCCTACTCTTAAACATAGAGGACTATTGCACGTATGGATAGTCAAATCAGAACGTTTAACAATATCATTTCCCGGGTTCCGAAAATGTGATCGTTGCCCTAGCCACAGCAATCGCCTGTCAAATGTGTGCTAATAAATGCAACCCTATTTTGAGACGACCCCTGTTGAAGCTTCCGCGTGAAGTGATACCGTGTAGTCTGTCCGCCTTTATTGCTATAAAATTGAAATGCGGCAATAATCTGTCATCTGTTTGTCTATCATGGATAAAAGTTTGAATCTTTTCGTTATCTATGCTCGACCTTGTCGCCTACTATCCTTGAGAAGCGATAAGCGACAAGAACTATATCAATATCGATAAGCGATAAGCGATAAGAACACCCATCCGTTTTCATCACAAGGGACACACATCGTCTTCTACATGGTATTGGGCTACGACTGAGCCATGAAGGTAGGCTCGAAATGGCAAGACGGAAACTAGGCTTTAATATAGACTACTGGACTCGTTGTCTCGGGAAGATGATCATGTGTAGAAGCAAAGACAGTTTAGGCCCATACTTATAATATTGTAACCGATTTTAGTGTGGAGGCAAAATCAAAGGTCCAAGACACTGGTTACGGATGAGAACGTTTTATTCCTTTGTCAATTAACACACCCTGAAACAACATATCATTCAATAAATACAGCGTCATACAATATGCTTGAGGTTTAAAAACAGTCTATTACACAAATTAAGTGAAACATGAATGACAGATTATGACAATACAACAAGGGGAGATAACCCCTTGATTAACTCATATCTTCAAATTAAATATATATGACACAGCCGTCTTAATGCAATACGCATGTCAAATGGAATAGATGTGATACAGTACTCAGTATCGCATAAACATAAACGAGAATGCAAAATAACATTGTTCCTACCAGGTGTATGGCACTAGGGTGCACACGACGTTCACTAAGCTTTGCCAAGCCAGATATCAAGCGTACCTAAAATCTGTGTTAACATTGTTTACATTAATTATACAGTAACTACAAATCAACTTATTTATTATCATTATGTAGCAGGGCGTGGAGTCATCCCACAGATGACACCCTTACCTTGTCAGCCTGCTGACGGGGTTAACCTCTTTGGTCATGTGGACAAGGCTTCGGACCTCGGATCAGAAGATCCGTGGTTCGAATCCCATCACAAGATTCGGAAATTTCCCTTGCCGCTACATTGGCGCTCAACGTGGGACTGAGCACGTTCATATTAAATTTGAGCAAATTAAGCCTCAGTACCCTACTATGCGGCCCTGGACGTGCCTTCCGTTGACGATGGAGTATGTAGCAGGGCGTGGAGTCATCCCACAGATGACACCCTTACCTTGTCAGCCTGCTGACGGGGTTAACCTCTTTGGTCATGTGGACAAGGCTTCGGACCTCGGATCAGAAGATCCGTGGTTCGGATCCCATCACGAGATTCGGAAATTTCATGGCCGCTACATTGGCGCCCAACGTGGGACTGAGCACGTTCATATTAAATTTGAGCAAAATAAGCCTCAGTACCCTACTATGCGGCCCGGGACGTGCCTTCCGTTGACGATGGAGTATGTAGCAGGGCGTGGAGTCATCCCACAGATGACATCCATACCTTGTCAGCTTGCTGACGGGTTTAACCTCTTTGGTCATGTGGACAAAGCGTCCGACTTCGGATCAGAAGGTCCGTGGTTCAAATCCCATCATGGGGCTCGGAAATTTTATGGCCGCTACAATTACAAACGCATAGAACACATCAAAACAACTTAGGCTGAAATCACATTCGTACTTACATTCACATATACACTATTCTTCCTCTCATATATGAAATCAGGCAATCAAACACTCAAACATGCAACAATTCACTCGTAGGGAAAATTTAAATACCTGAATGAATTATATGAGTTATTTGATTGTTTTTTATATTAATTCTATACTCCGAAATGCACTAAAACCAGACTAAAATATTATTTTGGGTTAGATTTACCATTATTAAGGTTGAATTTACTGGTTTTAATTATACCCACAAAATACAAATATAACATATAAAGTGTACACACTTATGAACCAATGTAAAGGATTAAACTAACCTGTGAGGTAGTTGCATCTGGTAATGACTTCATGGTATTACAATCCTGATGGTGCAAAGGGTGAATGTGAAGTGCAGATTTGAATTAAGAAAGAGGGCAAGAGTTTAAATGATTCAATCGGTGTTGATTAAATCAGGCCAAGTAATAATGTTGTAGCCCTACCTGTCTACCCTTAATTATATCAGAATGAAACTAACTATAGAGCTAATAATAGACTCTGAAACTCTGAAACCTTATGTGTCCTTATAATTATACTGTTTGATAGGCAGTTTGCTTAACAACGGTATAAGGATCGATACGGAATCGTCGCTTTTCATAGTATTAAAGAAGTTGTTTTCCATAAAATTGTGTCTACCTTGTCTTATAATTATAGTCTGTATCAAATTGACCAAACCTGTTGATAGAAAAAAAATACATTCATTAATTAAAATCGGAAATAATATACCTGCATTTCTTAAATCAATAGTCATTAATAATATACAAATATCAACGCAACGCTCAAATGACTTAAAACTAATATTTACATAACTACATAATACAATAGTATGTATCTGCCACACTATTATATTCCTTCATACCAAACGAAATCGATGGTGCCAATCTTTCCACGTCATATGTTTTCTTATCTTTATCCAGTCGTCTAAGGCACCGCGATTCGCTGTGCAGAGTTGCGTCCCTTGGGCACGCCAGAAACCTATGATTGTGGGTTCGAATGTCAGCACCATACCCGTGCTCGTGGGTTTCACCGAATTGGTAAACGCCTGAGACCTGGATCACTTCGGGCTTTCCTCCCACATTAAACTGACATGCCGTGATATAACTGGAATACTGTTATAACCCGTTAAACCCAACTCACTCACTCACTCACTCACTCTTATCTTTACACATTCGAAAATTGAACAATTCATTTCACTCATCCACAATTTTCCTCATCCTAGGCGAATTCCTCAAGTTCCTGGTCAGCATGCAACAGGCTAAGCGCATCCTTGATGTTGGCATGTTTACCGGGTACAGCGCCCTGGCAATGGCGGAAGCTATTCCACCCGAGGGCGTGGTGATCACGTGCGACACAGAGCAGTACCTGGAGGAGATCAACCGCAAGAAGTTCGACGAATCTCCTCATGGGACGAAGATAGACATCAGAATTGGTTTGTTTGTATCAATCTCCGCGGGATCAGATCGAGGAGTTGGTGGTGTTTATAGCTAGTCTGTGATTTCTGCCGATTTTAAACATCCTACGTGCCAAATTTACATTGAAGTTTAGCTTACCGAAAATACTTTCTTGTATTTCAAACGAATGGACGTTTTATTTCTGACGTTACCTAATCTCTGTGTGTGTGTGTGTGTGTGTGTGTGTGTGTGTGAGAGTGTGTGTGAGTGTGTGTGTGTGTGTGTGTGTGTGTGTGTGTGTGTGTGTGTGTGTGTGTGTGTGTGTGTGTGTGTGTGTGTGTGTGTGTGTGTGTGTGTGTGTGTGTGTGGGGGGGGTATTCAAATTGAATCTTTATTTTGTTCAGCATTATACCCCAAGTGAATAGTTTGTTGGTAATGTGATATAAATGTATTATTAGTGAAAATGAATAGCTTGATGGAAAATAGTTTGTTGGATACAGGAGGGAACAAAAAAAAATTTCACCCAACGCACCCACCCAATCAATCACCACACCCAACACACTCAAACACACAGAAATCAAATGGATGCGCCGTTACCGTCGATGTGCAGTGTTCAGGATGATGTTGAGGATGATGTTGCTACTGTTGCAGGTCATGCCAAGAACACAATGCTGAGTCTGGCTGATGAGGGACAAAAGTTTGATTTCATCTTCGTGGACGCAGACAAAGATTCGTACGTTGACTACTACAACGTGAGTCTCCCTTGTGACGTTGAATGACGCTTGTCATCGCTAAAAATACGACAAAATTTCAATAATGGTTTTAACTGAAATCATATGATGAAACGTACTCACAACATATTCTGCAGAAGGAGAGTATACATATTCATATTTTTAAATAAAAAGATACTGCATCATTGGATATACATAATGTGTTAATAGTGTCAAGTGTCAAACATGCTCATATCATCCTATATTAAAACATTGAATACCTGAGGTTATTATTTTCACGCCCCATTTCTGGTGTCCCCCGCCGTGATATTGCTGGAATATTGCTAAAGCGGCGTAAAACCAAAGTCATTCACTCGCTATTATTTTCCCGACCGAACTATCATGGCAACATATGACGTAATCTATTGTTTGATTACGTCACTGCAATCAAGATTGTAAATAATTACCATCAGTATATTAATAATTTATTGTTTTGCCAAGGTTATAATGGATCAAGGTTTACTGGCTGCAAATGGCACGGTCGCTTTTGACAACGCTTTTCGCGGAGGGAGTTCCTATTTGACTGAAAGTAGCCCAACCGACGCCCTGAACAGACAAGTTGAAAAGGATCCGAGGGTTAGGAGGGTAGGTACATGCTAAATAAGCACCATCCTAATGTACATACCCCAGTTCGGAAGAGAAGACACTTGTTTGTACTAAGAGCTACCCCAATGAACATACCTCAGATCAGGATGGTGAGTGCATATTTCCAACGAGAGGCACCCCAATCAATTCAGTCTGAGGTCAGTAACGCAAACATGCGGACGGAATCCGAAGAACATGCGTAAGTAACGTTGTTCTCTCATGGCATTAGACCCGTGAAGATCCAGGGTAAAATAGGTCTTCAGCAACCCATGCCTGCCGTAACAGGCGACTATGCTTGTCATAAGAGGTGACTAAGGGGATCAGGTGGTCAGACTCGCTGACTTGCTTGATTCATGTCACCATGCATGTCTTTGTATCTCAAATTATTATTCGATTATTTACAGACCGCCGTCATTATAGCTGGGATATTGCTGAGTGCGTTGAACGAAGAACTAACAAACAAAACTAATTATTCGGTTCTTCGTCAAGCTCAGAGTATTGAGGACATAGCCTGGCCTGGACTACCCAGGACTACCCAGGGTTGTAGTCTACAGTCTGTAGGTGTAAGCGGATTGCGGCGTTAAACAACAAACATATATAACTTGTCATTACGATAGCTATAATGCACTGCTTTCACTTTCAAGAGTAGTGTTCATGCTGTTTTACCATTGACGTTGTCCAGATGTACACTTTCCCCATAACGTAACTGATACGTCATCATTTGCAGATCCTGGTGCCCATCCGTGACGGCGTGCTGCTGATCCGCCGGACCGAGGAGACCCTGGTCTAGAAGACGACGCTGTTTCCCAATAAGGGAACAAAGATCAGCACTTATTATTATGCTTCATATTGTTGGAAATAATATTATGCTTCATATTGTTGGAAATAATATTACGTTTCATATTGTTGGAAAATTAAAATAAATATTCTGCCAATAAAATTATGTTGTAATGTTTTTTTGTGAATATGGATCATAGTCTTAATGAAAGAACTATCTTGTTTTGCCGCTGTAGCTGAAACATATACCTGGTCTCAATACAAAATCCCAAACACCTTGAATAACAGTGGGGGTGAGGGATTTTGGGAGGTCAGGATCGCTGACTTCGTTGATGAATGACATCGATCCCAATTGCTTGGATCGATGCTCATGTTATTAATCACTGGATTGTCTGGTCAAGACTCGATTATTTACAGACCGCCGTCATATAGCTGGAATATTGCTGAATGCGGCGTTAAACAACAAACAAACCAACCAACAAACAAACACGCCGATATCTTTGATAACCCTACACATGAGCCTTAGTTATTTCATAAATACAAATGCATACTAATGCACAGACCGATAGATATAGTATGGTAAATAACAGTCTCTGTGTCCTCATAGAAAATACCCTTGTTACCCTGACTGGCGCTCGGCATTAAGGAGCTAAAACAAGCTCTGGTCGGCTCGAAGTGGGGTATTCTTGCTGACAGACCTAGATAATCGGTGTGATCCAGGATTCAAATCCACAATAACAGGGTCTCTGGCGTGCCCAATGGATGCAACACTGCACAGGGAACTGCAGCGCCTTTTGACGCCTGGGCCACCCGTGCCGCACAATGTTCATACACAGTCGATCATAACGCTTATAGCATGCACTACAGATATATACTCTTCAAAAAAGGAAACTTGATATAGATGTAAAACTTTTTGCCAAATATCTAAAATAATTACATTAAATGAAAACCAAATAAGTCAAACAGAAAGATGATGTGTCTATAATTCGCGAAAACACATGCAAAGCACATAAACGAAGCGTTTGGGGATCAATGTCACAGCTTAATCCAAAAAAACGTG
This sequence comes from Haliotis rufescens, assembly GCF_023055435.1. Taxonomy (NCBI): domain Eukaryota; kingdom Metazoa; phylum Mollusca; class Gastropoda; order Lepetellida; family Haliotidae; genus Haliotis; species Haliotis rufescens. The sequence goes on along the minus strand of NW_025964372.1, from coordinate 38,022,789 downwards.
CAGCACAGGAACCTGTATTTAAGCATGCAGGCCTCCCTGCTGAATGAGTATAAAAATCAACCGCTGTTCATACAGTCCTTATAACGGCAGTAGAGGCGGTGACAGAATGCCAAGACTGAAGGCAGATCAACGGAACAACGCCATTGGGAGATTACAAGCTGGAGCCATTCAGCAAAACGTGGCCAGGCACTTTGGCGTATCCAGACAGACAATCTCCGCACTGTGGACCCGATACAACAACACCAACAGAGTTGACGACAGACCAAGGTCAGGAGGACCAAGGGTGACAACCCAAGCACAAGATCGATACATCCGGCTGCGACACCTCCGATACCGCACTACCACAGCTACGTCTACAACCACACAGATCCCTCGGGTACGCAGAATATCAGATCAAAACGGTACGCAACAGACTGAGGGAGGCAGGACTTTTTGCACGAAGACCTGTTCGACGTCATGTATTGACCCCACGTCATCTGGCAGACCGTCTGCTTTGGTGCCAACAGAGGGTTAGATGGGGACGTGCAAGGTGGAGAAATTATACTGTTTACTGATGAGTCCCGTTTCCTACTCACGTAGCGCGCACGTGTCTACAGACGTCGGGGTGAACGTTACGCCCCCAGCTGTGTGCAGCAGGTTGTATCATTTGGCGGCGGGAGTGTCATGGTATGGGCCGGAATTCATCACGGTGTTAGGACGCCTCTCGTGCATGTGGCAGGTGCATTGAAAGGTGAGCGTTACAGAGACTTGATCCTTCAGCCTTACGTTCTTCCTCACGTCAACGTTCATGGAGGACAGTTCCAGCAGGACAACGCTCGACCGCATATTGCACGTGTTTGTCAGGACTTCTTACACCACAACAACATCCAGACATTACCTTGGCCAGCCCGGTCACCAGATTTGTCCCCGATTGAGCATCTGTTGGACGAGTTGAATCGACGCGTTCGCAGAAGCAATCCACCGCCCCAAACACTTCCGGCGCTTCTTGATGCACTGACAACTTGATTGCATCTATGGGTCGTCGGTGTCAAGCGGTGATTGATGCACGTGGTGGGCACAACCGATACTGACTTTTTCTGTACCCCTGTGACATTAACTGTATCGTGTACGTGTGTCTGTCTAGGTGACACGATTAATGTTTTGAACATTGTGTACATTGATCTTCAAACAGTGTTTCAATTATGGTTTCTGTGTCCTATTTTGAAACAATCGCATTATATTACATTTTGATAGTCAGTGTCAAGTTTCTTTTTTTGAAGAGTATACATATAAATGTGTGTGTGTGTGTGTGTGTGTGTGTGTGTGTGTGTGTGTGTGTGCCCCACCGTCAGCATTTTGATGCTGTCTCATTGTCTAGGTCTGTTTATAACATGTTTAGCGGCTTTATTCCCACATTAGGCTGACACGAAGTGATAAAACTGAAATACTGCGTTAAACCATACACACGCCATACTTTGACCAAAAAGCATTTGATGGTGTTGCCCTCATGGTCTAGATCTGTTTACAACATTTCGGCGAAAATATTGAGGGACGGCCGTGCCATATGTCTGTTGCATTGCTTGGAGAATATATCGCCAAGTTCATAAGTGACATAATCCTCCATCAATTTCAAAAAAATTGGAGATTTCTGCAAATATTTGTTTTATGTTGACATGCACGAATACATTTGATCGCATATAACATCAAACAATTCAATTCAATATACACCAGTTGAACTGGAATAGGTCGTCAGATGTATGCCGCACCTGTCGTCCTAATTGGTATGCGGATCCAACCCTTAATGTCCTAGGTTTTACAGGCACGCGGTTGAACAGCTTGAACAGAATATGCTGACATTGGATACACCCAGAGAGATCTGCTTCTGTGAACACCCCGCAGTTCATTGCTGTTGGAGGCTAATTTCACTATCATTTTAGGTGTGACGATCTTCTCCAACATCTACTTATTCATATAGAAAGGAATCGTTATATCTGGTCAAATATGTTTAAATAACGTCAACCATTATCACCTTCGAAAAAAAAGTCCAGATGGATTCGGCCCATGAAGATCCGGAGTGGAACAGGTCTTCAGCAACTCATGCTTGGCGTAAAAGGCGACTATGCTTGAAGTAAGAGGCGACTAACGGGATCGGGGGGTCAGGATCGCTGACTTGGTTGATGCATGTCCTCGAACCCAATTGCATGGATCGATGCTCATGATAATTATCACTGGATTGTCTGGTCCAGACTCGATTATTTACAGACCGCCGTCATAAAGCTGTAATATTGCTGAGTGCGGCGTTAAAAAACAAACAGATCAAACCAATCCAGAAAGATTAATTGAACATTTCAATACATTATTACGTTAAAGTGTCTAAATTGCTTCAGTATGGTGCTATCTTGATCCTTATTGAATACATATAATTGCATGGTGCGTGTGTGTGTGTAAGTGCGTGCGTGCGTGCGTGCGTGCGTGCGTGCGTGCGTGTGTGTGTGTACATGTATATTATGTATATATAATAATGTATATATATATGTATATAATTTTACATATAACTTCATTATATATATGTCGAGATGTTCATGTTTGCCAAAACTCCTTTATCCATACAAGATCTTTCGCCGTTTAATATATATATATATATATACACATATATATATATATATATATATATATATATATACACATACATTCATATATATATATATGTGTGTGTATATATATATATATATATATGTGTGTGTGTGTGTGTGTATATATACTCATGTACCACTGTACTAAACTGTACTGTAGTCCTGTACTTGTGGACGAATTTATGAGAAATGCTGACTGATAGTGAATGCTCTAAACCATGATCAGTGGGTGTGGAATGTAGAAACATGACTAATTCTGGTGGATACAAAATATAATATTATCGTCTATGTCATCGCCAGGACGACAACAGCACCATCCTCGGTTTACATACACAACGGACACAACGCTGACACATTCAAAACCTTCCAATATAACTTTCTCCATCCAGACGTTATATTTTGTACGGGAATATAACCCGAGGAGCTGACAACGTTTAACGTCATATACTTACAGACTGGAACAATTACATCCACTTGCGTTATTACTTGTACACTCTGAAGTCTCCAGTAGACTATGTGTCAAGAGGGATGACTTCAACCTTCCAATAGTCAACTTTCCGTTATGTCGAGCAGTATTCCAGCATTTCCTGGCTTTGGGACCTGCACCGACAATCATAGACTTCTGGTGTGCCCAAGGGTGGCCCTAAATACAACCAGGTTGCGTTCAATAAGGTTTCCATGGGTCCATTCGATTGGCTGGTAGACATTCGTCACCACTCGCCCCTTTCCGTGACCTGCAAGAAGACTCGTCCCCCTATCGATGAATGTTATGTGCGAATATACGACAAACCAATCAGAATGCGCGTATGATTCCGAGTTCTTTGTCAAATAATCCCTCAGAAATAATTTTTGATTCTACATATGTCTTGCATCTAAAAATATACCCAAGACACAGTTAAATGTGTTCAATCATACTGTGTAATTCCGCATGTCCCGATGTGCTTTAAATTGCATCTGAAATATATATAATATATGGGGAAATATATGTGAACCATTAGCAACGAGTTGACAATAATTGTTTTAGGTATGCCCGTTTGGGCTAAGACGGATCCCGGTCGCAAAAATGGCCACGAGAGGGGCACGAGTCGCTATTCGGCTTGTCCCGGAATAACACGAGTTGGTCACGAATGGGTTGGTAGAGTGTAAAGGTTGCTTTCACTCTCCCAGTGTGTGCTCTGCTCACCAGTGGGTGCGCACACAACCGATCATCAGGGTATTTGATGACGTTTCCGCTGTGGTAACATGGTGAGATTATTAATGTGGTTTAATACGTTTGAATTGGATTCTTTTGATTGAATTGTCTAGAGTGTTAAGTTTCTTCATTGCGTTGTTTGGTAATGTTTACAACAAGTATTTTAAAGGTATTTTTATGAAAAAAAGCGAGATAACCTGTTTATGAGGTAATGCAAATTTTGCATTATTTGTATTTGGAAAGTAAATTTAATGCTCGGCATTAAGGGGCTAAAACAAGGACTGGTCGGCTCGGAGTCAGTATACTGTGTCTGAGTGGGGTATTCATGTTAAACTGCGGCATGGTATCTCAGTGAGCTAGCACTATAAATCGGCTTCAATCCGGACTAGTACAAGTTGACACACACACACACACACACACACACACACACACACACACACACACACACACACGTACATGCACGACGCTATATAAGTGCAATAATCTTGGACGCGACGTTAAACCCCATTTCACCTCACCTCACCTTAATATTGTATGGCAAAATAGTGGTGATCATATAAATGTCTCCCTTAAAAAGGTGAATTGCCTTGTTTTCAAATTTCAAATGCAGGAACAAGCGGGCTGTTTCAGATAAAGTGATTTTTTTTCTGGTTTGGCCAAACGTTCACTTTTTTGTTCACTTTTACAACTGCCTACTTGTTATAGAATGTTCTCTCAAGACCGGGTAACTGGTAACAACACAGAACCGGGTCGTGAGTATCAGGAGACTTGTGAAGGCATGTTTAAATGAGTGACTTTTGACGATGTTACTTCTTTTCGATATCATTTTAGTCATAAAGCGACAGGGCTTGAATGCCCAGAATGACTGGATTGAACATTTCTCAACGGTGCGCCTCATAAATTATTCATAGGCGTGCTTTAGTAATATGCCACATGGTCTGACGTTATTTGACTTCAGAGTGTACAACGCAAACGGACGTAGATCCTCCTGTCTGTAAGTATGTGACGTTAAACGTTGTTAACTCCTCACGTTATATTCCTGTACAAAATATAACGTTTAGAGGAAGGAACCTCTTTGACAGGCATTTAGAAGTTGGAGTGTTAAGTAAGGATAAGGTATATGGATGGATAATCTCTTTATTACAGTTAGAAGCGGTGTTTCGGTGTAGGTTCATCACTTGTAATTAACGGTATCAGAGTGTGCGTGAGTGGGTTGGATTTTAACGCCGCTTTTAACAGTATTCCAGTTACATTACGGTGTGTCAGCTTAATGTGGGAGGAAAGCCCGAAGTGATGCAGGTCTCAGACGTTTACCATTTCGGTGAAACCCACGAGCACGGGTATGGTGCTGACATTCGAACCCACAATTATAGGTTTCTGGCGTGCCCAAGGGACGCAACTCTGCACAGCGAACCGCGGCGCCTTATACGACTGGGCCACCCGTGCCTCCCTTACGGTATCAGAACCGACACCAAAACGTCACGCCCAATTGAATTAAAGAAGTTGATCATCCATTTATCTTATCCTTACTTGGAGAATTAAAGTTAGAATTAGGAAGTTCTGAATTTGTCAGTGTTGAGTCTGTATTGTTGGGGGCGGTCGGGTAGCCTAGTGGTTAAAGCGTTCGCTCGTCACGCCGAAGACCCGGGTTCGATTCCCGACATGGGTACAATGTGTGAAGCCCATTTCTGGTGTCCCCCGACGTGATATTGCTGGAATATTGCTAAAAGCGGCGTTAAACCATACTCACTCACTCACTCACTGTATTGTTGTGCATGTAGACCAAGGATGATGCTGTCCTCGTTATGAGTATGATTTTGCCTGCTATATTAACATGTAAACACACCTGAAGTATTCATGTTGTAGTTTCTACATCTCACACCTGCTGATCATGGTTTAGAGCGCTCGTCATGGGTGTGTAGTTTCATAACTTCATCCTCTCTAGCTGTATGGTATTTCCATGTCCTATATAACCACCTGCCTGTTATACCTATTGCACTATGGGCTGATATGCATACTGAGCAGGGAGACGCGAATGGTATATATTCGTGTATGTCAACATTACCATCCAAGGGGGCACGGATGGCTCAGTCGTCTAGGTTACACACAACCAAATGTTTTCCCATAGACTTCTATAGTAACGTTATGATTTTTTTTTAAATAACTAAGCATTCAACAGCTATTACCTGTACGTGTGTACACAGTTTGGCCTTAGAGCAGCAATAAAAAAAATAAAAAAATGACTAGCTTAGCCAGCTCCTTTTCCGAGTACCGGAAGCTAAACACACCACCCCCAGTTTCGCACCAAATGTCACCTACTTGAAAATAGCTGTGGTCACATTCAGCATAGGTCATCATGTTGAAAAAGACAGTACTAAATATAGAAAAACATGGTCAGTTTTAATAACTGGATGGATGTACATTTGAAAGACATAAAAATCTTACAGAATATCCCCCAATCACAGCCTGCAGATATCTCTCGATCTGCACTCAAGGCTACGAAAACCGCACTGTCCAAACTGGTTCTAATTTGGTGTAGTAGAACCTGTAAGGCGTCGCGATTCACTGTGCATAGTTTAGTCCCTTGGACACGCCAGAAACCTGTGATTGTGGTTTCGAATTACGGTTCGTCCCGATTATGTTTCTAGGTTTCTATTTTTTGCACCATAACCGTGCTCGTGGGTTTCACCGAAGTGGTAAACGTCTAAGACCTGCATCACTTCGGGCTTTCCTCTCTCACTTAATTACCATCCAAATGTTTGCAGAAATCGACACATTTCATTGAAATGCATGATGAATGTTGATGTGGAACTTGCCGATATATACTCCTAGTAATGACACAGATGTGACTATTCACCGAAATTTCAGATATATATACTGTTGTGCATACTGTAACCAAATAGTGTTATGATCGATTGTGTCTTTTATAAACATTGACAGCCAACAAGTTAATTTGTTATAACTGATAGTAAGTTCTACGTTTGAGTTACATCTGACTTTAAGACCTTAAGTCCATTCCTCTCTTCTACTGAATTCCAAAGCTGCATAAATACATGATCAAAGAGTGTCCATGAAATGTACCACCAAATCCCTGTCTCAAAGATTGACCATAATCCTTAATACAATCGCGTAGTAATGTTTTCATACTTGTAGAAAGTATTTGAGACGAGTGGATTACTTACTTGAAGTACTTGAAGTTAAACGTCTTGACCAAACTCCCTTGTTTTGATGTCATTATACACACCTGTGTAATGCTGATTGATATTCACAGAGTTGTGTATATATGTGCATATACTGTACTTTGGATTGCATAAAATGTTCACCCCTTTATGTCGATGAATAGAGTGGATATGAATGCTCCATACAGTTTCATTTGGGTCGGAAACCATTACATACGTCAGACAGAAGGGCGAAACCGCATTATCGGTGGTTCGAGAAGGGAGCTAACTCCGTTTGCCTAATCGAATGTTCGAGGTGGGCCCACATTCGAAACTAAACGCACTTGTTGTTGAGAATATATACTACGTAAACAAACCCGCATAACGAACTCATAATTTGTCTATTTAAAATAAGTATTATGACTTATAATTGGATTAAAATGTACAAATAAGATGACAATACAGCAGAACTCACTTCTACGAACATCGCCAAACTAGGTCGTGGGGTTATTAATATTCATGAGTTATTCCTTTTATGGAACAAGTTCTCGGAAACGTCTGAGGCTTGTATCATGTCCGAGATCAATTCAAGTGTAGACATATGTTCAGGCTTATATCGCCACCAATACTTATGATTAGATTGATGTGTTATACTGGAAAAGGTAGAATGAGTGGTATTGCCTCTGTAATTTTAATTTGAAGTAGATTTATGTTTCTTGCTTGGTAGCTATTTTTGTAAAACTAGTGTGGTCAGCTATGACGCAGTTATTCAAACTTCAAAGACTTTTGTGCCTTTTATGGAATTAATGTCACACGAAATGATTTATAAAGATATTTCCCATCAATATTACAAAATATGAATAATATAAAATGTTACATAATGACAAACGTGAGCCCAATAGCCTAAATGACTTCGTCAACCTTAAGAAACCCAGCGATTTAAAAATATAGGCCCACCTGTTTCGATCACTATAAGAGGGGAACAATGTGGGCCCACATTTTAGAAAATGGTTATAAGTAAGCAAAGCTAATGAAGCTAGCGATTTTTTAATGTGGTCCCTCCTTTTGCAATCACTATGACGGAAGAACGTCTACCCACTAGGCGATATACAAATGTGGGCCCACTTGTTTCGATCACCATATATGACGGGAACAATGTGGGCCCACATTTGAGAAAATGATTATCAATATTTAAGTAGAATTTCGCGATTAATAAATGTGGTCCCTACTGTTGCAATCAATATGACGGAAGAACGTCTGCCCACATTTAGGGATTGATTATCAGAACTAACGAAACAACCTTACGAAGCTAGGCGAAATACAAATGTGGGCCCACTTGTTTCGATCACCATAGATGACGGGAAAAATGTGGGCCCACATTTTAGAAAATGGTTATCACCACTAAACCAATCTTAGAAGATGTACTGATGGAAACATAAATATATAATGCATTCAAACATTTAATTACCTCACGTTTTACCTTAGGGATAAGCTGGGCATTTAATAGCTGGACCAACAGCGTGCAGCGTGGGTGACGCCATTTCTCGCAAATACGAAAACAACGGAGATAGCTCCCGTTTGAAATTAGAGTGACCTCCCTTTCCCAATATGAACCACTGATAATGCGGTTTCGCCGACAGAAGCTCATGTTTTTCTACGCACCCGATTCAATATGTTGCTGTATATCCTACAAATGATAGATGTCATAGTGTGTCCTCTGTATCCGAGTGGATCCCTGGGGTCACCACCGTCTTTAGTGATAGGTTTGATCAGGCCATGCCGCCAGATAGATGGTGGGACAGAATATGTTAAACAAAGCTGAAATATTTCACACAGTAAGTTAATACAATGAGGATCCTGTATCACTTCAACAGGTATTTGGCACAGACCTGACGCCTTTCCTTTCTTCATCTGCATGACTGCCTTCTCCGCCTCAGTAGCAGATAATGGTTTATAAAGATCACTTACATCAGAGGAAATAGATCCAGAGGACACAGTTTCCAGAACGTTTTGGTGAAATCCGTCGTAAAATGCTTAATTTTTGTCATTGTTGAATAGCTCACAATATTTGGCTTTCCAAGGTGACAACACTTGATGCTGTTCGTTTTTCATATCCCTTCCAGGTAACTCATAGCAATTCAAAACATTTTTCAAAAGGATTCAACATGTTATTGAAATGTTTTTAAAATGTTATTCAAGACCATCATGCTATAACACAGGCGAAACTACTTCATAACATGTTATTACAATGATTTCAACACGTTGCAGATATGTTTTGTCAGAACATATTTAATGAAATGGTATCAGCGTGTGTTTAAATACAGTGTGTACACATATGTAAAGTCATCCGAATAAGGGGCAAATGCTTTATAATTATTCAGATGTTATTGAAATGTTTTTAAAATGTTTTTTTTTCAAGAACATCATGTCATAACATAAGCGAAACTATTACATAAAATGTTATTACAATGTTTTCAACACGTTGCAGAAATGTTATGCCAGAAATTATTTCATGAAATGTTATTGAAATGTTTTTAAAACGTTATTCAAGAACATCATGCTAAACATAGGCGATACTGTTTCAGAAAATGTCATTGCACTTTTTTCAACACATTGCAGAAACATTATGCCAGAACATATTTTCATGAAATGTTATCGCCATGTGAGTACCGATAACGACCCGAATAGCCTATAGTTGAACGCAAGTTTCCCAGCTAGCGCACTCCGTTTTCATAATGCTGGGGATTGGTAATGCATTAATTCACAACAGTTACACTTTAATCTGTAGACTTTAATGTCAAAAGAACATATAGCAGATGTGAGTAAGACAAAATTTTACATGATTTATTTGTTGCTAATCACAGGTAGTGTCACAGGAAACTACATTTTCTCGGGCATATTTTGCGGGGGCGTGCGAGAGACCGTTGAGAAGTGAATAAATATAGATCTATGGTAAAAGACACATTCTCTCACATTTTATTATTTTTCATGACTAGTTATGAAAATGTCATAAAACGTTTTTGAAAATTACCAAAAAAATAAATGTTTTTGACATGTTCTTTAAACGTTTGTAAAATCTGATATACCACAAACGTTTCGAAAACAATTTTAAAATGTTGTGACCAAATGCCTTGTCTCGTGAAATGACATTGGAATGACATCACACTATCACGTCATATTTTGCATCCGCCATCATCAATTCAAGTTTACTCTACATCCAAGTGACATTGTGCAACAAGAGCTGGATTGTCGAACTCTGATTTCTTAGGGGGTAAGTTCATTTTTGAAAACCAGTATCCGTTTATCTATGCAATATCTAAATGGCATTGTGTAAATATAACATTTGTTACATTTGACCACTTTCTAAATGGCATTGTGTATTCATAGCGTTCGGTCATGGGAGCCGTTCCAATTTACACTTGTCAGAGGGGTACACAAAGTACGTGATATAGGGGTTCTTTGCAAAGCGCGAATCGCTTGCTAACGATGTACAGCGATTCGCCTCACAACAGTGCGCTGCCGCTTGCGAAACAATCGCTGGCCAAAATGGCGGCTGACTTTGACAGCGGAACAAGAAATTGATAGATCGTTCCTCTTGTATTACGTTCTTTTACGTCAAGACAACCAAGCGTTAGTTGCACCGCCATTTTGGAAGAGTGCGCATGCGCTTCGTACTGTTGAAACGAATAATTTGCTTTTTGTAAGCGATTCGTGGCTTGCGACGCGACTCTAAACTACCAGTTGTCGGATTTTCATTTTTTAAGGAAGCCTCGGCGGCGTAGAGGGTTAGAGAATAACATTCCTGACAGCCTAACAACTACACCAGACATCAACCTACACAATACGTAATGATCGGAGTGAAAACTTCAATGTGCATATGCGGAAGATATATTCCCTTATGTACTTGAACAATCATCACATTCACATCAGCAATGCTGAATGCAGAGCGTAACTTGTATTAATCGCGTATTCCAGAGGTCAGCTTGTGGCATATCATATTGTGTAGAAATACAGTTAGACACTGTTGTATTTCAGTTGGCGAATACAACCAGGTGTTTCTCACGGCCTCGTAATGTTAATGTCACGGTTTGTTTGATACCAAGTTCTTTTCAAACATGATCTGTCGTTGCAATCCATTGTTAGTAATAGCCGAATTCTGAAATGTTGCACTGAAATGAAGTTCACAATGCATAAAGGCCCTGGCGTAAACAACTATCATAATGCATGTAGTTGCGCATGGACTTGCATAGTCCTGCACCATGACCGTGGAATATATTTATTTTATAGAATAATAATCTAGAAATGCATACAAAAGCAAGTCTAGCCAGCTCAAGCTAGCTCTAAAGGGATTTTTTTTAATTTTTAGTGTCAAGTAGGATATTGTGTAATATATGATTTCAGAGACTAAATGTCAGTCTAGGGCTTGCACACAACTTGATATTTGAATACTGTACAGAACATTTGTATGTTTTACCAACTGCACCAGTCACCCACACGCACAACAGTTAAAGATTGGTATGACGGGGCTTATGAAGAGAATGTGATAATACGACGACCGGTAACTCGTAATTGAATTCATATAATCAATGATCTGCACAGCGAATCGCGGCGCTTTAGACGACTGGGCCACCCGTGACCCCGACAGACTGTGAGTATTGCTGTCCAAATGTTATTGTTTGTTTGTTGTTTAACGTCGCACTCAGCAATATTCAAGCTATATGACGGCGGCATGTAAAATAATCGAGTCTGAAGTTTTGAACGATGTTTGGTTCAGAAAATGTACTGTCACAGGCATGTCACATCTTCAGGATGTTGGATGGTTGGTTGGTTTGTTTGTTGTTGAACGCTGCACCCAGCAATATTACAGTTATATGACGGTGGTCTGTAAATTATCGAGTCTGGACCAGATAATCCAGTGATTGACATCATGAGCATCGAGCCACGCCATTGGGATCGATGACATGCATCAACCAAGTCAGCGAGCCTGACCACCCGATCCCGTTAGTCGCCTTTTACGACAAGCATAGTCGCCTTTTGCGGCAAGCTTTGGTTGCTGAAGACCTATTCTACCCCGGAATCTTCACGGGTCTCTTCTCCTTGTGGAGTAGCCACTCTTGGAGCCACTCTTTCACACAGCGAGAATGCTCTGTTTCCTTATTTCCCAAATAAGTGTCCTCAGATTTGCATGACTTTGGTAAATTTCAGCAAATGGTCACTAATTACGTAACTGGGTGTGATGCTAGATTATACAGGTTGTCCCTTTTCACCAACGATTTGGTGCAAATTATGTTTAGATTGTTTTCAAAGAGCATCATAGGACTCTTGCTCAAAAGTTGTTTGATCAGGGTCAAAAGGATAAAGGCCTTGGTAAGAATGAAGGCCTTGAGGTAAATATGTGGAGGATTTGAATTCCAATTTGAGTGATCGGTGAAAAGATATTTCATGTTTTGATTTGTACTATGTGTTCCGCGTTATCCTCAGGTGAACTATTGCCATTGCATGTGTTTGTGACAGGTACCGTCGCTTTGGGCAGAATTCTCTCACCTTTTCGTGATCACCTGGTATCGTCACTATTTGATAGTGATTCATAAACATATGCCTATGATAAGGTCGGAATGGTTAATGGACTCGACTTTGAGCAGAGATGCCTTATGATTATGGAAATAGTATTGCCACTTTTATTTATTCACATTAAACATCAATGACATATCACTGCAAACAAGAAAACATCGTTCTTTTCCGTATATGGTCATTGGACGGAAAAACGACGTTATTTGGACGCTTTCAAACCATCGTATTTCCGTCCAAATAACGTCGTTATTTGACATCCGAATTTACTGGGAGAGAACGATATCATCAAGCTCCTCCCTTTCTTGATTGACATTGTCTATCAAGCAACAGCGTCTACCGGTATTCCTAATTCTCAGATTTCATTGGTCAGTTCTCGCGTGTTAGATTACAGGAGTTTGGAGCGAGTTTGACGCTGTACTCGAAGCGCTTAGCGGAAGTACTGAAATCAATCGTTCTGCGCATACGGATTGCTTAATGCCTTAACCACATTTTCCGTTCTCTGCATGCGCTACGGTTATAACGAACTCAAAGGGACCACTAATTTTAGTTCGTTATAACCGTAGTTCGTTATAAGCATACATGCAGCATATGCACAACAAATGGCCGTGACTAAAAATAAGTTCGTTATATCGGTCAGTTCGTTATAAGCGTGCTCGTTATAACCGTAGTTTACTGTACTCCAAAACGTTGTGTTCTTCATAATAAAGACGTTGACATCCATACATTTATTCCTTGTGGGTATCACTTCTTAATGCCTTCAAAGCCTCAATCTAGCTTTGTTTTTAAATGTGGAGATATTTGCGTGGATTATAATATGGTCATGCCTATAAACATTTGGGTCTTTGTCTATATGAGCATTTAATCATAAATTCTATAGCTAAGGAAGTTGCTAAATCTGCAGGGATGAAGTACACTTTATAGCAAGCTGTGATCTTTATTCACACTTTAGATATTCGTAATGGAGATCTATAACTGAAGTTTATCGCAATTTTCCGCAACTCTCACCTCCTGACCAGCTGAACGTCTTAGTGCATTCTGATGCCATTGTAAAATTCCAGGCTGCCCTTCTTCCTGTGATGTTTTGACGGATGTAATCTATTGCGTTATAATACTCTCTGTTTGCTGATATTCAATGTACATCCTACCCTCCCATTGTCTTTGATCCCTTTGATCTCTTTGATCTCTTTGTCAGTCAAACAATCACATATGCATGCATATCTTTCAATCAAATAAATATGAAATAGTATCAAATGTAATTAAATGAAACAAAAGACATCAGTACAGACACACCCAGTCCCCCAACCCCAAGTCTGCATGTATCAATACTCATACCTGTCACCTCCTACTTAACCTACTTACACAATCAAATCACTTCATGTTCGCCAGCCCTCGTATCACAACGCACGCACACACACACACATTGCATTCATCATTTCCCTTTATCCCTACAGCCATCTCATTATGTCTACGTCAGCCATCATGGATCCATGCGCATGCTTACATACGTAATCCATCCTCCCACCATTCGCCAACATCCATCGAACTATATCTATATCAGTAGTAGATATCGTGGAAGTACCTACCCTCCCATTGTCTTTGATCACTTTGATCTCTTTGATCTCCTTGATCTCTTTGTCAGTCAAATAATCACATATGCATGCATATCTTTCAATCAAATAAATATGAAATAGAATCAAATATAATTATCAACACACAACGAGGAATAATTATGATGTTATAGATAAGAAAGGGTATAAAACCTATAGTAATATCTTTTCGTTGTCAATCAAACATCCCACGGGTAGCGCCTCTATTGTCTTTGAACAATGTTGTCTATTGTTCTATTGGCTTTTGATGTGAGTTCGAACATCACGTTTTGGCCGCCATCTATTGTTCCTAAATGTGACTGAAATTGAAGCTATTGTTAATGTATCACGTTCCGACCCCTGTTAGTACTCGATGTATATACAGTAAACTACGGTTATAACGAACTCAAAGGGACCACTTAATTTAGTTCGTTATAACCGTAGTTCGTTATAAGCATATATACAGCATAACGACAGCAAATAGTCGGGACAAAAAGTAGGTTCGTTATATCCGTCAGTTCGTTTCATAATATTCATGCATAATGACTCAGTTCTCATTGTGACGTCATGCATGTCTATTTGCATAACACCAGGGTCATGAATATTTATAGTGCGCCTTCCACAGCAGGCGGGATAGGTCCACATTTATTCCAACTGTTAAGTCATTTCTTCTTTATACATTTCTTCATAAAAGGGTAACATTCCATTTGATGATGATGATGATGATGATTCCACGGAAGGCGGAATAGGTCCCCATTTACCCCTACTCTTAACACCTGCACCTATCAACATTCCAAAGGGTACACATTACCATATCGGATACTTAATAGAACAGAAAAAATGGTACCTATTTCCAGGCATGTTCATCAATGGAAACTACTCATTAATATGTTCAGCAATATCGATTACTAATTGAGTCCCCTCGTCAGATGCGGGTTTTTAAAATACGCTCGTTTTAGTAAAGAAGGTATCTGACGGGGACGAATAGTAACTTATGTATTACTCAGGTAACATATGCACATCGAGAGAAACAATACAATACATCAGTACATACTAACATCAACAAGTTAGAAACGTCTTCATTCAACGGTGAATTTAGCTTCGAACTCTGTTCAGAGTAGGTGAGAGTTAGAGTCCATAGATGGTTTATCTGTTATGAAGTTGGTTGCAATTACCGTTAAGATACAGCATTTATTTGTTTTCGGATTCACGATACGAGATTTTCACGAGATTGACACGAGGATGAAATTTTGCCAACTGTACACTTCAAGGGGCGCTACTCTCATTCACCACACAAAACGTAAGGTCGTAAGCACACGCGGTGATATATGTTTTTATGATCTTTCGACATAATATTTGGTTTAGTAGTACTGCTCTGAACCGTTATGATGCCACGTTTCTCAGACTTCTGCAACACAAGTCTTTGTGCTCTCACTTTTTCAAACGTATATGTTTACGAGTTGGAAAAGGGAAGATCCCAGATCAAATTATTAGTTTTTAACAGTCTCCCTTGAACAGATGTGCCAGAAAACTGTTTTTTAGATAGCTACTCGTGATCTTAAATTCACCATTATGAAAATTCAGCAATTACCTTGAGATTTGTATAACGAGAGCAAAATGTTTATGATCATGAATATAATATATGGAGATCTGTATTATACTTGCGAACTAAATATAGAGACCGCTGAATTTGTTATGAAAGCAAACACAGTGACGTGTCACAACACAATCGCATTTAATTGCCTTTTACTATACTAACATCTACGAATAACTTATTTTTGCGAACAATACGCTGAAATATTTTAATTCACCGTCGCTCATTCGCACCACTACAAGCTGCTACTTCGTCAGTGTGTGCTTACAGATATCAGTCTCGTATAATATATCTTCACAATGAGATGATCACGTGTAATTATATCAAAACAAAGAACAGCCTTAAGCTTATTGTTCAGTGTTGTGGGTGAGTCCTTGCTGGATACCATTGCTGTAAATGGTCCATGGTGGCCCAACGTGTGTGAAGCATAAATGTTCAGCGTGTAGGCATATTCAAGTGCGACATTTAAAGGATTATACAGATCGTGGTAGGTCAGCCGACCCTGACTGCATGTTTATTGTCAAACATCAGAGCTTGTATTTTATTCAAGCCACAGCCTTATTGTGCCACAGCGTTTTCAGCATTTGTAAGTAACTTTTAAAATCACTCTAACAATACCTTCCTCTGTTATTGATCTATTTGAGATTCTTCATTTCTACAATTTCTTACATCGTCTCATCTAGTTAATTCAAAACCACACAAGTATAGTGGGTCAGTATTGATCCACTCATTTATATACATATACGTATGATGTTTACAGTCATGTCAGTCATTTCTTCCAATTTGTCCATAGAGGAACGAACAATACTTAGTTATATCTACCTAGACCTTAAACATTAAATCATTTAACACCAAGATACATTGCTTGCATCTTTGCACAGTAAGTTCAATCTACACTATGTTTGAATATTTACATTATTTGGTGTCTTTGTGTCATCCAAAAAATGCACGCTGAGTTATGTATAGCAAATTGTTCTTAAAATATTACTTAAAAATGTATACTGTTTTACGATAAATATTTAAGGTGTCAATTCTAGATTATGTTTGCTGCTAGACATATGAAACGAGAATGAACAAATGGCCCTGATCACAACCCTGCATTATGACCCTCAATAGAGGCAAGCAGAATAAATAAATAAATACATTATGGGTCGTTTTTAGAAATTTTTGGATTACAATGTGTTACATGTACATGTATCTCATCTACACTGACAGAGTATTTTTTATGTTTTTACTGTAGTGTGGGAGGTGCACCAAAACTAAACAATACGATCAATAATATATTCATACAGTGTAAATATCAAATCAAACATTTTTACAATGTACGATTTAAAATAATTGAAAACTAATACACTTAATCTACAGATTTCTATTTACATTGACCGGCTTTTAATACATTTAAACTATAACGTCGCAGATACATGTGATATTTATATTGATAGACTTCGCATACGGGGTGGGGAAGATTTGGTCAACACGTTTAACTCAAGCTTCATGATCAGTTATATCGATAATCTGATATCGCTCACAAATAGTAAAATAACAATTCCTTTTAAACATACTTACGCAGTTATGGTGGCAACAGTTTCCAAACCGCTCCTATCAAGTAGACTAGAAACCGTTTAGGTCGACTGGTCCTGAATCGCTCACTTGTCGCTTTTATGTAAGTCCCAGGTTCAATTCCCCTCATGCTAACAATATGTGAAGTCAATTTCTGATGTGATATTGCTGGAATATTGCTAAATACGGTGTAAAACCATACTCAGTCAGTCGGTCTGATATACGAACAGCCAACCTTCTGAAACTGAAATACCAGTACCAAACTGTGCTAGAGAACTCCACCCAATGCTGTTGTCAGTTGTTCAAATCTGGCCACAGAAACATGTTTACCAATAAATCAAATCACCTGCTGCCGCTGATAATTATTACACAAACACCGCCACAAAAAATACTTTTACATAAAACAGTGTTAACAAATATTATAAATCTGATTATGATTGGCTGCTAAATTAACGCCCTGTACAAGAATAATAACAAATACGAGTATGAACTATTTTCGACCTGAAGAAAAACATTGATAATAATGATATTAATTCTTCTTTTTCCAGATTTCTTTGAAACAAATAATGGCTACTGACGTCAACGGTTCTCCGAATCTTTCTGACAAATATGGTCCAATGTTCCGGGACCCAGTTTACCGGAAGTTGCGAGATATTCTTGATCTGCCGGCGGGCGAAAGGTCGCTTGAAGCCATCATTGGAGGAATCAAGATGACAATAGCTATCATGAAAACCCGGAATGAATATCTGGACACCCATTGTTCCCCTGACAGTGCTACCCTTGAGGAGATCCGCTTGTTTACAGAGGCATCTGATTGGTCCACAGCCAAAGCGAGACATCACCTGGAAAAGCAAAAGGGGATTGGCATGCTGACAGGCAAATCTGAAGGTCAGTATGTCATAGACGGTTTGAGTGAGTGAGTTGATTGAACTTAGGCTACTTGTATGTCGCCGCGTGTCAGCTTATTGTGTGAAGAACTTCCACTATGACAACCACACGAGAACTTTTATGATGATGCAAACCCAAGGATAACACGACAAATCCCTGATTCAAATCGACGTTCACGGGTCCTGGCGCACCAAAGCGATCCGACTGTGCAGAGTGTATTGCGTCGACTATGACCGATTGGACTATTTTAGAGAGGGTGAAGAGGTACGACAGGTCAGGGGTAACTCATCTTCCCGAGGCAAGAGAGTTAACTGACTTTAAAAGTCCAGTTTCACCCTTACCGAACGATGCTGGTATTATGGAGTTTTAGCTGGACTAACGAGTCTATGCATAGTCCAATCAAAATCGCGAACCGAAATCAAAATCCGGTTCGTAAACTGTCGTGCAGAGTTCGGTCGATTGCGGGATTTGCAAAGCATGTGCACCGCCAACTCGTTGTCAGCAGATAATTTTCAAAATCTTTTCATGTTATTAATCAAGGTGCTAATGTGATTTGATGCATTTCGCGATGTTAGACCCGTTTTATCACAATATAAATCTTGATTATCGATTAGATCGTCCTGACTGGGCGCCACCATTTTGTTTGAAGTGATACGAGAGGTGGTCCATAGGAGAGTGAGTGAGTATGGTTTTACGCCGCTTTTAGCAATATTCCAGCAATATCACGGCGGGGGACACCAGAAATGGGCTTCACACATTGTACCCATGTCGGGAATCGAACCCGGGTCTTCGGCGTGACGAGCGAACGCTTTAACCACTAGGCTACCCGACCGCCCTGGTCCATAGGAGAGGCTTAGAGGGGACATAGCTGGTAATAGCCACTGGTGGCGCTACGATCGAGCCCAGTATTTCCAGCCTAGTTCCTAACTCTCTTGCCTTGGGAAGATGGGGGCAACTGTCTGTGTGGGAAGCATCTCTGATTTTACAGTTAATGTTTCATCTGTCTCCTACTCACAGAAAGCCAACACAAACTTTGATACACCCATTTTTTTATAGGAATCCGATCCTCAGCGCACAGATTTGGACAGACTGGAACTGGTTTCGGCCATAACTTACCAGTTTGTTATTACTTCCATAGTTTCCCTTGTTTATAGTTTAGCTCGTCGGTAATCGAGTTACCGTTACTTCCAAAACGATAATTGTAATTTCTGACATGTTCTAGAGTCCAATCGATCTGCTAAACACACCCAACTGCTTATGTGGTGACTCAAAATTATGGTGACATAAATATTTCAACACTGACAGGAGCCAACGCGCAGACAGACAACTACAGGCGGTTACACCTGCGTTTTGAGATGTCGTGGGTACAACGAATTACTGGGAGAAGCGCGATGGCAATCGAATAGTTTATGTTGATTGGGTTTACAGGTGTTTTGCAGAAATTGTTCTTCGGATATGATACATGGTTAGAACAATAGAATGACTTCACACGACCTATTTATTTTTAATTTATATCACCATTGCAGTTTACAATCATTTACCATCGGGAGAGATCTTGGGCGTTCTCTCTCCATATTCTCTTTATTCTATTCCTTTGCCGAATCTGACAGAAAAGTTGATAACGTGTCAGACCTTTTTACATTGTCGTGATCTTCTTGTAACTTTTTGTAACTTTATTGAAGGTATTATTACCTGATGTCAATACCTGTTAATGTAGATTTAATATCATTATTCTCTCGTCTGAGTATTTTGTGACGGGTGCAGCTGGTGGGCCGTGCACTTCATTCATCCCTAGTCATGAAAATAATCATGTTAATATTAAATGTACTTGTATTCATTCTGGCCTTGATCATGGACTGACGTGGTGGGTGCGTTATATCTTCTGTAGCAGGTTTTTATTAATATCTATAGTGAGTATAATGTGAAGACTTGACAGACAAATAACTATTCAATTCAAGGTGAATTCCTCAAATTTTTGGTGAGCATGCAACAAGCGAAGCGTGTCCTTGACATTGGCATGTTTACCGGATACAGTGCCTTGGCCATGGCGGAAGCTGTGCCACCAGATGGCGTGGTGATCACTTGCGACATTGAGCAGTACCTGGAAAAAATCAATCGGAAGAAGTTCGACGAATCTCCTCACGGAAATAAGATTGAAATTAAAATAGGTGGGTTTGTTTCTGAATATTATTCATCCTCTCAGAATTTGTGGAATTCCTTTGCTGTCTACACTCCAAAAAACATTTTGAGGTACAATCAGGCATGCTCTTTCAACAAAGTTTTCAAAGAGCGTTATTCGACTTTAGCTTAAAGTTTGTCGACGTCACAGAGCATTGGTTTGCCGGTGTATTATGCAACAAATCTCCACGGATGGCGAAGGTAACGCGCATCTTCTAGCGAACACCTGGTATCATCACTGTTTTTAGAAATTCCTAAACACATGCTAATTATTTATTTATTTTTTTCCCATATGTGTAGAAACACCTTCCTACATTAACACAATGTGTATTAATTACAATATTTAATAATCAATGCCAAATACATGTACACCATTTGCCAAGACTAAGATTCAACACAAAAACACCTTTCACAGTCAATAAAGTATAACGACCTGCGCTTCCGTCTTACCATTTGATAAAACAATTATGAGTTAAACAATTATTGTCAAGGGGCTCCGAATCTCCTTTAAAACGAACAGTAGTCATTAGACTGTTATACATAAACGTCTTCTGAAGCACTGAACCACCATGGCTCTTCAATTCTTCATTTCAGTAAGTTAAATTGCACATGGATAAATATATAAATGATTGAGTAAAGGAGGGACTTTCAACAGGACATATTGAAAATCCAATTGATTGCAATCATCTTATATTTCTTCTTCTTTTGAGGGTATTAAAACATGTATGTGGTAATTGTATGGTTCAAAGGTGTAAATATACAAAGATAAAAAGATATTGCTTCATGCATATCAATTCTAAATTACATACTGACTTTCGACATTACATGGGCAGCTTCTTTAGAGTCAACCAAACAAGGATTCTGCTTCCCAGCCGAGTCATTATGTGGTATCAATTCGTTCTACCTGTTGGTAGAACATATCAATAAATGAAACGGTCATCTTCCCGAGGCAAGAGAGTTAACTGACTATAAAAGTCCAGTTTCACCCTTGCCGAACGATGCTGGTATTATGAAGTTTTAGCTGGACTAACGAGTCTATGCATAGTCCAATCAAAATCGCGAACCGAAATCGAAATCCGGTTCGTAAACTGTCGTGCAGAGTTCGGTCGATTGCAGGATTTGCAAAGCATGTGCACCGCCAACTCGTTGTCAGTAGATAATTTTCAAAATCTTTTCATGTTATTAATCAAGGTGCTAATGTGATTTGATGCATTTCGCGATCTTAGACCCGTTTTAATATAAATCTTGATTATCGATCAGATCGTCCTGACTGGGCCTGACTGGCTATTACGATTTATGTCCATTCTATGCCTCTCCTATGGAACAATCAGATTCCACCTCTCGTATCACATGCATTTGCTTCAAACAAAATGGCGGCGCCCAGTCAAGAAGATCTGGTCGATAATCAAGATCTATATTCTGATAAAACGGGTCTTCCATCGCGAAATGCATCAAATTACGTGAACACCTTGATTACAAACATGAAAGATTTGCAAAATATCTGATGACAACGCGTTGGCGGTACACATGCTTTGCAAATCCTGCAACCGACCGAAATCTGCGTGACAGTTTACGAACCGGATTTCGATTTTATTGCGCGATTTTTATTGGACTATGCACAGACTCGTTAGTCCAATCAAAATGTCACTCCATAATACAAGCCTAGTTCGGCAAGGGTGGAAACTGGATTTATATAGCCAGTTAACTCTCTTGCCTCGGGAAGATGGAAACGGTCGGTCAGAAAAGAATGTTGTTCATTTATTCTTGTGATATTTTTCTCATCATGGAAGCGTAAGATTTGGGGCGAAACATTATGCTTACATGGTATCAGAGCTCTCTATGTTTAGATTTTTCAGGTGGTCCGAGGTTGCGGGAACAAAGATTTCATATCAAAGGTTGTGTTTGAGAAGCACACAATTTAAAGACGGTGTCAAAGTAGTGCATCAATATTATGAATCATGTTCCAGGTAACGCCAACGATACGATGTTGAGTATGGCGGAGGAAGGACAGACATTTGACTTCATCTTCGTAGACGCTGATAAAGAAAACTACGTGACGTATTACAATGTGAGTAAAACTGGATCCTTGCTGCTTTGTCGTGAAACCTTTTACTTTTCATTCATAGGGATTTGATTGGCCAGAATCTACCTGGATTCCCAACCATCGGGAAACGATGACACTCAATCAGCCAAGTCATCGCGCCTGAACCCCCGATCCATTTGGTCGCCTCTAAACAACCAGCACAGATTGTCGGGGACCTTTCGAACCCAGATTCCCCACCGGGTCGCCTCTTACAACCAGCACAGGTTATTGAGGACCTGTTCGAACCCAGATTCCCCACAGGATCGCCTCTCACAACCAGCACAGGTTATTGAGGACCTGTTTAAACGCACATTCCCTACAGGATCGCCTCTTACAACTAGCACAGGTTGTTGAGGACCTGTTCAAATCTAGATTTCCCACGGGGTCGCCTCTTACAACCATCACAGGTTGTTGGGGACCTGTTCGAACCCAGATTCCCCAGGGGGTAATTTATTTGTATACTAAGGGATTGCATGAATTGATAAAAAATCAAATGTCATGAAGTTCAGGTTTGACAGTTATGTGAATGAGTGAATGCTAATAACAACTGTAATCTTCGTAGAACCAGACAACTCAAAGCCATCGTCTGGACATGCTCTGAAAATGGACCTTGATTGCAGCAGCAACTCTTCTTGCAGACCTGAAACAAACTTGTCCAGTTTGTGAAGCGTTGCAGGACTTTGGGAACACAGTGTTCATATTCATCACGCATATGTTCAGTTTCATTGAGGTCACTACATTATCTGGCAAAAGATTTTCCCGGATATACTTATAAGTATCCTCTGACAGGCGAGTTGTATGTGAGCTGGCATACTTCTCTTTCAGCCTTGCTATGAGTCCTGGGGGGCGGTCGGGTAGTCTAGTGGTTAAAGCGTTAGCTCGTCACGCCGAAGACCCGGGTTCGATTCCCGACATGGGTACAATGTGTGAAGACCATTTCTGGTGACCCCCGCCGTAATATTGCTGGAATATTGCTAAAAGCGGCGTAAAACCTCACTCACTCACTATGAGTCCTGGGACATGATTGCATGTGGGTCATGGGGCTAACGCCGATTCTGTGAATGATGAAGACCCGAATCTTATCCCTAACATTATGTCTTTTCAGACACTCTTCATTATTTTACGTCCAACACTACGTCGGCACATCCCTAATTTGCCTTGGGGTATTGGGTTGGTCGGGGTTTTATCCGTATTTGAAATGGAAAAACGAAGCAGTTCAACATGATAC
Source organism: Haliotis rufescens (assembly GCF_023055435.1). Classification (NCBI taxonomy): domain Eukaryota; kingdom Metazoa; phylum Mollusca; class Gastropoda; order Lepetellida; family Haliotidae; genus Haliotis; species Haliotis rufescens. The sequence continues at coordinate 37,999,139 of NW_025964372.1, read as the reverse complement.
CATGATATAGCCTCATACATAATGTTGACATGCATATGTTGTTTATGTCAGACCATCATGAATCATGGCCTTCTAACGGATAATGGGACGATCGCATTCGACAACGCTCTACTAAACGGTGGAGCATATCTTGATACTGACAACCCCGCTGATGCCCTGAACAGGCGGGTGGAGAAGGACACAAGGGTAAGAAGGGTAAGTTATGGCTTCAAACAAAAGTCTTTTCAACTCATAATGTCGGCTTGAACACATCCTTACATGACAAATTGACAACATCAACAGGATTTGAATGTCAATTCAACCCTTAGTGTGTGAAAAAGTGGGAACATGTCTTCAGCCAATATATTCATTTCTAAGAAGTATTTATTGAGAAAAATCAGATTCAGAAAGCACACAGTGGATTCCAGTTAGCAATCTTTGGTCCCAATTGCAAGTGCAATTGTATTTTGTTAATGAAAGATGAACCATCTACCTGTGTCTAATATTGAAAACCACAAACTTTCTTTGATTGTTTAATTTGAACTTTATATGATATATTCAAAGCTGAGACACTTTTGTAAAGAAATTTGAAACATGCTGACATAGTAAATAATATGTTTTCAATTACCCACGTTCCTATCCTGAACTACTATTTTTTTTTGTTATTACGGATATCTGCGGGGAACTGATAACTTTAGAACTTGGTATGATACACACGGGAGATAGTTCTATGCATATAATCTCTATGCAAATAATACGTACAATCATACTTTTATTATGAATCGAAAGAAGCTATCATAAAATATTTTGAACTTAACTGAAGATAAAGTGACAAAATCCTTTCCAGAAAACTCTGCACAATCAAAGTCGATTGTACGATTCCGACTATATCATGAGCATGCATTTATTGTTTATCACCCGACAAAACTGGGGAACATATGGTCTAAGTCAAAATAGGGAATTGAATTGTTGAAAGCTTTACTGAGGCCTAAAATGTTGTCATCTTGATCCAACACCCTCTGGTAAAGAGTCGTATGATGCTCTTTGAAATCTTGGTAGAAAGAGCATGCACGATTGTACCTCAGAAGTTGTGAAATGTTAACACCAAAGGCTGGAGCTGCTGGAATATTGCTCGACAATAAGTTGACCCTTTAAAAGTTGATGTCATACTCTCTCGTGGAGCGTGTTTTGTCACTCTGAATCTTAATGCTTAGATCTAAACATGAAACAGATGAGGCGGTCTCACTGGACTCCTTTATGTCTAGTTCTGGTGGGTAAATCAGTGGAGGGGAATTGGCTATTTCATTGTTATTGAACGATATCAGACCATTGGTATGCCTGAAGCTTAAGTTAAACTTTTTGGCCAAATTACCTTGTTTTGACTTTGCCAATCCGAACAGATATTCCGATTTATACGCGTAAAGAAACAGATCCGCAAGAAGGGGAGTACAATTGGTGTCCATGGGGATCTTGCCTAAATGTCTATTCCCACAAATTTTAGGTAGATGTTATCAATGACGAAGTCCAACATTTCACATATTGTGATGGTATGTGCTTTCATTTTTCACAGGTTGTCATGAACCTCTGAATATATATACGTAGCTCTAAGAATAGGTCTTCAGCAACCCATGCTTGACGTAAAAGGCGACTATGCTTGTCGTAAAAGGCGACTAACGAGATCGGGTGGTCAGGCTCGCTGACTTGGTTGATGCATGTCATCGATCCCAATTGCGTGGATCGATGCTGATGATATCAATGACTGGATTGTCTGGTCCAGACTCGATTATTTACAGACCGCCGTCATATAGCTCGAATATTGCTGAGTGCGGCGTAAAACAACAAACAAACAAACTATCTGTGTTCACCAAGTTTTGAAACAGATAAAAGCCCATGGATCAAGGAATGAAGTTTTTCCTTTAGATTGTCATGTATAGGGATGTACAAAGTAGAAAAATCAAACGTTTTGACAGAGCCATGTCTGCGTATGCAATAATGTAACTCATAATATACAACTAAAAGGGTTTAAATGAACGTAGACTGAAAGATCCAAACACTGTAATTGTGTTCTGTATTAGGTTCTTCTACCTGTGCGAGATGGCGTACTGCTGGTACGCAGAGTAAAGGATGTGATTGGACCACGCTATGGTCATGTGTCTACAGATTAGAGGTCTTCATCCTACGTTACATACTGTAGCTAGTGGTATGTTCCTGATGCTGCGGATAGTGTCCTCCTCAACCACGGTGGGACGCGGATCACCAACGGCAGTTGCCGCTGTCACATCTGACACAACAGTCAATACTACTCTTCACTGGAATATCTACATCACATCGCAGCAACTAAGGCAGTTGTCTTAGAATTATGAAGGGCACAGTGACGTGAACTCATATATGACATTAACATGATCAGACTGAGTCCGAATGGGGTTTCCAAAAACAAATCCTTAAGTGTTAATTCAAATCCACTTTTTTCTTCATAAGTATCGTTACGAGGTTATTCCCAAATTGAAACGCAAATGTTAACCGAGAAATTGGTATGTACAGAACTTAATTGTGAAATGTAAACATTGGTGATCAATCTTTACATGTTACACACTGTATGAGTGAGTGAGTGAGTTGGGTTTAACGCCGCTTTTAACAGTATTACAGTTATATCACGGCATGTCAGCTTAATGTGGGAGGAAAGCCCGAAGTGATGCACTTTTACCACTTCGGTGAAACCCACGAGCACGGGTATGGTGCTGACAAACCTAGAAACATAATCGGGGCGAACCGGGATTCGAACCCACAATCATAGGTTTATGGCGTGCCCAAGGGACGCAACTCTGCACAGCGAATCGCGGCGCCTTAGACGACTGGGCCATCCGTGCCCCCACACACTGTATGAATGTAATAATGATCGTATTGTAGAGTGTTAATACACCTCTGCTGTACAGACAGATAATGATATTCTGCCTGTGACATTGTGCTAAACTAACGATTAAGCCACCTTATCTAAAGTAACGCCTCGCCCACCGAGTAATGGTCAAAAGTTATTTAAATAGCGTGTGTGTGTAAAATACACGTAATGTCGAAGATAAATATATAGACGCCGAGTGTTTTAAGGATATTGGCGAAGATAAACGAACTGGTAGTTTGAGGATTTATTAACACTGGACAATAACCACCAAGCAAAACCATTAGGCATTAGATAAGCAATTAAAGCTTGGTTTCGCAGAGCCTGAGGAAGTCTCAACAAACGGACAGCACTGATAATAACTTGTCGGCTCTGATCCACAGCTGACCCAGTCTCAATGCTCGGAGAGTATTTCCCATCTACACAGGTATAAGCGGCCACGACGCAAGTTTAAATAGATAAACATACATCAGATAAAATCAATGTGGTGATCCATGTGAAAACGCATATCATTATTTATTAAAGTGTCCATTGTACGTCCACCAAAGAAAAACTATGTTAATAATAATTCGGGACATTTTACAGAACGCCGTGAACAAAAATGCTAAATTAGATTTAAATTTGATGTTAAACGGAAATGAATGTTTGTCCATTATCGAAAATCAACACATCTTTAAAGCAGTGCAAATGTTTATAAGTCATACAAAGAGATTTGGGTAACACTTTAATGTACATATACTAGTCTCTCTCTTTTGTACATTTCTTGTTATCTTTACACTCATCTTCTTTTCTGTTTTCCTTGTATATGATTTACTGTACAAGCTTTGTAAATACCATGGAGAGGGAGTCCTAAGTTGGATAACTTGTTCCCAATCCATTTCAATCTGAATAAAATATGTTTAAATCAAAATCAGATAAAATCATCTGTTACGTGACAAGCTTCTATATACATACAGTAAACTACGGTTATAACGAACTCAAGGGGATCACTAATTTTAGTTCGTTATAACCGTACTTCGTTATAAGCATATATACAGCATAACTACAGCATATAGTCGGGACTAAAAAGTTAGTTCGTTATATCCGTTTGTTCGTTATAACCGTGTTCGTTATAACCGTAGTTTACTGTAGTTGGATACCGACTCCGGTCTTTCAACTTCCGACGCTGCTGTACGAAGTCTGACCTGACCGCCGGGTCTTACCGGCATTGTAACAGCATGGTCAATTAAGAATTGACTTTCACTTTGTGTTAATTCATTTGAGTACGAACCTTCAAAGAGTGACGGCCTAAGCTCCGACATTCATACAATGTTTGGCCCCAACTCTATCATCGAAAGGTGATTGGAGATGTGTCAAATACACACAAAAGTAAATTTATAGATCGCTGTCGCCCAGACACGGATCGAGTCGATACTACGGTAGTTTGGATGTGTATTTCTTCGTTTTGTTCACTTGGATGGGTCGTAACGAGGAGATTTAAAAATATAACTCAATGATGTTCTTCATCGCTTCGCCTGGCAAAATGGATATTTCTTGAAAAGCATTTTGTGTCATTACTGAAAGTAATTTTACATATCGCCGGAATTGCTAGTCATCACGATAGTTTCAGGTGTCGAGGACTACAGTAAATAAAGCAACAAAACCCTTTCCAAATCCAAAAGAAAAGTTGAGCGTATCCTGCCCCACCGGTTGCACCCGTCACAAACACATGCAAAGTCAAGTCAATTGTTCACCTGAAACAAACACGGGAACATATTGTACAAGTCAAAATAGGGAACTGCAGCGGACATAATTTTTGTCACTGATGCAACAGATTCCCTATATATCCAGGGGATAGTGGTGTACAAGACCGTCTCCCTGGTCTAGTGGTAGAGCGTCCGACCAGAGAGCGGAAGGTCCGGGGTTCGACCCCCTGCCGCGTCATACCAAAATATTTTAAAAGATGGTAGTTCTTGTTATCTTGTCTGACGCTCAACATTAAGGGTCTAAAACAAGGACTGGTCTGCTCGGAGTCAGTATACTGTGTCTGAGTGGGGTATTCATGTTAAACTACGGCATGGTATCTCAGTGGGCTTGCACTATAAAATCGACATCAGTCAGGAGTAGTACACACACACACACATGCATCAAAATCACAAAAACATTTCCAACACATGAGTAAGGTCGCAAACATATATGACATAACAAACATTGTATATCAAATCAATACATGATAAAAGTGTGTCATTACAAGGAATGCAAAGTCAATGGACAAAACGACTGCCAGACTTTCCTGTATGGGGACGGACGCCGGACAAGTAAAGAAGAGGGGAGCTGTGCGGTCACAAGTGGACGACTGGCCGACTGGCCAGTGCAGGTGATGGGTATTGCCCCGCTGTAGATATCGTCTCCAAAGAGATGATATTGAGTTACGATGAACATTTAAATGTCTGGCAACTACGTTTTGCGCCATTCCTGTTTGAAGCATATCCACGGCACATGGACGTTGATTTTCAGCAAGCAGTGGCATTATTTTTTATCGCTAAACAAAACTGTTCTCATGAGCATCTGACAGCTAAACAACAACTGTTTGTCGTTCACATTAAAACAACATGTGTGTGAGTATCATGCTCCCAACAAACACGCAAACTGTACGTGCAAATTGTGAATCACGACCTTAAAGTTGAGGAGATGTCTTTATGAATATGCATTGAGTGAGTGAGTGTGGCTTCACACATTGTACCCATGTCAGGAATCGAACCCGGGTCTTTCAAGGGAACGCTTCAACCACTAGGCTACCCTGCCGCCCAGAATATGCATTGAAGATACATTATTTAATTTCAGAATACATTTATTTTTATTGAACTTTATAGGAATCACAGTTACTTTTCCCCGTTGGTATATATGGTTAAGCCTTACCGATTGTAACGAAATACAACATTTGTAACGAGTTGAAAGCGAGGGAAGGAAATTTGTGCACCCTAGTCACTGACGTAGCGGACATTTTGTGCTCAAATTCCACAGTTCACATATGTTTGACCAATGGTGCTTCACTTTAGTCAGGGGGCTGTCGGGTAGCCTAGTGGTTAAAGCGTTCGCTCGTCTCGCCGAAGACCCGGGTTCGATTCCCGACATGGGTACAATGTGTGAAGCCCATTTCTGGTGTCCCCCGCCGTGATATTGCTGGAATATTGCTAAAAGCGGCGTAAAACCATACTCACTCACTCAATTTAGTCAGCTCTTCACCAAGCATAGTTGACTGTTGTCAGGTCCAGAATACCCATGCAGTTTAGGAAACTTCCGCGACCGCGTGTTACGAGGTGATTTTCAACTTGAAACACAAAGGTTAACCCAGAAATTCGTACCTTCAAAATGAATTGTGAAATCAGTAATTAACCACACAATATCAGTTAATAATCAACACAAACGCACATTTTAGGCTTACAAAAGATAGCAACGCATTGGTTTAAATCAGTGTCAGCAGCAATATGTCACAGGCCCTAGAATTAATGTAATTCATGTCCACTCATGAATGTTCGGAATTTGTCATTTTTGAATGTCTGGATACAGGTTTATCGTTTCTTGAATCCGAAATCCGTGTGGCTGGGATTTTGCATCGTTATTAGGTTTTTGCAAGACAAGATATTTTTTACTTTAAAACTCTAAGCCTGAATTGTTTTCAGAAAACACCTTTATTTTCTTGCATAAATTCTTCGATTTTCTACCGAAACAGATTGAATGGGGCGTTAAAACGTGGTTAAAAGTATATGAATGGATCACTAAAAATCAGTGGTGACCCCAAATGTTTAGTGCCTGACGCCGCACAACTGTATCCCTGCCATGCAACAACGGCCTGTGAACACGCCAAATAAGGGATCTGTTGCCAGGCTTTTTCCAAGTTGCTATGCATACAGACAAACACGTAGTGAAACGATGAAAAGAAATTGCTTGCTGTAAGAAAAGTTAACTATAACAAATATATCCATCACATACTTAATATCAAGTAGATATGTACATAATAATATAGGAACTAGACAATTAAGAAATGAAACATAATCTCATTAAAATCATATCTTAGTTCTCGCTATCGCTAAACAAAGATCTGAGGACATTCCATTACGGGTCACGTCAGAACGACCTTTTGCGAACTTTGACCGACCACTGAAACGACTAACAAGAAGTCGACATCAGCCAATCAGAAAGCAGCTTTTTCGAGCTTTACGACACTCGTTTCAACCTGGCGACTTCTATTTCGGACTACGCTTGAACAATATGTTGACACAGTTCTCGATTAAAATTTTGAAAACTGAACAAACGAACATTCCGGAATGTCTAATATATGGTTGCGATTGTATTGCAGTGCTTCCCACGTACTGTGCAACGCCTCCTCCGTTCAAATGTTTATCTCACAGAAGCGAGAGATAGACGAAAATTTGACGGAATCAGTCGTACGGGCTGTAACTGTCGTTCGGAATACACCGTGTTAACGTTTTCGAGATTGCATGATTAGAAAAGACATTCCGACTGTCGCTTTCATGATATGATAAGCGACCCTTTGGTTGGTCGGATGAAGGTAGTTCTGACGTGACCCGTAACGGGATGTCCTAAGATCTTTGTGTAGCGGCAGCGAGAACTTAGATCTGATTTTAATGAGATTGAAATGAAACACGACATGTATATTTGGCTGGTTGATTGTGAACACGTAAAGGTGTCAAGAATAGAGTGTGATTCCAGAATGTCTTGAGGTGCACACCAAGAACACTGACATTGGTTGATAAAACATAGATCATCATCGGTATACATTTAGGTGGCAAATGCACCTTCAATAATGGATACTGGCTGCTTAGAAATGAGGCCCACACACATGTGAGTGAATATATTTCCCTGTTGTTCTAAACAGGTGTTTTGGATTTTCACAAAAAGAAGATTGACGTCGCCAAATTCTTTCATCTTTGACGCATTCCATGTCATGTCATATGCCAAACAACCTCTGCAATCAGTATTAGGGTACTGCAGCCTAGCCCAATTCCTGCAGCAAAGAAGATACTCTGAATCCTGATCAGCGACACAGCCTTGGGGAATTCTTTTGCTTGGCATGTCTCCTCTGAAGCCACTCTTGAGTGAATCCATTCTTGAAAGGCTCGATGCATGAAGCCACTGTCGCTGAGACGGTACATGCTGGTGGTGACAAAAAATACAAATTGTTAAATAACGTTAAAATTAAAGTTGGTAGTGTTTCCATTTTCAAACATAGAACATCGAATCATCAAATCAAATAAATTCTAGTGCAAGGTAATATTAAATTATTAATTAACGGTTAAAAATGTAGTGTTGACAAGGAGTATTTTATTGCTCAAATAAAAACCGAGCATCAAAGTTAATGTCTTTTCCGGAACAAAAACAAGTTCCAGGCAGCAGTTATCGTACACCCGATAGTAATGAACAATATTCAATTACATATAATGATAGCCTGACAAAATATTCAAAGTTCAAATCAAAATAAATCTAACATAAAACAATACAACGTATGTAAACATCAATGCGGAATGACACCACAACACGTTATAAAATGGTGGTCCTCTACAAAAAGAACAAACACAAACAGTGATATCAAATACTGTTATCAGTTAATCAGTAACAAGCTTTCAATTTGTCGTATTTTTTTTAACACTAATCATGTACATACTGTTCTTGTAGATCGTCTTTAAAAGGTGACGACTTTGGTAGATGGAAGGCTGTATAGGAACTGCTGAGTCTGGCATCAATCATTTCCAACTGACACTTTGCATAAGCCAAAGGTAACATTACCATGCTGGCGATGAAAGCATACTTCCCTTCTTGGATTTTTTGCAAATGCTTGGTGATGTTGTTACTGAGTAGGCCTGGATCTTTGATGGATAGGCGGCGGATATTTTGTTTGAATGCCACTAGATATGATAGATTTGAATTCTGAAAATAATAATGCATAATAAACACAATTAGTTAACCCTCTGCCTTTTTGGTAGTTTTTTTTATTCCATACTGAAAGGCCTCAGGCCCATAGTACAATTCTGTTTTCGGGAGTGGTTACAGATCCGTTTCACAGGTCATATTCTAATTAACATAGCATGATAAATGAACAGTGCTAGATTTTTTAGAGTATCTTTATCAGTTGTTGACATGATCGTTATATATTTTTGTAGAGTGGGAGGCAGATCAATATATTTTCTTCTAAGGTGGTCGTATTTTTGACAAACTAACAGAAAATGAAACTCATCTTCAATCACATTTAAACCACATTGCTCACATATTCTCAACTCTCTGGCTATGTTTCTATGCCTGCCTACTTCGATCCTAAGTCTATGAGAGCTGCAATAAAATTGTGCTAAAAATATTCAAAACCTTTTAAATTTGATGTTTAAAGTTTTTGGTAGTTACTATTGGCAACGTGTTCTCCATGACATTACAGTGATTATATGCACATGCTTTTCATTTTACCTGAATGATGTTTTCGGTGATGCTTGATGAATCATATCCAATTGTATAATCCTTTCTTGACACTAATTCAGCCATGTTTGAAAATGGCGGTTTTGCTAATTCCACAGCACATGTTGCCATAATGGTCCCACAGTAGACAGCAGAGATAATAGTTGTAAATATCCACCATCCAGTTATCAAGATCCGTTCCGAGTCATGTGATGAACTAATAGTGGACCCTGTATGTAAATAATCATATCAAAGAAGACAATAACGCTATGTACATGTGTTTGTCACGTAGCACGGTAAATGCACCATAAACTGAAACTACGAAAAGAAAGCCAAAAGCAGATGATTGTACGATTCCGATTATATCGAGAACACATGTTTATGAATAACTATGAAATTGTGATGATACCAGGTGTTTGCGAATAGGTGAGAATATTCTGCCCAATCCGTGGCACCCGCAACAAACACTTGCAAAGGCAAGTCAATTGTTCGACGGAACAAATACGTGAACATATGGTACAGGTGGAAATAGGAGTCATATGATGAACTATTGGTGGATCCAATAATCACCATGGACTACATGGGAGCGAGATGATTTTAATACAACGTTAAACATTGTTTAATGGCTTGTCGTATGACAAAGGACATTAAATCAGGCGAATCTGGGATTTGAAACCAAGACCAGGGAATCCTGACGAAACTACCATTCAGTTGAAAGAGTCAGTGTTGAATACCACCTTACCCTGTACAATTTTACTGAGGTTGTTTGATATGAGCTGAAAAGAAAATAATATTTATCAATTTGAAATAAGAGCTTACTTACCCTGCTTTAGAGTAGCCCCGTAAGCTTCAAAAACTGTTGGCATAATATTCTGTGAAGGCCTGTTCCTTGACTGTGCATTTGCGTTAAGTTTATTGTTGTTTGAATTCTTATTAAGATCACCCTTCTTGTGAATTAATCTTACACAGTACAAGAAAGCAATGTATATGATCAAAGACACTCCCAACATTATAAAGACACCAGGCTGGAAAGCCCCGAGAAAGACCATCAGATGGTCCTGATCAACGTCCTCCTTCTTGTACAGGATCATTCGTTTGCTTTCACCTATTGGGGGCAGGATGTAATCAAAACACGCTGTGCGATCATAGTGGATAGTTAGCATGTCAGCTGCCAGGTCTGCTTCCTGCAACAATATATATGATTGTATATATACAAAAAGTGAGTGAGTGACTTTAACAGTATTCCATTGGTTTGTTTGTTTGTTTGTTGTTTTACGCCGCAATATTCAGCAATATTCCAGCAATATGATGGCGGTCTGTAAATAATCGAGTCTGGACCAGACAATCCAGTGATTAATATCATGAGCATCGATCCACGCAATTGGGATCGATGACATTCATCAACCAAGTCAGCGAGCCCTACATGCATATTGCAAAAGAATGTGTTATTAGGAACTATGGAACGCTCATTACTTAGGTACACAGTGGGGTTTGAAACTTTTTTATTTCTCTATAATAACACGTAACGTCTTCTTTAGCTTTTACTGTTATGACTTACCAAAATATAATGGTATAAGATCCAAAAGTAACTGTAAGGGTTCTAAAAGACATGATCATACCAGACACGGAATGTGATGTCATTCAGTATGCGATACATACCATAAACATGTATGTCTTTGGAATCATTCTTTTATCTGGCACAACTAGCGAATGAAGTGTTATATATTCAGTTATGAATTCTTGAATCGGCAGTTTTCAACGAATAATCCAGTACCATCTTACCCTCGTCTGCAGCATTCCTAACACGCCTGTCCAAGTGCCATTAATGTTCTTGCCCCAATCATCTTCCCTTGGTCTTATAACTCTGTAACTTTAGATACACGCATTTTATAAGTATGTTCAAATGCTAGCTAAGAATGTAGTCGTTCCGTTTGTAATGAAGTCTCAATTTGACTTACATGGTTCTAATGGTGCCTAAATATTCTTGAGTGAGTGAGTGAGTTCAAATATAACGTCACATTAGTAATATTTCAGTCAATTCGTGATGACAAAAATTCTTGAAAATGACAGGTCAGTAGTCACGTTACTGCCATAAGCAGTACCATTTTCACTGCACATCAAGAAAGAAGGACTGAAAATATTATTTCACTGTGTCCTTTTACCTTTTATTATGAGCCTGGTTTTCTTGTGAATATTACTATTTAAAAAAACAAACAATTCTGAGCACTGATTGTGATTTCTTGGTTTCCGATTGCGTTTGTTTTATTTGACCTTTACAAGACTACCTTCGCCACACACCATCAGTTATATCTTGATTTCTGATATACAGGACGTGCAAACGAACCTGAGGAAAAAACTTGAAGTTATGTTCGTTTTGCTATGTTGTTATCTAAAGCAGAAAATGCAAAGCTAGCTCATTGTCTATTTGCATGCATATGCAGCTGATAATCATTTTCTTTCAAAGAACGTTTTTATTTTTTTATTTATTTTTTTTCAGACAGACAGATTTATTCAGTTAGTCAGTTCTCATTACCGAAACCATAGCACGACGTCAAAATGTAGATATAGGTCGAAAGATATGTCTAAAATATTTGACGGTTCCCGCTAGTCCCCGCGAGCGCCGAGCTACATGGTCACTCAGGATCTCGTTCTCATGCGCTCTCTTTTACAAACAAATGCGTTGACTAATCATTGTTACATGGCCTTACTCGTCATTAGTTGCAATTGTTACATGGCCTTACTCGTCATTAGTGGCCATTGTTACATGGCCTTACTCGTCATTAGTGGCCTTGCAGCTAAAGCGACGGCGAGGTTCGCAGCATCAGGGCATGATTTCATCTAGCCTATATCTGACAGACGTATGAACGAGACATATGCATCCAGTGAAAAATATCATTTACTATACGTTCAAAACATAACTAACAGTGGATTTTTGAACTGTGTGTATTGATATCTCTTGCATTTCAAGCACTGTTTTCACAGATCTTCGTTGTCGACTCTCTCAGTCTCAGTCTGAATTCACATTGGAAAGAGCTTTCTGCTGCGTGTGCACAGTTACCGAATGTACGTGGCACTTCTGTTAGTAAGGGTGCTACTTCATAAGGAGAAAATCAACTGAGATTATGATGGAATCTTACTGAGTGTTAAATTATAGTTTTCTAAATTATGACATGTCAATGGAACACATTTGTTTTGTTAACATTATGTGGAGAGACCATTTCCCCCCAAATCTGGGTTTTCTTACAGCGTTCTGTGCAACCTTGACCTTGACCTTTCAATCGCTATATAAACCAATCTAAAATGTTGTTCTGTGTTAATTCTTCTTCAAATTAACTCTGTGGTACTACATAGAACATCACACTTGCTCGATATCAAGTTATTCTCGGATAAACGGAAAACTATTTCGCTCTGGAGAAAGAAAATGATATCAGAGTGAAGCGAGTGTAATATCGTAAATAGTTGCTCCGGGAAATGTTTTTTCCCCTTTTTATAAGGGTATAGAAATGAACTCACCTGAAATTCATATATTGCGCCAGCATCTTCATTATACGGAATGGATAGCCAAACACCCTTCTCTTATCCACTGTCTCGTAGCCATACTCGTAGCCGTTGTGCTGAAGGTACCGGGATATGATCACCATGTGTTGTACAGAATTTTAATCATAAAATTTGTTAATATGTTATCAACCGTTATCTACGATTTGTATGAAATCTCAAGGATATTTCCACTTGTAAAACTTGGTGCACTGCTGTGCACTGAACCAACTACATTTTTATTACTGTGAAAGTGTGACAGGAAAAGGTTGGGTCCTGTTATGAATTCCAAATATCTTTGTGTACTTCTAGCAACACATTAGTTATACACAAGGCTGTATAAATGATTGTACCTCTCCACACCCTACCACACAATGAACCTGGCCCTATCCCATCTCAAACTGAGCTTCACACCCTTAGCCTGCTCACCCTACCCAAACCCGGACTGAACGACAAGATGGATGACTTTCTAAAAGTCCAGCACCTTTCTAAAATATTCCAGCAGCTCCAGCTTTGTGTGTCTACATTTCACAACTTTTGGGATACAACCAAGACCAGTGAGTATGCTCTTTCTATGGTTATTTCAAAAAGGGTCGTCATATCACTCATATGCTCATGAGCCGTTTGACCAGGTTTACATCGTTCACCTCCTTTTAACATTTGTAAAATGTCATTTCCAAACTGATTCTCTATTTTGACTTGTATCATATGTTATGTTCCCCTGTTTGTTCAGGTGGATATTTTTCTTTGCCTTTTTGCGACCGGTGCCGCCGCTGTGGCAGTATACGGTCAGTTGGTGTATCACTATTTGATATTGGACCCGTAAAGATCCCGGGTAGAATAGGTCTTTGGCAACCCATGTTTGCCGTAAAAGGTGACTACGCTTGTCGTAAGACGCTACCAACATGATCAGGTGGTCAGGCTCGCTTGGTTGATGCATGTCGTCGTATCCCAATTGCGTGGACCGATGCTCATGATTGTCTGGTCCAGACTCGATTATTTACAGACCGCCGTCATATAGCTGGAATATTGCTGATTGCGGCATTATAGAACAAACAAACAAACAAACAAACAACTATTTGATATTGATTCTTAAATAGTACATGCTTGTGCTATAGTCGGACCTATACAAAGGAAATTATTTAGTCGCATTTATTCACCTAAATAAATCAAGGCCTTATTCATATGTAGGCCATATTCAGATATTTGCCCTAAATGATTGTTCCGTCCATATGCTAATAATGTTATTGCAAATATCTTTGTTTGCAGCAGAAGCGCTTTTAAGTTGAATTTATACATGCCATGCAAAAAGAAAATGTTGTCGAACCAGTTTGAATAACACATGTTTAGCTCCTTGTAAGGATCTATGCAAGAACATTGACGAAATTAATATCGGTAGACACAAATAGCATGGCCGTAACGTAGTTACTGTTGTATTGCCAAGGATGTAACGGCTGAGTCACCTTCATGACGACAGTTAGCTGTCTGCCGTTGTAACCAAACTTCACATTAGGGAACACTTCTGTCAGATTTGTGGCTGTTTCATAAGAAAGAGCAACGTCTGTGAAAGCTCTTCCTCTTGGACGAAACATCAGTGTCCACATCCTTGGCTTTGTGTTATGTCCCTGTTATCAGACACAAAACACGAAAGTAATGTCATTTCAAACGTTAACACATGGAAAAGGTATTAAAATAAATCCATGAAAGTTTTCAGTCATGTGTATGCGTTGATGGTGACAATTATGTTTAGTATGCCAGGGATATGCACACAGTTCGTTCTTGTTTTCTGTTTCCAATATTGAATAGTTAAAGTAAAATAGTGACATTAGCGGGTAACTGCGCCTAGATGGACACTACCAAGCTAACTATTGTTCATTTTCCAGTTTGTCGAGTGAATACGTTATCAATCGAGCGGAGGGATTCAGAACAACTTAAAGGTGAGGTGAAATGATGTTTAACGTCGCGTCCAAGATTAATGCACTTACATAGCGACGCACATGCACATGTGTGTGTGTGTGTGTGTGTGTGTGTGTGTGTGTGTGTGTGTGTGTGTGTGTCAGCTTGTACTAGTCCGGACTGATGCCGATTTATAGTGCTAGCCCACTGAGATACCATGCCGCAGTTTAACATGAATACCCCACTCAGACACAGTATACTGACTCCAAGCCGACCAGTCCTTGTTTTAGCCCCTCAATGCCGAGCGCCAGACAGGGTAACAACAAGTACCATCTTTTAACGTCTTTCGAATTGACGCGGCCGGGGATCGAACCCCAGACCTTCCGCCCTCAGGGCGGATGCTCTGCCACAAGACCACGGAGGCGGTCCAGAACAACTTAAAGGAAATTCCTAAAAATAACGTCAAATAGACGACATTATCGTACGAGTCAGTCCATGAATGACGCAGGCTTTCAGGCCAGACAGAATGAAGCGTCCATTCGCAGTAACAACAGAAAATGCTGTTCTTACCAAACGACGTCACTAAGTCCATATTATCGTGTAGGCATATATGCATGTCAATCCAACCGCGCCACCTCAAGCGGTATTCCCTGTCATCAGCAGCTCATGTAGCCTTAGTATGACAAGCCCATATCCTATACTCTTTCTTTCCAGCTGCTTCACGTGGTATAGGTTCTGTTTCATATGTATGACATTGCCGTGGCCACCTTTTTATGACTTTTGTAAAGCAAGGGACTTTGGGGGATTTTTTTGACAGA
Organism: Haliotis rufescens; assembly: GCF_023055435.1. NCBI lineage: Eukaryota > Metazoa > Mollusca > Gastropoda > Lepetellida > Haliotidae > Haliotis > Haliotis rufescens. The sequence goes on along the minus strand of NW_025964372.1, from coordinate 37,983,575 downwards.
TAACATGACGACAAAAGTACCTCTCCGCGTTAATATACATGTAGTTTGCTTGAAATACTTAAAGTTTGGTGTTTAAATGGATTATTATGTTATGATTTATGTATCTATCAATATAAGGATTGAATTTGTATTTGTTGACGTTCATCAGCCCGAGCGGATTTACCATTAAACGCTTCTCTGTCGGCAGTTCCAGCAACGCCACGTTCTCCACCTGAATATTGCTGTCCAGGAGTACAGGCAAGTCCTCTGATGTCCCGACTACCAGCACCCTTGACATGTGACACCAGTCGACCGAGGAGTTGGATCTTGTTCCACACAGTACTGACTGGTAAAGAAAGCTGGTTCTCACAATGATATATCTGATAATGTATATGCAAAAAGAGATCAGTGGTTTATCCACTGTTATGTTTTAATCATTAAGTAAAAATGATCTCCCAGCAGGCACACTGCGTTTCAATGTAGATTCCTGGTCGAAACCTTGAATCGACATTGAATCAACGTAACTAATGCTTCCCATGAAAACATGTTGTTGAACTTGCAACGTTGTTTCAGCGTCAACTGGCACTGTTATTTCGACCTGAATTTTCAGTTATCAATGAAGATACAGTTAATAAAAGTGTTGATTTCCACCCAGATTAGTCGAATTATACAAAAATATGCTTAAAAATGAAATAGGATATAATTAAGAACTTTATGGTTTCTGTTCTTCCTACTGGTGGTGTTCACAGTATTGTGGTAACGTAAAGCTTAAAGCACAGCACTGTACCATATACAATCATCTTTAAGAATTGAAATATTGAATTGTTAAGATAGTTTTTAATTTCATGCTATCTTATTAATGAATAGGACTGAATCAATATAATAGATCAGGAGCACCAGATGCATCTCAATATTGCCCTCGATGCTGAACGTAATAGATAATGCCAAGAAAAATTCAAATGTTTCCCATCATTATGTAAGGCTTACTGCCTGTGGATTTTAACTTTCAAATTCTTTGGAACATGAAATTTTTTTAATTGTTTTGGAAATGTTGTTTCTCTCCCCCACTTTCCCCTTTTCATTTAGTTTTCATGATTTAAATCCTGATGTTATCAGACTTTAATTGGGGAAATTAATGTCAGAGAAGTGTTTTTACGAGTAGCGTGGTAGTTGCTTAATCATCGTCCATTACAATACAGAGTTTCAGCATATCAATCTTTGGACCCTTGACGAATTGGTGATGGGGAGACTATCTGGTGGATGTCATGAGTATTGATGTCCAATGCGGAATAAATATTGATTTAGACATTATATTGCAATGTCTGATTTCAACGTTGAATCAAAGGTTACTCTCCCGAAGGATCAACGTCAGGTTTCAACGACTGAGACTGAACGTTAAATCAACGTAGGGTTTCAATGTTTAATCAACGTGTGATTTTAAGGTCATTTCACCTTTAATGTTCAACCACAAATCAACATCATTTCAACGTTGAATTACGACGTTGTTTCAACGTTGAATTACGACGTTGTTTCAACGTTGAATTACGACGTTGTTTCAACGTTGATCCAATGTTGTTGTGCCTACTGGGTTATATGTCCTTTTTCATTTATACACATGTAAGTATTGCTTGGCTAACCAATTGACGTAAAACAGAAACAGATGTTGTGACGTCACAGAGGAGCAGCACGTGCAGGTGGGGCTGGAGGACCTTCTCCACATCTCGTAAGATTCGGAGCAGCTGTTCCCCTGTTGAGGAGCTGATATCATAGTTCACATACGATATACCTGATGCTTCCAAGGAAAAGAAAAACGGTGAATCTGAAACATAGTATCCTCCCTTATCAGGGAAAGTGTATGTCGCCAGTTATATAATATGGTGAGTGAATGTTGTTTAATGTCGAAGTCAGCATTTTCCCAGGTGTTACAGGGTGTTCTGAGATACCCAGAGTCGGCGTGAAATTATGCAACAAATGATACCTGTAATATTAGAGTGGCAAGAAAACTACATGTACATGTAGGTACGAAGTTATCTTGTGATCATGCATGGTCAGTCTCTATGTATCACACAATAAAGGCCCACATCGATCGCATTGTTTACATGGATGCGATTGTATGCTGTGATTATAAAGCCAGCATTATTCAGGGCTGTAAAAAACATGTGTCCAGATGATTATTTCATTTTGGAGGAATGTTTGGCATAAATGTTAATTCAAAACAATGAACAAGATCGATAAAACATACACCGGTACGCTCTTGTTCATCCAAATATCAGTCATGACTGTCTGGCTGGCTAGCTGGCTGGCTGTCTCATTTCGGGCTTTCCTCACACATTAAGCTGCCATGATATAACTCGAATACAGCTTGAATGGCAGTATTTAAACCCAACACTCACTAACTCTTTACACACACACGCACACGCACACACACACACACACACACACACATATATATATATATATATATACATACATACATACATACTCACACGCAAAAGAAACGCAAGTCGAGTATGCAGTATACATGCTATTTATTTTCAACAGTAAAGACAAGAAAAACTAAGAGGGCAAGATTGATATAAATTTGACTGAAGACAGTTTAATGGATTAAAAGGCAGATGACATAATTGTTTTTTTTCAAATGTTAAGGGCTTACACAGTTTCGGGTCAATACCCAAATGTCAGTCAATACTTGGTGTGACCACCATTAGCATTGATCTCTGCCACACATCTCCTGCACACATCCAGAGCAGCTGTGTGTAGTTCATCGGCAGTTGTAGGGACTGGGCGCACTTTGTGCAGACGCCTTTGAACCTCATCCCACAAGTGTTTGATGGGGTTCAAATCAGGGCTGAGGGCTGGCCACGGTAGAACACGGATGTTGTGTTGTTGCAGAAAGGCCATTGCAGCTCTGGCAACACGGGGACGACCGTTGTCCTGCTTGAAAATGTGTTGTTGATGTTGTGCAAAAAATGGAACAAAGTGGGGTCTGATCACTTGGTCGATATACCGCTGAGCAGTGACGCTGTGTCCCCGACCTTGAGAAACATTCAAAAAGCACATGGGTCCAAGTCTCGCATTAAGTCCAATCCCTGCCCATTTCATGACGCTAGGTCCACCCCATGGATCCCTTTCCACAACGTTTCTGTCAGCGAAACGATCACCTCGACGCCGCCAAATTCTGACTCTTCTGTCTGCATGGGAGACACAAAAGCGACTTTTTCATTAGAGGAGATGACAAGCCTCCACTCACGATGACGCCAATTGCGATGACCCTGTGCCCACTGAAGTCGTGCTTGTTGATGCCGTGGTCGGAGAACAGGACGACGTGCTGGTCGGCGACATCTGAAGTTGTTGGAACGGAGACGTCGGATCACAGTGTCCCGGCTAATGTGTCGATTATGTGTTCCTGTGGTCTGTCGAGCACTTTCACTTGCAGTTAGGGAAGGATTTCGCTGGTGTTGACGGGTAATCTGCCGATCTAGTCGAGGTATGGTGACCCTAGGACGACCGCTCCGAGGAAGGTCATCTGTGGTCTGTGTAGCATTGTATCGATGCAGAACGGTAAATTGTGGTTATGTTAACGTTGAAATGACGGGCAACTTCTTGGACAGACTCTCCAGCTTCCAAACGTCCGACAGCCTGATTTCTCAGAATTTGATTTAGGCGTGGCATTGTTGACCAAGGAGTGGTAGGTCCAAGAATCGGCCACAGTTTTATACCCACTACAGTTCGTGACAGTTCGTGCATTTTCGCTTTCGCGAGAAATGGGTGCATGATACCCACATATCCATTGAAATGGTGCGTTTTGGCGATTCGTTTTTTTATGTTGCGTTTTTACTCGGGGCTTCTAAAACTCTTTATATATGTATATATATAATAAAATAATAAAGTCCACGTTAGTCCATCATCTTCTTTATATCAGTTTCAGACATAGTACTTTCGCTGTCTCATGACAGCTCTTCAGTGTAACTGACAATGACATATAATATGACTTCATGAGACAGCGAAAGTACTATGTCTGAAACTGATATAAAGAAGATGAGGGACTAACGTGGACTTTATTATTTTATTATATATTACATGTACACCGAGTGAACATTTACCTTATTTTTGTATATATAGTCATATATATAGATGGTGTGTTACATCTACTTACACATGGTACACTCTCTGTACAAGAATATATATATATATATATATATATATATATATATATATACAAAAATGAGGTAAATGTTCACTCGGTGTACATGTAATATATAATAAAATAATAAAGTCCACGTTAGTCCCTCATCTTCTTTATATCAGTTTCAGACATAGTACTTTCGCTGTCTCATGACAGCTCTTCAGTGTAACTGACAATGACATATAATGACGTCATACTTATAATGACGTCATAAATTACAACTGTGACGTCATAATGTATTTACACACTCCAGCGACGACACCAAGTAATTTAAAGCCCCACCCTGACTATAAATAGCCCGCAAGGTGTCGGTGTTTCAGTTTCGAACAATGACCGACAATGTAAACACAACCGAGTGTCGGGAGACGTTTTTTGAAAACCATACGGGAACAAGATCACCATTGACCGTCAAACTTCGTATCAACTTGAATGACAAACCATGGATACAACAAATGGCTCCATATCAAGATATAAGTCAATAAATTTTCTGTAGTTTTATCCTAAAAAATCGAATCGATCGTGTTTGGCGTCTGCATCGATCACAGTGGGCGGAGCTTATTTACGTTTGCGCTATAAATAGCAAAGCACATGGTCATGTGTACATGTGGCACATTTAATGCATTTGTGGTCAAAGTGTATTGTGTTGTATATTTTTACGGCAGAACAGCAGCAGAACATCAGTTTCAGTTAATGTAACAGTAACGATACTTAAATACGAAATTGACGACGCGATTCTTTCAGTTCAATCCGAAAATTACAGATATTTGTTTAGTTTTGGTCATTTGCATTCAACAGTTAGATTTGTGCCACACAATAATCAGTTTATATTCATAAAACGTAAATTATTACAGAGATGTTTAAACTAGTGTTGAGGAAGGGGCCTAATTTGAAGCACCAGAAGTTGCGCCAATATTTCTCAGCTTGACTACAATGGATGAATATATTACGTGTATCAACATTACAATGCACATAAGCAACTGGTCAATAAGTAACTGAATATACTTGATGTTTTGGCCTACAGAAGGCGTATCCGGATAATATTGTACTTACGATAAACGAAAACTCCAATACACATATTCCAAGACAACTTTAATTATGAATTTCCTTTTCTTTCACAGAATTTTCACACACAAAACTGAGTTTGATCATTAGATCCACACTGGTCCCAGGTATTTTTTGTTCAGGGTATTTGGATACACTTCGCGCACAAGTTTTAAAAATACAATCTGGGATCCCTTTCCCGTTTTGTCCACACCAATCCTTCATTTGCTGCAACGTATAATTCCGTTTCTTCAAGTCCAAGTATCTGCGATCTCTCCAAACACTTCGTTTATTTAGCTCAGTCCAGAAACACTGTGTTCGAATCGACGAATTTCTGCAACATGGTGGCCGCACCATTCCCTAACTGCGATTGTCTGTGCCGTGTCATGCAAAGGCATGGTTGACAAAAGAAGTGTGAACATACATATTCGGCTTTATCTGGTTCCACAATGAAATCTCGCTGTGACACTGATTCACTACTTCCAAGAATCGGCACTGAATTTGTCAAAGTTTCTGTTGCACTTGCAAGGGCGGGAAGAGAGGCGCCATCTTGTCGATTCGAGTTGTGAATTGGAATGAAGTCATCTTGAATTGGAACTTTCTCCACGATAAAGTCACCAATGTCACAATCGAAATGACCAAAGGCTTCCTGATTATCTCGAACAACTCTTCGTCAAATTAGGATTTACATGAAAATGTTTTGTTGCTCATATTGAAGACAAGCGAAATTGCAAAGTTCTTGTCAGTTGTAAGCAGCAACTCGATGCACTTATGGGGCGTGGTTGCTAGGAGATCGCGAGGTCAGAAAGGGGAAAACAAAAAGTTTTATAAAGTAATAAAAGAAATCCGCAGTGCAATCCCAAAGTACCATGTACAGGATATTTTTGAATAATAATATTCACGAAAAAAAATCTTTGCTAAAAGTGCAAATTAATTTATTAATTCATCCCAAGGTCGTAACCCTGATCACGTGGTGGGTATTTGGAAGGAATCTTGTGATGAAGCCGTGAATGAGGCCGTGTGTATAACATTGTTGAATTCAACTGACCATGAAGGTTGTTGAGGCACATTATGACAGATGCTCGTCATGGATCGAGAAAAAAATGTATCTGAGAGAAACATTGTTGCTTTGAGCTTCGCGACAAAACATGTGTTCATGCCGAAGTAGTTTACAAGAGGGATGATCTGTGCAGCCAGCGACCTGAATAAGCTTGATGAAAATAATGTTGAAATCCATTTTCTCGCACATGACAGAATTAATGTGAACAAATATTTATTTGAACATCGTTTCGAAGTCTGTGAGGCTGTCCGTATTTTAATATTCTTATTTCCATTGCGACGTGAAATAATATAATGTTTTCGTATCTTAATTTTGCTGCCGCTGTGGAAAATTGCGCACCGATCTATTAAAAGAAATACTACTAGCTCAACTTTATAAAAGAACCAGATCAACTTTATCTTTGTTCCGTTGTTTATTAAAAATTCGCTTCATAATAAACAAATTCATAGACCAGATTCCAGTACCAAGTGTTTAAACTTTTTTTTTAAATGTCATAAAATAACTTACACAATTATTGAAAGACATGTTTTGATAAGTAATATATATAATATCTCGTCCGGCCGTTCTCTGGTTAGTTTAGGCTTGAGGGGAGAAACACAAACAAAAAATATGGATGGCCTTATGCAAATGACACTTGGCATGCCAATCCAGAAGGATCTGGGTCACTGGGACTCGCCAAGTTTCACGGATCGAGTTACTTCGGCACGAAGAGCTTCATCGGACAAGTGTGACTTTGCCAAAATACATTGCTACTGGGCAATGAAAAAATGTCACGGAAACGACAAAAAACTACTTTGATCACGTGAAAATATTTTTGACCATTACCAGGGTTTTTTACACGATCGTTGTCATCCAGATTCCAGATGAAGGCAAGACGAACACAACGAAGAAAAACACTGTTGAAATCACCGATTACCGTGTATATGTGAGAAATGCTATTTATAAACTGCAGATATACCGTTCACCACAGGATGTCGATTGGTGCCGTGACACATATTATGGTTTTTTTTGTTTTCAATTACACTGTTCATATTCATCACGACAAACGTATTAATTCGTTGTCGTCGGAAGATCTAGAATAGCTCAGAACAATTTAAGAACGTCTATAATTTCTGTGTTGGACTGCGTTGGATATATCGTGGACATTCCGCGGTATCATTTTATGAAGATGTGAAGATGACATGGCAGGTAGGTTTTGAAACCAAAGACCTACGCGTTTGTTGAAAAGTCTTGGAATCGTTTGATAGATATTTATTACCATTAAAACTTACGTCCTTGTTGTCAAACGGCTCACGTGGGTGGGTGTTTACATGACGTCACCCGTTTACGCAATAACCAATGAAATGTGTGTGTTATCATGACGTCATATTGACCTGTCAGATCACTCGTATAAGCTCCGCCCACTAGAGTGCGGTAGTTCCTACCGCAGATGGGGCTTTAACAATTGTAGGGAGACATTTGAATTAAATATACTGTATTTGTAAAGTAACAGTGCAACATTTACGATTGAAATGACAAATCTATTAATACATTCTAGAGTTCAATTTTGGTTTCATCAACATTTGTTCTTTTTCCAGTCTCAGCTGCTTGTTACTTGTATACAATTTATAAAACGGAAAAATAGTAAATTTCCCGTTTCCGCAATCATCAATGTGTTTGCTGACACCTAAGCATCGAACATTAGGGTGTATAATCTGCTGTTTGTGTACAGTGACTCTATCTTTTAATTCCATGCCGGTTTCACCGATGTAGTTTTCGCCGCATCCCGAACATCTCATAACATACACCACATCTTTGCTGCGGCAGTTCATGTCGGCTTTCACATTGAAACCCTTGCCATTTGCAAAAAGGAAAGTAGTACCTTCACTTATGATGTTACACGGCCGCAACTTGGTGTGTTACATCTACTTAAGAGGCATTCACACGGTACAACTAGTTGTATACAATTTGTTGCATGCAACTAGTTGCACGAACTGAAGTTGTATACAACTCGGCATTCACACGGCGGCGAGTTGCATACAACTCGGATCTCGCGAGATCTCAATTTTTAAGACGATGTTTACATTACGTCATGGCGTCCGCGTATTACTATGATAGCGATGACGATATACTTGAGATTGCCACAGTTGCGTTGCTTGTGGATTGTTCACAAGTAAGAACCAAGCGGTCATGTTGGGTCAGGCCATGGATTGCTAGGCGAGGGCAATTTGGAGCATACAGCGCTCTTTTGGCTGAGCTCGAAGCCGAGGATACAAAGGCCTTCTCCAATTTTCTTCGCATGAACAAGTCAAGCTTCACCGATCTCCTAGATCGCGTGTCACCTCTTATTGCCAAAACAGACACCCCCATGCGTGATGCCATTCCACCCGGTGAGAAGTTGGCCATTACTCTCCGCTATCTAGCCACCGGTAAGTATACTCTTGCGAAAAGAGATCTATTGTTTACCCGTGATCAGCTGTTATTGAAGGGCAAGGACACGATGAACAGGCAAATGCTCCTCACATTGTACAATGGCATAATCGCTTGTTATGCATCAACGGAATAAGTGTGCGAGGAGCTTTGAACGAGGGTCTAACTGTGTGCCCGCCAGCTTTTCGCATATGTTATTGTATCTGTTACGTTACCTAAAATAAAGATTAGGCCAATCACTACCTCCAACAAACACATTGCTACATCTCATCATACCAGTATATAGGCAAACAGTAAAACTGAGTATGGGTGAATGAGAATGCTTGATTTTCCACTGTAAGTCTATTATCTTTAATGTATTGCCATAGAAAACATAAACGCTCATTTTGAAGATGAATTGTATTTATTTTGTACATGTTCAGGTATATTTCATCAATGTGAAGTGTCTGTTTTGAAATATAAATATGTTAAGTGCAGACAATTTCTTCTTCGCACAATTGATCACATACAGCTTTATTATTTCAAAATATTTTTCTTATTACATTTTACTCAATTAAATTATTCAAAACCCGCAAACAATTCTTTATTTGACACAAATACATAGGCACTTTAAATTGGCATGTTAACATTAAGAGACACAACCACCATCTTTGGCATTTACATTCTCATTCTGGGTCTGTTACTTAGAATTCATTAATTAGAAATGTTAGTTAGAATTAATGTTGTTTTTATTCTATAAAAAAATAATTACAAGTTCAGATCATGACATATTTTCATCAATTATTATTGTGAACTGTATATATCAAAGTGATATAATAATTGACACAAGTGTGTAAATAACCAGATGCCATGAAACAGTTTCATTTACATTTGTTATTGATTCAAAGATGTGAAAATTAGTACATATGTACTACATGAAGTGGGTATGCAATTGTAAATGATATAATAATTGATTTAAGTTTAAATTCTACTTTGTATTACATCTTTTTATGGTAGGTAATGTTATCTCCAAGATTGAGTGATGCTATAATGATAATCTATGAATACATATTTTTATGGTTTTTTTAATTTTCAACAGGAGATAGTTACAAGTCACTGGAATATCTATACAGAATACCAAGCAACACAATATGTGGATTTATTCCTCATGTCTGCCAAGCGATTTATGACTCATTGAAGGATGATTACCTGAAGGTATTGTTGATATTTTTATTAAAAATTATTTCCTGAAAGCAAAGTTTATTGAAAACAATATAAATAGCATAGGCACCAGTTGACAACCTGGTCTTTTGTGTGTGTACAGTTTCAAGAAAGAGTACTGGTCTGGATATGGTCTGGAAAAACACACCACTATGTACAGAGTCAAAGTAAAAATTGTTGCCATGGAAACATGAATTTTTAAAAAAATTCTAATTGACAAAATGCACCACATCATCCCCTGATTAATACATATACAAGATTTGGTCAAAACTCTCATGTTTTTCAAATTGTGCATCATAAATAACCTCTAAATAACAGTTCCACTTCAGTTGTCTAACTGAGCTTCAAAAATTAATTGTTGTATTTTTATTTTTAATTCTTGTCTCTTTCTGTCATTGGTGACATTTGTTAATTCACTCGCTATGTATTTAGCAAACAACATGTCCCCACTATTCTCTTTTGCTGCCCTTCTTTGCTCAAGTGATTTCAGTGTTTGCAGAACTTGTGTTTGCAAACTGTTATTGTCTGAGCGCCTTGCTTTCTTGATTGGTGTTGACTCTGCCAGGGGCAGAGAAGGGCAGTCTTCTGTATCTATTTGACTTGTGAACAAACTGTCAGAGGCGCTGCTTTGCTCCTGTTCATCTGTGTCTTGTCTCTCTGAGCTGTTCTGTAAATTTAAGGTTCCAATGTTATCCTTTATTTTTTATTTCCAATTTCAGGTTCCAACCACAGAACAGGAATGGGCAGACATTAGTCAGGGATTCAGTGACAAGTGGCAATTCCCACACTGTATAGGAGCACTGGATGGGAAACACATTGCCATTCGGGCCCCTACAAACTCTGGATCATTGTATTACAATTATAAAAATTTCTTCAGCATTGTTTTGTTGGCCCTTGTTGATGCAAATTATAAGTTTATTTATGTTGACATAGGAGCCAATGGAAGAGCCAGTGATGCAGGTATATTTGCAAACTCCTCATTGTATGCAGCTATGGAGAACAATACTCTGAATGTACCACCCCCTTCCCCCCTTACTGGACGCCAAGAACCTGTGCCCCATGTCATTGTTGGGGATGATGCTTTCCCACTAAAGACATATATCATGAAACCATTTCCCTTTAGAGATACTACAGAGGACAAAAAGGTCTTCAATTATCGCCTTTCTAGAGCTAGACGTGTCTCTGAAAATGCATTTGGCATACTTGTAAACAGATTTGCTGTATTTCAAAGAACTATTACTGTTGAACCTGAAAATGGCATTAAGATTGTTATGGCATCTGTGGCTCTTCACAACTTTCTTCGCACAAAATGTGACAATGCATACACAGAATCAAATAGCACTGATATTGCTGTTGTAAGAGAGAGTAGAGCAACATCACTTGTCCAGCAAGGGGGAAACAGAAACACTGCCAATGCAAGAACTGTTAGAGAGGAATTTGCTGAATATTTTTCTACAAATGGTCAGGTTCAGTGGCAATGGGACCATGTCATCTAAAGTTATATTTCTAATACCCTTTACCTATAGTACAGATGGAGACAGTTCTTTAAGTTCATGGTCATTCATATGTTCGCACTTCAGCAACAGTACAAATAGTACAATCTTTTCATTTGAATGAGTGAGTGAGTATGGTTTCATGCCGATTTTAGCAATATTCCAGCAATATCACACATTGTACCCATGTCGGGAATCGAACCCAAGGTCTTCGGCGTGACAAGCGAACCCTTTAACCACAGGCCGCCCTCATTTGAATGAATTTTATCAACAAAATCATGATAATGATAAATATGCCTATTTTCATGACACCAACCATGTTGTTTACTGTGTTCTTTTGATGAACCTGCCTCCTGAGAAATGGATCCAGAAGTTGGAACCATTCCCATGTGGAAACATAGACCTCATCGGTCCCTGCTCCACTCTTCTTGGACAGGGTCTCCTTCCTCAGCTCCTTACCATAGTATGTTCGTAAGGTAGAAATTTTAGTTGGGACTTGATCAACTAGAAGAGACATAAATATTGTCATATTAGTATCAAATGCTGGAAACAAGAAAGTGACGGGTAGTTGGATTCTTTAACAATGTTTACTGATGGAGTGAATGTAATTCAATATTACATCTAGGGACTGAATTTATTAAGATTAAGATACACAACACAGAGCAATTTAGGTTTTATTACATAAGAACATAAATAAACATGAACTTGAGTTCATTAGTGTGAACAATCTGATAACATTATAGAACTGTGTGGAATTAACATAATGATTGATAACACACACACATGACAAAGTAAGACTATTTGTAAGACTGTTATTTGGAATATGCTCATGTACTTTATGATCATGTCTGAAAATCATCATGGAAATATATGTCTACTTGAATTAACTGTGATATGAATTGTTGCTAATATAATTTAAATGATTTTTGTATGTATATATGCAGCTGTACAATATGATTGATTGTTAATATTTCATTGTTGTAAAATATCCAGATAAAATATAATTAATCACTGAGCCGGAATATTCCTTATCATTTCATAGAATAACATACTTAAGCGGTCTCTATTCCAACATTAGCATGACATGTATCACTCCAATGGAGCCTCTCGCATGTAGGTCAAATAGTGTAAACAGAAAAGCGTGCATCGACATTAAAAAGGGTTGTAATAACATATATCGGTGACTGCACATAGTATGAGATATAGCTTCTCAAATTCAACATCATTTCAAGCTGAACACGTATTTCTGATTCATTTTATGTTCGTTGATCTGTCTGAACACGCTCGAAGAGCAGACGTACGTTGTACACACCTATCAATCGCCGAAGTAAGAGGTCAGAGTTCATCACATAAAACAATGAATTAGAAGTATGAAATCGTTATCTGACCCTTCTATGTGTACACATGTACCAAACTAACCATTTCCGCATTGTCATAATGCCCGAAAACGAGTACAGCTTCTACAAATGCCGTGTGTCACCAGCTGATACTTCGCATATCATGTTCATCAATTCTCACCTGTAATCCCATTACCCATCATCTCTGCAATAGAGATGTAGGCTGCTTGTCGGTGTTCCCGCTTGGAATAAAATGGACTGGATACATTCCACAAGCAATCATGGGACGCATAATAGCCGATAAACCGCTCCGTTTCCACTCTAGACATCTCAAATTTCTTCAAGCGGGACGCTGGGGTCGCCATGATTGTTTACATTTGGAGGTGAAAATATCACGTGATTTGGATACGCGTTTTGATTGGCTGCGTACGTACAACTTGTCGCATGAAAATAGAGCATGTCCTATTCCGTACAACTCACGTCCAACAAGTTGCATGCGTCAAAAGTTGGACCGACTTGCCCGTTCACACGATGCAATGTGTTGCATGCAACAAATTGTATACAACTAGTTGTACCGTGTGAATGCCCCTTAACACATGGTACACTCTCTGTACAAGAATATTTGGATGGACAAAGAATTTGCTTGAGATTTTTTGGTTGCCTGGTACTTTTTATAATTTTAAATTTATTCAGTCCTTGTTTCATTTTATCGCTTTGCTGTAGAATTGGGAGGTTGTCCCTTATGGCTGGCATGATATCACAGTTATTAGGATTGAAGGTGGACACAAACGGTATAATTTGATCGCCCACAGATTTTTCATTAGGTTTCAGGAGAGTTTTTACTTGGAATTTTTAAAGACTTTTCTATTGCGTCATTTATGACGCGAAGCGAATATCCTAGCTTCCTGAGATACCCCATCAATTCTTTCAATATTAAATCTCTTTTATCCGTTTCCGACACGATGGTACATACTCTCCGCGCAAGTGAATAAGGAATGTTAGTTCGTGTATGCCTGGGGTGACATGAACCGAATTGTAGGTATTGATGGGTGTCCGTTGGTTTGTAGTAAATATCAGTTTTCAATTTAGTATCTTCCTTAACTACAAGGACGTCCAGAAATGGAATTTCGCTCTCGCTAGAATCCATAGTAAAACTGATTGAAGGATGGAGCTTATTAATAATATCCAGAAAAATGTCTAAATTTGAGAGCCAAACTAAAAAGCAGTCGTCCAAGTATCGCTTCCAAGTTTCGCGCCCATGTTTGGCAATGGATTCTGACATGGAATCGTGTACCTTCCTGTAAAGAATATCCTCTATGTAACCCATCACAAGTGTAGCGTATGTTGGGGCGACTTTCGTTCCCATGGCCGTTCCCTTTCTTTGATGATAGAATTTTCCGTTGAAACAGAAGGTATTATTTTCTAAGACTAATCTTAAAGATTCCACGATGAAACTTTCCGAAAATTCAGTGTCGATAGCCTCAGGATGTTTTCTCAGCCAAAACTGAACTGCTTCCAATCCCAGATCATGGGGTATGTTGGTAAATAAACTCTTCACATCAAAGGTGGCTATAGTCGCATCAATAGGTACGGCATCGGGCAGGTGGGAAAGAAAGTCTACATCGTCTCTTACAAAACTCGGTACATGCTTTGTTAATGGTTTTAAAATGATATCGACGAGATTACTTAGGCGCTGAGTCGGGCTGTTCGGTCCTCCGACAATCGGCCTGAATGTCAAATCAGGACAGCTGGTAATTTCGATATACTCCGCATTCTGTTCGGCAATAGCATTAGTTATCATGACAATTTACTTTTATGGATCTTGAGTAGTCCATAGAAATTAGCCGTCTGCGGGTCACAGTTTATTAAGTAGTCTTTTTCTTTAGGGTGTAGATCTCCAGAGAAGTCATCACTATGTTTTTTAATCTTCTTAATTACAGCTTTTTCAGTATTATCTGTTTCAATGTAAAATTCCTTGTCTTGCAATAATTCATAAATTTTTGATTCATAATATTCCGAGTCCATTATTACGACTGCGCCGCCTTTATCTGCTTCCTTAATAACAATCGATTTGTCATTTTTAAGATCCTCCACAGCTTTACGTCCTTCCAGTGATAAGTTGGCATGGCACTTCCTGATGTTCCGTAGAGGATATTTCTCCAGGTTGTTTAAGTAGTCATCAAGGTATTTATCCCTGTTCTTTTTTGGATTGAACATGCTTTTGTTCCTTAATAATGGTCTATTTGTGATCGAATTTTTATCGGAAACGGATATATCATCCTCTTGATCATCGCATTCAAAATATTCCATGAGTCTCAGTCTTCTACTGAATGCATGAATGTCGACTGTAAGCTCTTCGTGATTCTGTGTCGTCGCTGGAGTGTGTAAATACATTATGACGTCACAGTTGTAATTTATGACGTCATTATAAGTATGACGTCAGTATATGTCATTGTCAGTTACACTGAAGAGCTGTCATGAGACAGCGAAAGTACTATGTATGAAACTGATATAAAGAAGATGATGGACTAACGTGGACTTTATTATTTTATTATATACGGGGTTATGACGATAAATGTCTATAAAATTAATTTCGGGCACGAAGATCAATATCTGGTCTGTCCACCATGTTGATAAACTTGCGTATGGTTCCGTATTGCCCACCATTCCGTATCACGGTACTTAGCCCACAGTCGAGCAACGACACTTCTTGATTTATCAAACATCCTGGTACTGGGGATATTGACGTATTTATATAACAGGTGTGTCATTCCACAATGGATGACAAAAATCCAACTGCTTGGTTTGAATACTCCCTATTTCAGCTTCTATCATCAAAATACCTGTTTTATACAAAATTCTTCGAAACAATTATTTTTGGTCAAAATACACCTCTGACCCCAAGATGATGTCGGGTGTGTTTGGGCTATCGTTATCAACCTGGATTATGTTTCCTGCAGCCAAGGTATCAAGACATGTTCACAATCAAACAATATATATTCTTTCATTAAATTGAAAATGTATATCACTATATTTCCAGTGGTACAATATAAGTGCATTGATCGTAGAATTTACATGGTCACAACTGTTATGGGCGTGTCATAAAAACAATTCAAGCACACTCATGATCAATGAATGCGAAACCTGTGCAATTTCAAACTGCTACGTTCACATGCATTTGGGATGGAAGACTGTCACGGCAAGTAAGAAAGCAGCACGTAATATGGACCTTGACCGGTTATGGGATACATTTAGCATAAGCATCATTGTCAGAACCATGATATGGGTTTTCTGGACCACTCTTGAAAATATCTGTTAACCTCTTTCAGCGAGAGGCGGTGGGGTTAAAGCCGAAGGCCCAGATTCGATTCCCAACATGGGTATAATGTATGAAACCCATGTCTGGTGTCCCCTGCCGTCATATTGCTGGAAAATTGCTAAAAAGCGGCGTAAAACCATTCTCACTCACTCACTTCCTGCAACGATTCACTGAATGGAACTTAATGACAATCTAAAATGACTCACCAAGCTTCTGTGTGTGTAGGACAAGAACCGACTGCCAGTTAAGTGAAAGCAGAAGTTGCAGCAACATGGCGTCGTGCTGTTACAGACACTGCCGCGAACGTCCACGTATTGAAAGATTGACAATTCAGGTTATATGGTAGCACTCCGTGACGTAAAGCCTGAATTAACAACCCAGCAAGCAAGTAAATATACGCCTTTGTTTGCTTGGTTTGATCCAAAAGATGGACGCGTTTTGACTTATCAGTAAAATCAACACCGACCCAAAAAACTACATTGATCATCTACCTTAAGTCAACGTTGAAGCCGTGAATGTGTTTGCAAGTTAGCAATGGCCTCGCTTTTATTCCTGCATTTAACTTTCTAATATTTACAAAACTGTCACTAGGAGCGTACTGTGGGACGAGGTTAGATCTATATCATTTGTAAGTCTACTTCAGGTCATGAATCCTCGTAGACATAATTATATAATTGAGGTTCACTATTGATGATGGCGTCCCTTGGGAGATAACGTCTGCTATTTTTAGGGAGGCACATGTACATCAATCAAATATTACCTCATCAGTGGTATCGATTCTGTCCAAATGCCTAAATGAGGGGGTGGGGTGTATTTGGGTTTAACATCGCGTCCAAGATTATTGCACATATTGCACTTATACGTGCATGCGCATGTGTGTGTGTGTGTGTGTGTGTGTGTGTGTGTGTGTGTGTGTCTGCTTGTACTAGTCCGGACTGACTCCGAGACGACCAGTCCTTGTTTTAGCAGTAATACTATTACTTATTGTCAACCACTTTATCTTCACATTTGAACCTGAATGAAATGCTGCCGATGCGACGTTAGAACTATATATGTAGATCTATATGTCAAAACATCATTATGTCAATGATAAGGAAAGATGTAGTTTTTTTGCAAATATTAGTAGCTACCGTTTTAGCTACCGTACAACAAGTCAACTGTTATTGTAATTTGAAACCTCTGATGGGCCAATAAGAATCGAGTATTTTACACATTCACGACAGCATTTAGTTTTACGCTACTTTTAGCAATGGATCCGCTTACCAAGACTATCAAACCAACGTGTTGATGTTTAACATTAAAAATTTGCTTTTCCTGATACATAGAATAATTGATACCCTTATCATTAAGAAGACGATTGCGCTCCGCATAAAGGGGATAAAACTAAGATTGGTAATCTTCGCGATGCAAGCGTGTGCACTAGCCTACATCAATGCCTATTTCCCATCCTTGCCATTTCAAGCCTTATCTCTGTGCTAAAATATGAGTTGACTGTCGGACATATCGAAAGTCAAATCAGAGAACGTTTTACAACATCATCATCCGTGTTCCGAAAGCGTGGTCGCTGCAATGGCCACCGTCTGTCTTATTTCCGCTGAAGAATATTTTCGAATTGGTTCAAAGTTTTCAATCATCTCTCCCAAGTACTTTCATATCTTTGTCAAACACTGTTTTTAACTCAAACGCTTACCGATGCAGAGCTACTTTAGACGACCCCGCCACTCCCCTCCCCAGCCCCGCTGAGCCTTTCATGTTGCGGCGATGTGCAGTGTTACTTGGTACTGTGTAGGCTGACTCGTCTGTATGCCTCTGTTACTGCAAGAGCGAAATGCGGCAGCAATAACTTCTGTGGTAATCTGTCATTTTGTGTCTGTCAGGGATACAATCTCAAATTCTTTCATTATCTGATCTATCAAGGCGTCTACTCTCGTAGTCAGCTTTGGGAAGCCATTCGAAATAAGAACGGCGGTCTGATTGGATATCGTGTTTTCATCCCAGTCGTCTTCGTTATTGCATATCCGTTTTCAGTAGTCCTACTAAATAACTTTGAAACGCCAAGACCGGAGAATAACCAGTCTCGATTACCTGCCAAAACAGATTCCACTGGGCGCAAAAGGCGACGTGGTGCAGAAAGATATATGACTTGATCACGCAAAATCAGTGATGACACCAGGTACCAACGGTAAGCATGTCCTGCTCTACCGGTAGCACTCACCACTTAGATGAGTCTCAGAAAAGGCTAAGCGTGTGTTGCCTTAATACTGCTGCATGTATTTCTGAATGCACGATGTTTGTTTATTCGTCTTGTGCTTTGTACGTTGTATATTTGCATTGTTAAAGCAACAACAAACGATACAATAAAACTGAACAGCAAATGATGTATTGGGATTTTTCTATTTGGATGTACTTAGTACTTTTTTAGGGACATACTGTTTTGCTGAGTTTTAGATAATGTTAATGTTATCATATTCATCTTCTATACTTGAAGATTTACAAACCAGACAAATTTTCTAGTTTCTTTGTACTGTGACGAATTTGTATTTTTAAGGAATGTGACCAACATCTTAATAGTGGAAAAGCAACTCTAAATTGGGACATTTAGGTTTTGCTCATTTTTAAAAGATTGTCGAAACAAAAAATATAAATACAGTTTACAACTTTCGTATAAGCTGGCATGCCAGTCCTGTTTATAACAAGATTATAATATTGAGTTGAATTCTGAAAACGAGATAATGCTATTGCCAATTTGGTATAGCTGCCGTATATAATTAAAGGCAGGAGACAGTAAAATAGGTTTAATTTCAGATGCCCAGTTTATGTTGCCGTTTTAGGTTTTTTTGTAATGACACATTATTACACTTTTGCATCTGTGTATAATCGGGGATTTTCAAGCCCCTTCGTTTAAAAATAGGTACGTCGCTCATACCCCTGTAATAATATGATTTGGGGTTTCCCGATTTCACATTTACAAGCTTTGTACAAATCCCTTTTTTATTACATCAACACAACATATTTTAGAATCAAACAAGAAGAATAAGATTGGGGTAATTATAGTTTCAATAATCTTTATGAATACTTAGTATGGAACTGACTCCGACATATATAAAGATTTTACGATACTAAGTAATACCTTGCCTCTCTACAGACAGGCATTCATCAAATGCTTAGACCATGATGAGACAAATAACTTATATCCATTACAACATAGCTAAATATGACAAGAAATCAAATGATAAAGAAATGAAAAAGGTAAGCAACTGTCAAGTTGGGTTTCCTGGGGATTGCTGAAATCCAAGAAAACATCCAGATAAACCCAGTCGTAGATTGAGTTTGACTTGTGAAACAAAATTGTTTGATTATTTGGTGTTTATAACAGAAGTCGCCAATGTTCCATGTACCCGAGAAATAATCGAGCCAAGACCAATGAAACACCTCCCACGTCGTCAGGATACGATGCCACTGAATTAAACAGTCACCAAGCAAGGATAACAGGATGGCACGGAATCCTGGGGAGACTAGAGGGCACTGGTATAATGTGAAACCACTGCTGATCATAAACAGTGTTATCTACCTTATTAACTCTGACCAGTTAGTGTTTCATTTAAAAGGGTTCAATTTAAGCAGGCTGATGAAATATTGCACTTTAACTTCGACAGATTTAATGTTTTATAATATGCCAAACAATCTCTGCCATCAGTATCAGTGTACTGCAGCCCAGTCCAATTCCCACAGCAAAGAAGATACTCTGAATCTTGATCAACGACACAGCCTTGGGGATCTCCTCTACTTGACATGTCTCTTCTGGGATCGACTGAAGCCATTCTTGAAGGGCATGCTGCAGGACGCCACTGTCGTGAAGACGGTACATGCTGGTGGTGACAAAACAATCCAAAATTTATCCCAACAGATTATTAGTAGTACAAAACAATTAAAATATGATTTGTTCCTTCAAAGGTTGACTATCAACTATGAAAGGTCTTGTTTACCATGATTCATGCAGGGTGATTCTTAATACATTTTGAAGTGAGTTAGTGAGTGAGTTAAAATTTTAAGTCACATCGGCAATATTTGAGACTAACAAGGGTTAAATATAATCAATACTATGAAACTTATATAAACACTTGTCAACGACAGACAGCAAATTAACTAGACTTATCAGAGAAAAAGATATAAAACTAGTATGGAATCATTAAAAGGATATCACTATAAATAGTCAGTCAGTCAGTATGGATTTACGCCGTTTTTAGCAATTTTCCAGCAATATCACGGCGGGGGACACCAGAAATGGGCTTCACACATTGTACCCATGTCGGAAATCGAACCCGGGTCTTCGGCGTGACGAGCGAACGCTTAAACCACTAGGCTACCCGACCGCCCTCACTATAAATAACATGATAAAAACGGGCTATAGATGGCCAGCCACTGCCGGTAGATCAACATACTGGGGACCATGGGGACTTACGGTACCTTTGCTACCTACATGGACCCCAGCAGGATTTACACATCCCTTCATGTGTTAGCGATCATTGGCAAAGTTAGCCTAACATTAAAATAACACATATTCTACGATTAGAAGCGTAGTAGATCTCTTACGTACCCTCTCAGGGGACAATAATTTTACAGTACTTTAACCCCCTTCCAGGATACAGCCACTAACAATCTCAGTTGCTAATTCAATGTACCAATCATAAAACATTTATATTTTACAAAACACACCAATAAAAAAATTCCAAACATCACTATTTCCTTAAAACAAACAATGATTAAACGAGAAGTAATACTATTAAAATGATCCTTAATAGGTGAAGCTTTGCAATACTGATCCCTTGTGATGGCAAAATCAGGACATGCTTGACCGTGATTCTCTCATCCCAAGTGATTCAACAAATATTCATATGTATACCTGCTATGGCCAATACGACATCGTCGTATTATGATCTCATCAAATCTGGATTGATATCCAAAGTAGGTGTAACCAATAGTTGGTTTCATGTCATGTACCTTATTCATACCTACTTGAGTGCCCCACTCCTTTTGCATGAGATCTCGGATCTTTGAATATATATAGGACAACACGGGATAAAATCAATCATTTCATGGTTTAAACAAAATGGCTTTAAATCGCGGAGTTGTTTCTCTGAGAAACAAAGAGTTAAGATTGGTAATATTCGAGGATAAAAGGGACAAAATTTTAAATTGCTTACAATAACAAACGCGATATCATATAACCATAACCCGTATCAGATTTCAAATGTCCATTGGGGCATCTGCACATCTTTTTCATATATCTGCACAATAAAACAAGCAAATGAAGTCATTGTTGGTGCAATAAATTAACGTAAAAGTCAACATGTCATATTACTCTCAAATAAAACATAAAACGCGATATCTAACTTTCTTTCATCCTTGCATGATGGAAATACAGTAAACTACGGTTATAGCGAACACGCTTATAACGAACTGACGGATATAACAAACTTACTTTTTTGGTCCCGACTAGTTGCTGTAGTTATGCTGTATATATGCTTATAACGAACTACGGTTATAACGAACTAAAATTAGTAGTCCCTTTGAGTTCGTTATAACCGTACTTTACTGTAACTGAAAATATTTGCCAATTTGTTTTCATTAAATATACATGTACATTTACATACGTTTCTTGCAGATCGTGTTTGAAAGGTGACGACTTTGGTAGATGGAAGGCAGTATAGAGGCTGCCAAGTCTGGAGTCAATCACCTCTAACTGACACTTAGCATTAACCAAGGGGAGAATTAACATTCCTGTGATGAAAGCGTATTTCCCCTCTTGGACCCTTTGCAAGTGTTTTGTCGTGTTGGTACTGAGAAGAGCAGGGTCTTTGATGGACAGGTCATGGATTCTTTGTTTGATTGACACCACATGTGGTTCATTGGAATTCTGAAATATAGCAAGATAGTGATAAAGCAATGATGTTGGGTTTTTTTTGTTTAACGCCGCACTCAGCAATATTTAAGCTATATGACGACGGTCTGTAAATAATCGAGTCTGGACCAGACAACCCATTGATTGACATCATGAGCATCGATCCACGCAATTGGGATACGATGGCATGCATCATCCAAGTCAGCGAGCCTGACCACCAGATCTCGTTAGTCGCCTCTTACGACAAGCATAGTCGCCTTTTACGGCAAGCATGGGTTGCTGAAGACCAATTCTACCCAGGATCTTTGATATTGCAATGAAACCTTTTGGTTAGTTAGCACTAAGACAACTTAGCGGTCAGTGTCGACAATTGGCAATTAGCATGCAAGGACATTTCACACTACTTATGTTTCTATGATCGACAGTTTCGCGTGTGGTAGTTTTGTGCCTTTGAGGTGGTAAGGTGAGCTAACGTTGGATTTAACGTCGCGTTCAAGAGTGTAGCACTAATATAGCGAATCACCAACCTACCGCTATCCGGACGGATGCTCTATCTACAATACCTTTGAGGCAGGAAACTACAGAAGCGATTTAGGGCAATTTGTATTTTCAAGATATTAATTTGAAATTTTAAGATATTAAGTTGAAATTTCAAGATACTAACTTGAAATTTCAAGATGTTATGCTGAAATTTCAAGATGCTAAGTTGAAAGTTCTAGTTACATACTAAGTTGAAATTTCAAGATTATGAAACTGAATAAGATTTTAACCCGAAATTTCAACTTATAATATTTAGATTTTAAGACACTGTGTTAACATTTTAAGAAAGTAAGTTGAAAGTCAACTTGGTAACTTGAAATTTTAAAATAGCATCTTGAAATGTCAAGTTAGTATAAAAAAACAAAAACAAATTGCCTTCCGTAGGAAACATCGACCTGTGTCATTATTCCATATAGTTTGCTTGTAAATTTAATTGTGCAGGACATGCTTTTCATATTACCTGAACAACATTTTCGGTGATGCTTGCTGATTCATATCCTATTGCATAATCCATCTTGGACGCTAGTTCAACAGTGGTAGAAAAGGGCGGTTTTTCTAATTTTACAGCAAATGTTGCCATCATGGTTCCACAGTAGACAGCAGACATTACAGTTGTAAATATCCACCAACAAGTAATCAAGATCCGTTCCGAGTCATGTGATGATCTAATGGTGGATCCTATGTGCAAATTAAGTTTATACAAATTACCTGTTCTGTAATGTAGGTTATGTAGTACGATAATGTCACTTTACGCCGAAGGAAGCGAGTGAGTGAGTTGGGTTTTACGCTGCTTTTAACAGTATTCCAGTTATATCGCGGCGTGTTAGCTTAATGTGGGAGGGAAGCCCCAAGTGATGCAGGTCTCAGAAGTTTACCACTTCGGTGAAACCCACGAGCACGGGTATGGTGCTGACAAACCTAGAAACATATTCGGGGCGAACCGGGATTCGAACCCACAATCATAGGTTTCTGGCGTGTTCAAGGGACGCAACTATGCACAGCGAATCGCGGCGCCTCAGACGACTGGGCCACCCGTGCCCCAGGAAGTGGTTGGTTGGTTTGTTGTTTAACGCCGAACTGAGCAATATTCCAGCTATATGACGGCGGTCTGTTAATAATCGAGTCTGGACCAGACAATCCAGTGATTTATATCACGAGCATCGATCCACGCAATTGGAATCGATGACATGCATCAACCAAATCAGCGAGCCTGACCACCCGATCCCGTTGGTGGCCTTCTACGACAAGCATAGTCGCCTTTTAAGGCAAGCATGGGTTGTTGGAGACCAAAACAACCCCGGACCTAGAAAGATGCAGGATATAAGTTATTGATACCCACAGCGGATCCTTGCACAACTGCCATTCAATTTAAAGAGTTATTTGTTAAGATAACCTGACCCTGTATACATATATGATCTGAGATTATTAAAAAAATAAAATAATAATATAATTATAATGAAATTATTTAAACTTTCTTTTTACTGAGGTTGTTTGATTAAGTTAAATAGAAACATAACATGGTTACACTCAGATCACATGAGATTTTACTTACCTTGCTTTAACGTTGTTCCGTAAACTTCAAACCCAGTTGACGTAATAGTCTGATTTGCACAGAAGCTTGGTGCACCCTTTTCATCAGTTGGCGTATTTCCACCAAAATTATTCTCCTTGGAACTCACATGAAATTTGAGATTATCTTTCTTATGGATAATTCGTACAGATGACAGGACAACAACAAATATAATCAATGCTCCACCAAATAGTAAGAATACGCCAGGTTGGAAAGGCCGCAGAAACACCAGCAGATGATTCTCCACGATATCGTTCTCTTTCCGGTACAGGATCATGCGTTTGTTTTCACCAATAGGAGGCAGGATGAAATCAGACACTGCCGTACGATCGTTGTGAATAGTCAGCCAGTCCGATGCCAGGTCGGCCTCCTGCAACAGACAGATATGCTCGTACATGTACCATCCCCGATTTCTTGAAGCACATGGTATAGAAGGTTTTGTTCATGCGAAAATGATCAATGAAGTAATGTCATTTTGTGCGAGGAATGTTTAGACACAATGTAGTTAATATGAAAAGGGGCCCGTGAACTTGGTAGAATAGGTCTTCAGCAACCCATGCTTGCCGTAAAAAGCGACTATGCTTGTCGTAAGTGGCCACTAACGGGATCGGGTGGTCAGGCTCGCTGACTTGGTTGATGCATTTTATCGTATTCCAATTTCGTGGATCGATGCTCATGTTATCAATCACTGGATTGTCTGGTCCAGCCTCGATTATTTACAGACCGGCATCATGTAGCTTGGATATTGCTGAGGGCAGCGTTAACCATAAACAAACAAACTAATATGAAAAGGAACAATGGCGCGATGCCAATTTATGCAGATCAGTGAAACCACCTCATTTGCTTTATGTTTAGATCTATGGATGAATATTCAGTGTTAACAACTCTCAAGGGACGACTAAATTTAACTTAGCTTTAACTTAATATTCAGGTACATCGATGAGCTGATATCGCTCAATAACTTTCAAATAGCCAATTCCCTTCCACTGATGTACCCACCTGAACTGGAAATAAAGGCCATTGGGACGCCTCACCTGTTTCATGTTTAGATCTATGCATAAAGATCCAGAGTGACAATACACCCTTCACAAGACATAAGGCTTTCCATTTGTGTCGAGCAATATTCCTGCAGCTACTGCGCTTGGTGTCATATCACTACTTTTGAGGTATAATCGAGCATGCCCTTTCTGCCAATAGTTCCAAGGGCGTACGTTTACAAGAGCAAAACGAGGGGCAATTCAGAGCGTGTTTTTGCCAATCTACATGTCAAGTGTAACGTGTATTAATCGTGCAGATTTCATACCCAATTGAAACACCTGTCCTGTCAGCATACAAAACTATTCTGGTTTCAAAGTTAGCTTCGAGAACAATATGTTACATTCACATTAGAAGTGACAAAACACTTTATGTGAGCATAAGAACTATTTGCTGAAAGCAGAGTCCACGGAACAATTGAAATACCATAAACATGCCAACACGTCTCTCTTCACAAACACATGCAAAGGCAAGTAGTCAAGTGTTCACCTGAACAAACAATCACAGTTGCATGTTTGTCTTGATCCTTTATCACTGCCCCATAACAACATTTCATCAATAGCTTGTCCTTATGTGATGTTCAAGGGAAAATATCAAAATGTAACTGGATAAATGGTATTAAATCATATGGTTATAATGGGCATGGACTGTGAAGTCTTTCGGTCAGTGAACACCCAATACACAAATATCGTTGGTGTAATACTTATGTACTATAACTAGTACAAAAAGGCCCATGTACCTAAGAACAAAACATTAAATGTACATTTTTGTGGAATCATGAAGTAACACTTTACCCTTCTCTGCAGCATCCCAATCACTCCTGTCCAAGATCCGTTAATGTTCCTACCCCACTGATCTTCTCTTGGTGGTATCAGCCTGTAACTTTTGAAATAAATAATGTTATGAGTACGAGGGTAAATCGAAACAAGCGTGGCCTCACAGATATTGTTTTATGTCATGTGCGATTTGAACATGTTAATTAAGTGAGTGAATATGGTTTTACGCAGCCTTTACCCATATTCAAGCAATATCATGGCAGGGGACACCAATATGGGCTTCGAACATTGTATCCATGTCGGGAATCTAACCTGGGTCTTCGGCGTGACGAGCGAACGCTTTAACCACTAGGCTACCCGACCGCCCCTGTTAATTAAGAATATTCTCTCCTGGAAGAGGGGGGCACGGGTGACCAAGTCGTTTAAGGCGCCGCGATTCGCTGTGCGTCCCTTGAGTTGCGTCCCTTGGGCACGCCAGAAATCTATGATTGTGGGTTCGAATCCCGGTTCGCCCCGATTATATTTCTAGGTTTGTCAGCACCATACCCGTGCTCGTGGGTTTTCACCGAAGTGGTAAACGTCTGAGACCTGCGTCACTTCCGGCTTTCCTCCCACATTAAGCTGACACGCCGTGATGTAACTGGAATAATGTTAAAAGCGGCGTTAAACACAACTCACTCACTCACTCACTCCTGGAAGAAGTAACACCAACTTACAAGCTGATCTTTTTCGAGAGGTTAACTCGATGATTTGACAGGGTTGGGGGAAACTGTGAAAATGACGAAAACTAAGAAACGACTGGCATTTCACGAAAGGAAATACATAAAGGATGAATTTGTTGATATTCAACTGTTAAAAAAGCACAGAAGATGACCCTTGGCCAGGTCGCCATAGAGGTGTCAACTATGATACTTTTGAGATAGACCCGTGAAGATTCGGAGTAGAATAGGTCTTCAGCAACACATCCTTGCCGGGATGGGGTGGTCAGGCTCGCTGACTTGGTTGATGCATGTCATCGATCCCAATTGCGTGGAACGATGCTCATGATGTCAATTACTGTATTGTCTGGTCCAGACTCGATTATTTACAGAACGCCGTCATATAGATGGAATATTGCTGAATGCGGCGTAAAACAACAAACCAAACCAAAACTATGTATGGTTACCACGTGTTGTGTCATATGACGTTTGTATCAACTATTGATGTCTTTCCTAATTTGGCGTTTGTTATTGTGGTGTACAAAGCTCAAAGATCAAATGTTTGACATAATTCTTTTCTTAGATTGCAAAATGTCAGGGAAATCCTTTTACTTTTTGAGAATCTTACATAGTATTAAAACACTTGTCTCAAATACTTTATGTGAATATTAAAAAAAGTCCTATATTGTTTGTATAAAGGATCACGGTTAATCTTTGATACAGGGATTTGGTGAATCAATCGCTTGACCCATCAGTGCTAACCTTTGTAATTTGGGCCATATTTGAGTAGCTAACAAATTTGATGTGTTGTCAACAATAGAGAAGTTACAGGTGTTCATATTGTCAACATGTTATATCTGATATACGTAAAGCTCTAACACATGTTTGGGTACTAATTCCAAGGGAATAGATATGAACTTACCTGAAATTCAAATGTTGGGCCATCATGTTCAAAATACGAAAAGGATATCCAAGCACTCTCCTCTCATTCACTATCTCGTAGCCATAGTCGAGGCTAGTGTCCTGACGGTACAGAAAGTGACCAAAATATGTAATTTAGCGTCAACAATTAATCCACTCTGTTGTATGTGATAAAAAAATCCTGGGTATTCCACCTTGCTGACAAATAATGCGCGCAACTGTTTCACCGGTCCCACTACGTTATTTTAGGGTGAAACGTAGGACAGGTAAGAGTGGGCTGCTTTCATGGACTATGATGATAAACCATTGCATAAGTAAAGCAACATTTTGTTGAACTCAAACTACTTATACCAACAACACAGTAATACTTGTATTGTGAATATGCCGTTGCTTATAACACGTATGATTGAAAATGCAGTGGTACCACTTCAATTGATTTTGATTTTTAACGCTTGATCATCCATTTGTTGTTAAGTATCAAACCAAAAACATTTTGGAAACAAATATTTATAGAAACTTAATATAATCAGTTGCACTCACCATTTGATTCTTAGAGATAGGTTATATTTCGGGCACTTCTTCAATACACTTTTGTTATTTGAAAGGAGAAGGAAAACAATTAATGTTCTCAATGAACATTATTACTGGTCATCAAGCATGTCCCGCAAAAACAAACCTAAACCTGAAGACAATTGTACTACGAATTTTATTCACACACATCCTAGCCATCCCTCCCCAATATCAAACGGTCGGCCCCTATGGGAATATGGGCATGAGTTACCTTCATGACGACAGTGAGCTGCTTGCCATTGTAACCAAGCTTCACATTTGGGAACACCTCTGTTCGATTCGCGACTGGTCGATTGGAGAGTTCAACGTCTGTGAAAGCACGTCCATTTTGGTGAAACATCAGTGTCCACATCCTTGGCTTTGTGGCATGACCCTGTTGACAGTAAGACAGGCATGTGTGTAACACCATCTAATAAAAGTTAATATATGGAAAATGAATTACAATCAATTAATGCACACATAGGGGATCTGGCTTATTACTATGTTTTACTGCCTTTTGCAGTGAGGCAGTTCCTTCTGACTTTTTTCCAGTATTATCGGCCTCCGTTTAGTGGCTAGAGCGTCTACCTGGAGAGCGAAAGATCGGTGGTTCGATCCTCTGGTCACGTCATACTAAAAGACGTCAAAATATCGTACTTGTTGCTTCCCTGTCTGGAGCCCGGCATGAAAGGGATAAAGCAAAGCTGGTTCGATTCAGAGTCAAAATAGTGTGTTTAATTGGATTATTCATGTTAAAATGTGGCATGGTAACTCAGTGGCCTTACACGACATAAGTCCATAATATCAAGCTAAAAAGGTTTTGTTTAAGCTTTTGAAGTCCCTACAGCTAATTAAACCTACTCCTATGAATATTTTCTTTAAAATTTTTGATGCTAAAGTTGTGCCAGAACTTCTTTACGGTGCAGAAGTTTGGGGTTTATCTTTATCGTTTTGCGAGGAGATTGAAGTTGTTCATACACTTGCTTGTAAACGTATTTTAGGAGTTAAGTCAGCAACTTCCAATCATGTTGTGCGTGGAGAGTGTGGGAGATACCCTTTGTATATCTATGCTTTCAAAGGATGCTTGAATTATTGGTGTAAGATTTTAAAGATGCCCGATTCGCGTTATCCACGAAAAAGTTACAATATGCTTGTGCAGCAGGCCATAGCAGGTAAGACTAATTGGGCCTCTAGAGTTAAATTACTTTTGTACGCCTATGGCTTTGGCTACGTATGGGAAAATCAGCATCTTGTTATTTCTATTTCATTTATTGATGAGTTCATACAAAGATTAAAATGCTCTTATGAACAAGATTGGCATTTTGCTTTGACCAATAGCCCCAAGTATTCATCATATCTTTGTTATAAATTTAGGTTTAGCAGGGAATTTTATTTATCGGCTATTACAATCAATAAGTTTCGCGTTGCACTGGCACGTTTTAGAGCTAGCTCCCACTCGCTCCACATAGAAACCGGGAGATATTTTGGTATCCCAAAACAGCGAAGGTTATGTATGGTTTGTAAAACAGGCTATGTTGAGTCTGAATACCATTTTGTATGGGTTTGTGAAAAATATTATGCTCTCCGAGTGACATATATTCCTCAAAAATATTATGTAAATCCATCAATAGAACAATTTTACATACTTATGTCGTCTCTGCATCAGTCAACAATTAGAAGTCTGGCTTGTTATATTTACCACGCTTTTAAGTTAAGGAATTCATTTTTGCAGAAGTAATATTCTTTATCTATGAATGCCTTGCTGTTGTGTATTTAGGTGTACACAGTTGTATTTTTATACATGTCTGGTGAACCGAATTGTACTATGGGCCGCTGGCCCACTCATGTACTGAATAAACAGATTAATATTTCATACATGTACAGCCTACAATACAGGTGAATACAGAAATACAGAAATTACCAAGTGGAGCATAAGATGAACATTGTTTAAATTTATAAATGGTAACTACCTGTCAATTAAAATAAAACATACATTAACACAAACATAAAACACACACACACACACACACACACACACACACACACACACACACACACACACACACACACTGGTACTATGTGACCCATTGGATATCATGTCTACAGCCAACAGTGGTTATTGGCATGACTTTGCATTTGAACAGTTGATAAGAAAGTCTACATTACATGTTATTTGTGCCTAAGTCGCCATGCTATTATATTTGGCAGTGTATTTTGTAACTATATATCGTAGTAAGTAGCATTTGGATTGAAGCTCGCAAACAATGCATCTCGTTACCTACCTCAACCAGAAGTGTTAGTTAAAATGGTCTCCCTAAGTAAGTTGTTGACGCTGGGACAAACGACAACAGTCTGGAGGTTTCAAGAAGTTTCTGGAATACTGAATGTACCTATATAGATGTAAGCCGATGGTGATTATAGGCCTTCCTACTAGAACTTGACAAGCGTCTTCTGTATTTGCTCAGTACGGACAGAGCAACTGTCGGAAACCACTGACTTTCTTCCTGTTTCAAACACTGTTTGTTGGATTCAAGAACGGAGGACGAGCTCCTTTCAAGATATACCCCTGTTACAGATGCTTGATTAGGGCTAGGTTGTAAAGGCCTTATTGCTGTGGCTATTTAATACTGCTGACACAAATTTTTGACCATTGTGTTGCCTTTATGATTGTAAACCATGTCCTTTGTATTGCAATAGTAGTTGAATGCCCATTGATCTTGTGTGGTTATGTACTGATTTCACAATCTAGTTTTGTACGTACACATTTCTGGGATAATCTTTGCGTTTCAGTTTGGGAATCATCGCGTAACAGCAATCCTATGAACACAAACACCTTGTAACATAAATGTGGCCTTAAAGTTATGGTACTACAAATATATGATACAGCACTATAAAACATTAACTTAATGATGGGGAGGAGATATTCAGGCTTCAGTGATCCCATGGCAAAGTAAGCGACCATCATATCTAAGAAGGAGACATGGTTGTTACAATGCTTTCCTGTGCAGCCTGTATTTCATCGTACTGTAAAGACACGCATATTTACCCAGGCCATCAATCACGTGTGAGTTTCAATGTTCCCATCCACTGCTATGCAGTATAGGTAATACGAATACCACAAGCACATATGTACCCATATGAATTACCGCTCACATAAGGGTTTCATGATTTTTAAAAACTCCGTTGTTAGCACAACAGCCTACCTGCCCTGTAGGCAGTTCCAGCAGTGCCACGTTCTCCACCTGAATATTGCTGTCCAGGAGTACAGGTAAGTCCTCTGATCTCCCGACAACCAGCACCCTTGACATGTGACACCAGTCGACCGAGGAGTTGGATCTTGTTCCACAGATTCCAGACTGGAGAGGAAGGTTGGTTCTCGTGATATATCTTATGATGTGAACTTTATACAAATAGTGACCAGTGTTTCATCTTCTGTTATTTTGCATTTATTAAGTTATAAGGCTCTTATGTTCTTTATTTATTTATTTATATACATTTTTTATACCAACCAATCGGCGTAACACTGAAACAGTGTTTTTGACGTCACAGAGGATCAGCACGTGCAGGTGGGGCTGGAGTACGTTCTCCACATCTCGCAAGATTCTCAGCAGGTATTCCCCTGTAGAGGAATCGATGTCAAAGTCCACATATAATATTCCTGATACTTCCAAGGAAACGACGAAGGACGGATCTGAAATAAATTATTCTCCCTTATCATAGAAACTGTATGTTCAGAGTAACATTGTTGAATGAGTGAATATTATATAGTGTCGCAGTTAGTATTATTTGAGTTATTTCATGATGGCCTGATGACCATTCCTAGCGTGAAATGATGCATCACCTAAAACCTGCAATATAAGAGATGGCAAGGTATAATGGTAATTTCTTGATTATACATCATCAGTCTCTATGTATGACAAAATAATAGTGCATATTGATCGCATAGTTTACATGCACCATCAGTCTCTATGTATGACAAAATAATAATGCATATTGGTCGCATAGTTTACATGTACCATCAGTCTCTATGTATGACAAAATAATAATGCATATTGGTCGCATAGCTTTCATGTACCATCTGTCTCTATGTATGACATGGGTACAATGTGTGAAGCCCATTTCTGGTGTCCCCCGCCGTGATATTGCTGGAATATTGCTAAAAGCGGCGTAAAACCATACTCACTCACTCACTCACTATGTATGACAAAATAATAATGCATATTGATCGCATAGCTTTCATGTACCATCAGTCTCTATGTATGACAAAATAATAATGCATATTGGTCGCATAGTTTACATGCACCATCAGTCTCTATGTATGACAAAATAATAATGCATATTGGTCGCATAGTTTACATGTACCATCTGTCTCTATGTATGACAAAATAATAGTGCACATTGATCATATAGTTAACATGCATCATCAGTCTCTATGTATGACAAAACAATAGTGCATATTGATCGCATAGTTTACATGCATCATCAGTCTGTATGTATGACAAAATAATAGTGCACATTGATCGCATAGTTTACATGCATCATCAGTCTGTATGTATGACAAAATAATAGTGCACATTGATCGCATAGTTTACATGGACGCAGTTGTATGCTGTAGTGTGTGAGGGCCTGCAAAAGATTCGATTGGTCTTGAGGTCTTGCTGTTTCATGTTGGCCGATTGTTTAGCATAAATGTCTATCAAAATAAGTCAGTCAACACGATGGATGCAAATGCAGCTCGTAGACACGTGTTCATCCATTTACTCATATCCACGTGATCACCATCGATGAAAGACAGCAGTTGATGAGTCCCCCTCATAATGGTTATTCTAACTCATTTGTATACTAGTGTATGTTCTGCATGATCAGTAATAAATCATTATAAGCATGAAGAAGTACAATTGCAGTACAATAACAATCCACGCACCTACACTGTATGGGTTGTGCGAGTAGCCTTTCCCTCAGAATAATTGTAGTTGTCGCACAAATCAAAGTTAGTTGACAAGAGATGACCTGTGACGTTTACAAGACACTCACTGCACGCGAAACCTGTGGGACTTCATTCTGCTTCGTCCCTATGCATTTTAAGTTTAAATCTATCACACTAAACGAGAAGGAATTTTGTGATAAAGTCTTTTGTCGGTTAGCCGGTTCTGATTTTCAGAACCATGGCATGAGGTCTTTGGACCACCACACAAAATATCCAGTTTTACCCTCATGCAACGAGTCACTAAATGGTGCTTAATGATCGCCTAAACTGACTCACCTAGCCCCTGTGTGTGTAGGACAAGAACCGCCTGCCAGTTAAGTGATAGCAGAAGTTGCAGCAACATTGCGTCGTGTTGTTAGAGACACTGGCGTAAAGGTCTGCGTATGAAAAGATTTGACATTCCGGACAGATGGCGCCCACAAAAATATTAACATAAAGCACCCTATCACATTAAGCCTGAATTACAAACACACTAACAGGGTATGTTTGAATCTCACACATGCGTCACTTATTAATGAGACAAAACACAGAGCGAAAACAACATTGACCACCCACTTTGAGTCTAAGTGGAGATCATCAATGTGTTTGCATTGCTCTATTGACCTGATGTACAATTGATGGAAATATTGTTTTCCTTTACGAAAAACATCCGTTATATTTATGGAGGCACACACAGATCAATCAAACAAATACTACTCATAAGTGGTGTAGGTTCTGTCCAGGTATAAGTGGTATAGGTTCTGTCCAGGTATAAGTGGTATAGGTTCTGTCCAGGTACCAGACCCGTGAAGATCCGGGGTAGAATAGGTCTTCAGCAACACATGCTTGCCGTAAAAGGCGACTAACGGGATCGGGTGGTCAGGCTCTCTGATTTGGTTGATACATGTCATCGATCCAAATTGCGTCGATCGATGCTCATGATATCATAACTGGATTGTCTGGTCCAGACTCGATTATTTACAGACCGCCTTCATATAGCTGGAATATTGCTGAGTGCGGCGTTAAACAACAAACCAACCAACCAACTGCCCAGGTACCAACTAAAACACAAAGAACCATTTTTTTTTTAATGTATAGCATAGCCTGTAGATGGTGGATTAGTTTGTATGTCCCACGTAGATATCAGAAACATCATATGTTTGGAACCAATGTATGATCTTATATGGAAATGTAATTAATATTTTAGAAAAGATTATTTATACATTTTAATTAAGACGAAATATAGGGACAGTTGGTATACAGAACAAAATATACATAGATGATAATAAATATCAAATTGAAAATAAACTCTTTGTCAACCTCTTTAACTTCATACATGTGAATACATCTTACTGAAACGAGTGAGTGCAAATGGTCACACGTCCCATAGTCACCATTGCAGCTATTCGCGTTAGGTCAATTTTACAATACAAGAGACATATGAGTCCGTTTCTGATAGCGCGAGGGAGTGAATGATATACGATTTATATCTGTGATTCCATAGTTGACGACAGTTAAGATGGCACCCAATCCGCCAGGTAATACATTGTGATCACGTGGTCTTAATTTGGGTGCTGGTTATCATTTATGGCAAAAATATGTCCAAAGAATTTAACGTCAAAGTCAGATTCCATTGGGCGTGTAGAGCGGTTAAAATGTGATGACACCAGGTGTTCACGGAAAGGGTAAGCATCTCCTGCCCTACCGGCAGCACCCGCCTCTCACTTATATTGCAAAACAAATATGTGTTTGTTGTTGGCACCGCACAGCAGTATTACTGCTATGCGACGGCGGTCTGCAAACAAACCAAACACTGCATTTATGGATTTTGTTCTTACTAAAAACAATGCCATGTTGTTTATTTTACCTAGTTTACCCTGAAATAGAGTTTGTGTAACTAATCACCAGCACGCAAGTTGATATTCGTTAGTACTGAATTTACAACTAATGTATTTGTTGAAACAATAAATCATAAGCTGACATAAAAATACCCACGCTGACAATTCACATATTAAAGTGTAAATACTGACCCAATATATCACACAGCATTGTTCACGCTGAAAAGCTCACTTGTGAGCCGAATGAACGTGGGTATTGTGTTGCTTTATTCAATACTCACCAATATTCCATATATATATATCGACGGCCAGTAAATATTCAAATCTCTGCAAGGGTAACCAGTAAGTGACATTGTCAACATGGCATTGTCAGCAACGTCCCACGCCGCGGGGGCACGCGACCACTCATCCATGTATTTGCAGTTGCTAGGGATCCATTCTAACCCGGGATCCCCACGGCGGCGATCATGTGTGTACAGATACGTTGTTAACAGTTACACAACGTGAATACACCTGTGAATACACCCGTGAATGCATACGATTGGTTTGTGGTGTACTAGTGAGCGAGTGAGTTGGGTTTAACGCCGTTTTTAACAGTATTACAGTTATATCACGGCGTGTCAAGGACAGGAGCTGTATAATGTTTTGTGGATTCATGGTGCTCGAAAAATAACAAATCCAGTGATATATAACAACTGTGTACAGTTGTAGATGGAGTGGTCGGAAATGACCCGTTTGCAAACAGACGATGTGGCGTCTTTATCTACGACAAAGCTGCATTCCAATATTTCAAGTGATGATGCAGTCGTACATAATACTGTAAAATATAACTAAATTCCGGGCAAAAGAATGTATACTCCCACGTTTGATGGTGGAAAAATACAACAGACAAGAACTGTTTGTTCGATGGTGACGTATTTGAAATGGGTATCATGGGCGATATTACATGCATCACATCAACGAGTATCTCACAACTTGCACTTGACGTATGAAGAAACATTGGGGTTGCCATTTCACAGTTCACAGGAACTGGTCAAGGATATATTGTCATGATCAGTTTGAGTTGGTTCACAGAAACCACACATTCTTAATAGGGAATATGACCACCACGAGCACCAATGTTCACAGAAACCACACATTCTTAATAAGGAATATGACCACCACGAGCACCAATGTTCACTGATACCACACATTCTTAATAGGGAATATGACCACCACGAGCACCAATGTTCACAGATACCACACATTCTTAATAGGGAATATGACCACCACGAGCACCAATGTTCACAGATACCACACATTCTAAATAGGGAATGTGACCACCACGAGCACAAATGTTCACAGATACCACACATTCTAAATAGGGAATGTGACCACCACGAGCACCAATGTTCACAGATACCACACATTCTTAATAGGGAATATGACCACCACGAGCACCAATGTTCACAGATACTACACATTCTTAATAGGGAATATGACCACCACGAGCACCAATATTCACAGATACCACACATTCTTAATAGGGAATATGACCACCACGAGCACCAATATTCACAAATTCCACACATTCTTAATAGGGAATGTGACCACCACGAGCACCAATGTTCACAGATACCACACATTCTAAATAGGGAATATGACCACCACGAGGACCTATGTTCACAGATACCACACATTCTTAATAGGGAATATGACCACCACGAGCACCAATATTCACAGATACCACACATTCTTAATAGGGAATATGACCACCACGAGCACCAATATTCACAGATACCACACATTCTTAATAGGGAATATGACCACCACGAGCACCAATGTTCACAGATACCACACATTCTAAATAGGGAATGTGACCACCACGAGCACCAATGTTCACAGATACCACACATTCTTAATAGGGAATATGACCACCACTAACACCAATGCATCCCCAGACCCGCCGTCTCATCGATCTCATCCACCGCCTAATGACGTCAGTGGGATAACTTCAACTCTCCAGCGTTCAACTTCCCTTTATGTCAAGGAATATTCCAGTTGAACCAGCGTTTGGTGTCCACATTTCACAACGTTTAAGGTACAATCGATCATACGAAGCAGTGACCAAAATGACCTTTGATGCAGTTCTGCATTTTTACTCTGTGCCACATGTTCCGCTGAATGTTCCGAGAACACTTGACTAGCTTTAGCATGTACTTGTGACGGATGCTACCAGTTGGGCAAGATACGCTTACCTGTTCTCGAACACCTAGTATCATCACCAGAATCGTGCCATAAATAATGTCAGATAGCTTTGACTACCATACAGGAACTTGTCTCATGGGATATGTGATCCGCACGAGAAATGAACATTACTAAGTACACTCTTCAAAAGAAGTAGGTGATCATGAAATATAAATGTTAATACCAATTATCAGAACAAATTTTAAAGATTAGTGTTGACGACAAACACCCAATGCAAGGACGTTTTCGACTGTAAAACTAAACATCTATAGGTTGCACGTGCCTAACGCAGTGGACACTCTCAAAGAAGTTCGATTAATTTCTGTGTACCAGTATTTCTGTCAGTCGTATTGATTCTGCCTATCATACAGTTGTGATTACGATCTCATTCAATGTTTGAGTATGAATTAGCGATGCGGCGTCTACGGGCTACAGGCATGCTGGAAACTGGCAGCGTGCAGTGGTCAATAAGTCTGTGATAAGCTTTTGTTTGTTTGTTGTTTAACGCCGCACTCAGCAATATTCCAGCCATATGACGACGGTCTGTAAATACTCGAGTCTGGACCAGACAATCAAGTGATTGATATCATGGCCACCGATCCACGCAATTGGGATACGATGACATGTATCAACCAAGTCAGCGAGCCTGACCACCCGATCCCGTTAGTCGCCTCTTACGACAAGCATAGTCGCCTTTTACGGCAAGCATGGGTTGCTGATAAGCAGGCAATGGAGCAGGTACAACAAGAACACAAAATGTTGACGATTGAACCCGTTCAGGGCGTCACAGTTCAACGATGAGAGTACGGGATCGATTGATTCGAAACTAGACTCTTCACATGTAGTACAACTTTGGAATACTGCTTACATACCATAGCTAGTGTTACGTGTCGATTCCCAAATGATAACAAAAACAATATGTTAAAACAGAAATGTGTACGTAAAGGAACTTAGTGTGAAACCAACAACCAACAAGTGATATACAATAAACAAATGTATGGCAAAATTCACTAAGTTTACATATCAATAAAAATTACTGCACAGCAATTACAATGTCAGTACACAATAGAGTGGTAGTACAA
This sequence comes from Haliotis rufescens, assembly GCF_023055435.1. Taxonomy (NCBI): domain Eukaryota; kingdom Metazoa; phylum Mollusca; class Gastropoda; order Lepetellida; family Haliotidae; genus Haliotis; species Haliotis rufescens. Next base: position 37,945,448 of record NW_025964372.1, on the reverse strand, counting down.
TATACAAAGGTAACATATAATATGATGGCAGTGGTCAGTGTATCATATACAAAAAATACAGTAATGATAGCAAAAGTCAGTGATAATAGTACATATTCACCTAGTGGTCAAGCTTCCGAGATGTGCTGGGCAGGGGATCGGGGATGATGTGCGATCCTCACATGAATGCTGGTTCCGAAGCAAAGAAAATGCGTGTGTGATCCCTAAACACGCCCCTGTCCCCAAATATATGCAGCCTAACAAGCTACTGGAAATGTCTACAATGCTCGCATCAGTCTAGAGGTACCAGAAAATGACAGAATTTTCTGCATGAGTCCACATGTTTATATAACATACTATCACCATCCACGGTATACCGGACCGCAAGTTTACACACCACACTGATCACTGTCCAAACACAATGCATAGAGCGTCTGCCAAATCTCAACCAAAAACAATGTAACACAGTTACAATCATTGTTCAACGATAAAATACACTACCATATAACACTAGCACATCAAGTTTCATATATCTGAAAATATATAATTGAGAACGGTTAGACATATTTTGAAATATGAGAGTTAGAAATGAAACCCGAAATTTGTGGAACCCATGCTAGCGAAAAAACAACAGCCGAGTGAACGTTTGCTGCCCATCCTTCTGTGCCTTCGGTTTCGAAGAATGGTTTGGACAATGATAATGCATGAATTTCGCTTAAAAGGCCCTGTACATGATAATACAGGTGAGGAGAAAGAGAATTCCCTCGACTGTAATATGCGATTCCCCGACGTTCCGTACTGGTGAAACTAATGGGCGTGGCTTATTCTTTTACTTTCCTTGGGAAATGAATTCCATAACACGTGACTAATTCAGGTAATCAGAAAGTAGGCATTACAATGAACACAACGAAATGTTAATTATGTATAAGTGAAAATGTAGTGGTACCATTTATATTGTTCACAGATTAACACGAGCTTGTAAGTATCCAAGCAAAAACAGTTTAGAAACAAATTATGTTAGAAACTAAACATTATCAGTAACTCTTCTTATTATATTACCTTCATGGACGACTGTGAGCTGGCGACCCAAAGAGCGGAGTGTCCATGGTTCGACCTTCGGACCACGTCATACCAAAAGACGTTACATGGTACAAGATGGTAAAGTTGGAGGAGATATTAATTAAATGTTTTGCAAACTATCTGAAACGGAAGTACGTAAGCCTCAACGCAATATATAACTGATTTACATGTTGACGATATATATTTATTAATTTAATAGCGACGATAGACAGAAAAACGTTCCAGTAATTTGTGTTTAACGTTGCGTCCAAGATTATTGCACTTATATAGCGACGTGCATGCACGTGTTTTTTTTTTTTTGTGTGTGTGTGTGTGTGTGTGTGTGTGTGTGTGTGTGTGTGTGTGTGTGTGTGTGTGTGTCTGCTTGTACTAGTCCGGACTGATGTGCTGATTTATAGTGCTAGCTCAATGAGATACCATGCCGCAGTTTAACATCAATACCCCAATCAGACACAGTATACTGACTCCGAGCCGACCACTCCTTGTTTTAGCCCCTTAATGCCGAGCGCCAGACAGGGTATCAACAAGTACCATCTTTTAAGGTCTTTTGGTATGATCGAACCCCGGACCTTCCGCTTTCAGGGCGGACGCTCTACCACAAGACCACGGAGGCGTTCTTTAAAATGACTATTTTATGTTGCAAGCAAATATCAATTTTGCATCAGCTTTATCCTATCAATTCTCCCCAAAATAATTTATTACTGAATAACATCAGTAGTATTGATTGAGAGTGGAAATATGTGCCTCAATGACCAACTCACATAAGAAAAAAACGAGAAAAAACCATAAAGTAGACACATCTAATTTCTTTATTGTACAATAAAAGCGGCGTTTCGATATAGGTATTTACACAGCTGTGGTGCAAGAATGAATAATGTGGACATGGTACAGTTATATGTGGATGGTGAGGATTAACAGTTACAACAATGTTCATACATGAGACAGATAACCATGACTAGGTAAAACAACAACAGGATAATATTGTCACAACATGATGGACAGAGACCACAAATTATGTCTACTTTGCCACCCGTCAACTGCTAAGAAATGCCTATCAAACAATTTGACAACAATATACTTTCTGCATTACCTTATACGACATGTACATGAGTATAATATGTCATTCTGGTGAAACAATTGATTATTTGGTTGACATTACAAGTTTCACGGAGTGAAATAGTCACATATGGCAAAAATCATGACACATTCTTGACCACTTATATTCACGTATGTCAATAAGCCCCTACCTATCGTAACGAAATACATAACTTGTATCGACTTTTTTATTATTAAAAAAAACGGAGTTTGTAAATGGTTTGAGCTCCATTGGTGATATGGATGTCATATTTTGGAACGGTGGCACCCAATCTGTCAATACACACATTGGGATCATTTGATACCATAGTGTGCCTACGAAGCTTCAGGGAATTTCCATTACACAGACAATTGCCTACTTTATACTAAAATATAGTACATGCATCTGTAAAAAGGCACAAGTTGGTAACATTCTGAAGACTGCCCAGCGGCCAATCACCAGTTCCTTGTACATATGTGATGACCAATGTTGCTTCGCCAGATCAATATCAAAGCTACCTCATTAAACACGGGAAAATCCGTGGTGATGATCTCAAAACTATCTTTTATTTCTCAATTTGATTGTAAGACCCTATCCCATTACTTAGTCCCATTACTAACATACAATGTTTTTTACTTAATTTTATTTCGTAAAATAATTAAAATGGTATGTCAAAGGAAAAAACGATATCTAGACATAAATTTATTTGAACACAAATTTGTTCGCAAATGAAGACGAGAAGCTTTTTTAATGTGTTTTTAAGGTGTCTCATTTCAGAAGGGATTTATTCTGATTAAACAATAAGTTGCACTGTTAAATATGTACTACCGACACGAACAAAGGGACCTAACGTTTTGAATGTAGCTATCGTTGAGGTGGAGCTTTATAATACCGTGGCGTTGCATCTGAACGCAACATCTAAATTATCACAATGACACATGAACAGAGATGGAACTCACAATCACAAATGCAGTTGAGATAAGCACATGCTTAAAATGCCTCCAGGGGGCGTCAATATCCCAAGCTGCCCGAATAATCGGCATGGAGGCGGTAGTGTCAAAGTGTGGGGCGGTATCACACATGACAAGCGATCTGATTCTGTTATTGTGAATGGACATTTGACAGGCCAGCGATGTGTATCCTGTCGTTGTTCCATCCGCTAGAATAATCGACAGAAATGTTGTTAATAAGAGCCTGATCTGCCCACGGCTTCTGATATAAAAATACCAGACTCTACACAGGTGGTCTATATAATGTTCCATAGTCATGGTGGAATCCAAAAAACATACCAGCTCTAGAAAACTGATTGGTGGAGTTTCCAAAGAAAATGGATGTTGTTTCTGCATATTTGCTACGCTTAGCATCAGTGCCGACGAGCAGGGCTTCATTTTCACTGTCATTGAGCTAGAATATATTCTATAAGCATTGTGACTCCTTGAATGTATTTGAGGCACGAAATCTATTTAATGGATGTGGATGTCATCAGACATTGAAACCGTCAACTACATCACTAAGAGAGGCTGATCATGAGTATAGAGTAAACAAAACCAGACATAACACCTTGTGGCACAGCACATACTACCACACTCTCATCTGATTTGCACCTTCCACAATCACTGACTGACCTCTATACTTGAGACATGATTGAAACCATTGGAGGGCTGGACCTGTTATCCCGTCACACATCACGTCACACTGTTCGTCACATACAAGCCAAACCCTATTCAAAACGCACACAATAAATAATCCCTATTTATCTCTTATGCCTCAACATATGCCAAACAATCTCAGCCATCAGTATCAGTGTACTGCATCCTAGTCCAATTCCCGCAGCAAAGAAGATACTCTGAATCTTGATCAGCGACACAGACTTGGGGAGTGTTTCTTCCCGACATGTCTCTTCTGGGATCGACTGAAGCCATTCTTGAAATGTGCGATCCAGGATGCCACTGTCGTGGAGAAAGTACATACTGGTGGGAACAAAAAATTACAAACTATTAAATCCGAAGAGGTTAATAATGTCACAGCAAGCAAAATTATTTTCATTGTAAGTGCATCAAATTAAACATCGTTAAGTGTCTGAACAACAAATATAAAAAGTGATATCGAGCATGCATATCCACAACACACCGTTATAAACTTTATACCTACGTTTGTTGCAGATCGTGTTTGAACGGAGACGACTTTGGCACATGGAAAGCTGCAGAGCCAGTGGCAAGTCGTGCGTCAATCACTTCAACATGGCACATAGAATGAGTCAATGGTAGAGTTAACGTTCCTGTTATCCAAGCGTATTTCCCCTCTTGGACCCTCTGCAAATGCTTCGTGAAGTTGCTGCTGAGTAGACCAGGATCTTTGATGGATAGGCCACGTATTCTTTGTAAAAATGCCGCTATATATGATAGTTTGGAATTCTGAAATTGATAATGCAAAAGAACTCCATTAGTTAAGAATCGTAGTTGGCAACGTGTGTTCTAAGACATTAGACATATTAAATGCACATGCTTTTCATTTTACCTGAAAGATGTTTTCGGTGATGCTTGATGAATCATATCCTATTGTATAATCCTTTCTTGACACTAATTCAGCCATGCTTGAAAATGGCGCAACTTCGATTTTTACAGCACCCGTTGCCATGATGCTCCCACAGTAGACAGCAGAGATAATAGTTGTAAATATCCACCATCCTGTTATCATGATCCGTTCCGAGTCATATGATGAACTAATGGTGGACCCTATATGCAAATAATCATTTTAAAGTAGTGTGTATGTGTACATACATGTAGGACGGTAAATACACCATATACTAAACAGAAACTACTTAAACTCCTTTCCGTATATCATAAGAAATATGCCAAAAGCAGAGTTGTACGATTCCGATTTATATCACGAGCATGTGTTTCACTATGAAACTGTGATGATACCAGGTGTTTGCAAAAAGGTAAGAGTATCAGCCATGCTTGAAAATTACTATTTGAAAGTTGAAGTTATCCCTCTTGTCATACAGCCTGGTGGATACTGTTTTGTTCCTCGGAATCTTTATGCATATGATACAGATGAGGGGGTCTCACTGGTCTCCTTTATTTCCAGTTCAGGTTGGTAGATCAGTAAAAGGCAACTGGCTACGTGGTGGTTATTGAACGATATCAGATCATCAAAATACATCAATCGTAAATTGAACTTCTTGGACAAATGACCTTTTTTTTTACTTTTTGCTTTCATTTTTGACAAATTGACGGGAACCTCTGCAGATAGATATGTAACTGCATCGATGGCCACCCCGTTTTGCAGCAAGAGCTCTTAGGAAAGAGCGAGTTGGTTTTAATACTGCTTTGTATGTTTGTAGAATATGTGCCAGATTATTGTAGGTCGAAAAGCGAACAACCTGCTGTGTTTAATGTTGTTTGTACCAACGAGTCCATGATGAAGACAAATGAAACTAAATCGGGCGAATCGGATATTTGAAGTCACGACAAGTCGATCCTCGCACCATTCAATGTATTGAGTAAATTTTCAATATCACCTTACCCTTTAGGAATTGATAAACTAAAATCCAAGTTAACTGTACTGGGGTTGGTTGATAAATGTTGCCATGAAAATGGTATAGGGAAACTCAACGTAGGATACAATTAGATTGGTAATAAGATTTTACTTACCTTGCTTTAAAGTTGCTCCATAAACTTCAAATACTGTTGATGTAATTGTCTGGTTTGCAAAGTCGCTTGCTGGAGACCTGCTTTCCAATCCCATATCATTGTCCTTAGAACTGATATCGTTTTTGAGTTCAACCTTCTTATGAAATAATATCACTGAGGACAGGACAGCAGCGAATATAATCATTGACACTCCAAACATTAAAAAAACACCAGGTTGAAAAGGCCGAAGAAAGACCAACAGATTGTCCTCGTCAACGTTTTCATCTTTCTTGTACACGATCATTCGTTTGGATTCAAGTAACGAAGGCAGGATGTAATCAGAAACTGCAGTGCGATCAAAGTGAATAGATAGGATGTCCGATGCCAAGTCTACCTCCTACAACAAAGAAATGGATTCTACAAACCGAATTCACATGAACTATATTGCGCCCGAATGAACAATGCCCAGTACTTATGTAAACTGTGATTTGACTCCCCATTACAACATACAGTTGCTGTAATAATGATTGTGTTACGATTTTCCAAAGACTAATGGTAAAAGAGTAACTGAATAAAGGGTATTAATTTCCAAATTCCATCACCGTGAAGGGTGCCGATCTTGCTGTCTTCATGATCTTCAGTCTTTGATGCCCTTCATACACATGTACGTCGTGGGAACAATACTTATACGGAAGCATTGTGGGGCCACGGTGAAAACTTTTTTGTCTAAGTATCTCCTTCGTTGGACTTAGTATCTTCTACGTAGGACTTAGTGTCTTCTACGTAGGACTTACTATCTCCTACGTCCTATATCGAAGATATTATATCTTACGTAGGAGATACTTAGACAAAACAAAACACCGTGGTCCTACTACTCTTCCGTATACTTACATGCCCCAGCAAGTGATTACGCGCATATGCCTGACAATACATTCTTATATCAACAGTGTATGTCGGATAATCAGACACCACCTTACCCTTCTCTGCAGCATCCCGAACACCCCTGTCCAAGAGCCATTTATGTTCTTGCCCCATTCATCTTCCCTTGGTGGTATAACTCGGTAACTTTCGAATAAAAAGAATATAATATGCTTTTAACATTACAGTTTGTAACATTGCCGAAACAAGTGGAAATGTTAGTTTTCTTGTCATTGTCCTAAAAAAACTGTGTTACTTTCATAAATAGTTCATAATAAAGAAATAGTCACAATATTTCATACACTTAAGTTGAGAAGGATTGAAAATATTATTTGATTGTATGTATTTATCATCAATAATCAGTCTCTTTTACTTGTGGTCAATGCATTTGAAGAAAATATCCGTGCTCCGATTCTATCTTCATTCCAACTGAGTTTGTATTTTAGCTTTTTAGTTGTTGTTTGGTGTCGTTGGTGGTGGTGATGTTGTTTTTGTCTTTGTTTTGTTGTTGTTTGGTTTGGTTTATGTGTGGGACAGTGCTTTATGTTGCTGCATTATGATAGATGGTAGATGCTTAAGCTCTACACCAATGGCATCTACCTAAATTCAACCAACCCTGCCACAGATTGACATAATAAAATTGCATTTGGTATTTCATTATCAAATGATTAAGCAAAACAATACCTTCTTTGGTTTGAGTAACAATTACCTTAATGACATGCATATGTAGCTGGTAATTTGTTTCGTTTAAAGAATGTTTGTTGGTTAAAGATACAGAAAACACTGATAAAGTAGGGTCATATACATGAACTCACCTGAAATTCATACTCTCCGCTAGTATCTTCAGTATACGAAAAGGATAACCATACACCTTCCTGTTATTCACTATCTTATAGCCATAGTCCATGATATTTTGCTGAAGGTACAGGGAAGTGACCATGACATGTTACACAGACCCTTCCTTTCAAAGGTGTCAACATTTCATTCAACCTTTATCTATTTTAAATAATATAAACACTTAATGAATATTTCATCATTCTGTTTGTAGGAACTTCCATATAATTTTTCACATCTATCTATCTATCTATCTATCTATCTATCTATCTATCCTTTTTAGAAGTGCTTCTAAAACATAAAACATAAATATGGTTCATAGCCTCGTAAGTATCAAAACAAGAACATTATAGAAAAACCTTGATAGGAATCAAATCTTACCAATAACGCACATCGTTGTGTTCTTACTTAATCAAGTTATTTGAGCTTAACCGTTAAACGCATATTTACTTTCCTGCGACTAAGGAAATAGCGATGTGGTATACCTTCATGGTGACAGTTAGCTGCCGGCCATTGTAACCAAACTTCACATTGGGGAACACGTCTGTAAGATTTGTGACTGTTTCATCGGAGAGTGCAACGTCTGTGAAAGCTCGGCCACTTGGATGAAACATCAGTGTCCACATCCTTGGCTTTGTGTTATGTCCCTGTTATCAGACACTAGTGTATAAACTGCATGCATGTGTATGAATACATGAGTATCTCTGCCTCTGTCTGTAAGCATAATGTTTACGGGTATGTATATCTTTGTGTATGTGTGTATCTTGCATGTATTTTGTTTTGATGTGTATATACAAGTAAATTGTGTTTATATAGGCATGTTTATGTATGTCTATGATATTCTTGCATAAATTATGTTTATGTTCTCGTGTAAGAATATTTCTCTTGTTACTTTAAATGTAATATGTGCATATGTATATGAGTATGTGTATGTATGTATGTATGTATGTATGTGTGTGTGTGTGTGTGTGTGTGTGTGTGTGTGTGTGTGTGTGTGTGTGTGAATGTATGTGTATGTGTGATTATGTGTATATTTCTGTATTTCTGTATATGTATGTATGTGTACGTGTGTATGTATATGTGTATATATATGTATAATCAATGTCTGTACAAATACAATTAGGACCACCTAAGTTGGATGACGTTTGCCCAATCCCGTTGACCATATATGCAAATAAAATATGTTGAAAACAAACACACAATCATGGCTGTAACACTGCATGAACATGCATGTAAATTGTGAAGCACGACCTTGAAGTCGAGACTTCTTCAAAAATTTTGTATTGAAAGTAAAAATATTTTCGATTTCAGAATAAATTTATTTTTATTGAACTTTATGTGAAGCGCAGTTACTTTCATCTGTAAGTATAAAAACAGCAACTCGCCTTTCCAGTAGGAAGTTCAAAAACCGCCACGTTCTCCACCTTAATGTTGCTGTCCAGGAGTACAGGTAAGTCCTCTGATCTCCCGACAACCAGCACCCTTGACATGTGACACCAGTCCACCGAGGAGTTGGATCTTGTTCCACACAGTCCTGACTGGTGACAGAATTAGGGTTATCAGCACTATACGTCTTAAAATGTGTACATAGAGAAAGGACCCATTGTTTCATAATGTTAATGAGGAAAGTGTATATTATCATGTGTAGTACAACTACATAACGTCTTGTAATCGAAAATAGTCAATATATGTCGAAAAGTGATGGCTTATTCATTACCATGAGTGCCATAGCAACATGAGAAAAACACCCTTTTCATTACTGTCATTTTCAAAGCTGTACACGACACGAGTCAAAAGGAAAGCCCATAGCATACACTGTCTTTCGAGGCTAGGTCCTATCAAATACACGTGCAAAGGACTCCCATCAATTCGAACCTGGCACAAGGAATATATATGTCCGATTTTGCTAACACTGGACAAATGTTCATATTCTTTCTCATTTATATACATTTTATATGTATGTATTGTTTGACTTACCATTTGGTGTAAGACTGAAACCGTGGTAGTGACATCACAGAGAATCAGTACGTTGAGGTGGAGATGTGACACCGTCTCCACATCTCTCAGGATTATCAGCAGGTGTTCCTCTGTGGAGGAGCTGATGTCATAGTCTACAAAGGATATACCTGATGCTTCCAAGGAAATGAAGAAGGGTAGTCCTGAAACATATTAGCTTCTCTTGTTAGGTAAATACCTGAGTAATATTAATGAGTGAGTGAGTCAAAGCAGTATTTCAGTGATAGCACTGTTTTATGTTGTTTTGTTTTGTTTGTTGTTTTACGCCGCACTCAACTACATTCTAGCTAAATGACGGCTGTATGAAAATAATAGAGTCTGGACAATCCAGTGATTGACATCATGAGCATCGATCCACACAATTGGGTTAAGATGACATGCGAGCCAGACCACCCGATCCCGTTAGTCACCTCTACGAGAAACATAGTCGCTTTTTACGCAAAGAATGGGTTGCTGAAGGCTTTGATACCCATTATTGGTGTTCTCGCCATGAATTGTCTGGAATAATGTTTCACATGTCTCACTCACGCAATGATTCCAGCTAGAACTTTGTTTTAATAGTCGTGTGATGTTTGGAATATGATTGGCGGACGCTGAAGGTCAAGTTACTGCACACCAGCTAATTACTTTCCGGCTACCAGTCAGTCTAGGTACATGATTTCAAGAGGGAACAGACTGAAGAATACAAAGTCATTACCATTCAATTTGGAAATATATATATATATGATATCGCGCTAATTTCAATGTTTTGCTGGACATTTCCCTGAGATCACAACATATGGCCAAGGTACGATGTTGGTAGAGAGAAGAGGATGCACAGGATACGGAAATTAGCGATTAGACTCCATGAGTGCTGATATAAAAGATTGTATATACGTATACATATATACATAGGTTGGTGAGACTAACATATTCAGATATGCAATATTGTTTAGTCTAAGGCCTAAAATTTGTAAAGGCGATATTGTCAAGATAGTGTTATGTGGCAGTGTATATTTTAGGTTTATTTCTGATGTTTGTTTGTGGTAGTTAAGTGAAGCGTCCTTAAAATATGAAATGCCGTTGTTGCTAGATTTTGTTATTGACGGAATGCGACAACCACAGTTTTGAAGTGTTATCCGCCTTTGTGTGACGTCACTTGGAGAGACTGTATTTTTCGAGGAGTTCCAGGGGAAAACCTATACAACAGCGAGACGATGACGATTGGACAGCCCTTATCATTTTGAGAATTTGAAGTCAAAGTATTTATTTTCTGAAAAGTGTAGCCAAATATATGTATTCTATCCTAATACTGATGAATGCGTGGTTCTGATTGGATAAAATACTATTAATATCAGGTCTCGATACCTCAAAATTACCATACACAATAACCTTGCGCATGAAAACATCGTCTGCGCATTGATGCATATAGCAATGGCTGCCGATAACCCATTTGAATGAATACGTTCGATATCAGAACAATAGATTTTCAATCATCATGAAATCTATTTCCGAACACTCCAATTAAGTAATGCACACAATAACCACCGAGTCAGGCCCAAACATGGGTCATGGGTCACAAAAATGTGCAGTCTCTCAGACTCTTTGTATATAGCAATGTTACCACGAGCAACTATTTGGCGGCCATGGACCGTGAAGTGAGTGAGTGAGTTGGGTTTAACGCTGCGTTTAACAGTATTCCAGTTATATCGCGGCGTGTCAGCTTAATGTGGGAGGAAAGCCCGAAGTGATGCAGATCTCAGACCTGAAACCCACGAGCACGGGTATGGTGCTGACAAACCTAGAAACATAATCAGGACGAACCGGGATTCGAACCCACAATCATATGTTGCTGGCGTGCCCAAGGGACGCAACTCTGCACAGCGAATCGCTGCGCCTTAGACGACTGGGCCACCCATGGACCGTGAAGCGTAACGGAAGTTAGCAGAGGAGATTTAGTCATTCTGAATATTGGTGGAGAGTTATTTCATACCAACTGGTTCATAGTACAACTTAAAGATAAGTACAGAGTGTGATTTAATCTTTCTTGTCCGTGTTTCTATGACCTGTCACACCCTACAATTGACGATGTCAAAAAGAAGATGTGACTTGTTGAGATAAGATAACTGGCTGTTGTGCGCATGTGTAAGTACCGTTTTCAAAGCACTCTTGTCGTCACGGTAGAACGTATATAAACCTACTTTTCTTCAAATTCGAGGTAGTCTAAATGTGGATTATTTGTACATTTGAAACCCCGCGATAAAACGCTAGGTTATTAGAATAAGATGTATCTATCATTCAGTTTAACTAATTCAAAACCAAGTAGGCTTATCTCCTAATTGTTAGTTAAATGTATAATTGTTTCCTATGCATATAAGTGTGACATACTTTTGGAATTAGCAAATTTGTGTGAGCTTATTATTTAATCCAATGTCAGATTATTTTAAATTTTGAAACATATATGAGTTTCAAACATTGTATAATTTCTTAACTTTGTGGTGAAAGGTTTAGTTTTTATGAATTAATTTTGATCCTGTGTATTGAAGAATTGGAAATCAAGGTACTTAAAGACATGGTTGTTTACACGCATATTATAACGATATTTACTCGTATATGTGTTATATATTGTTGTCAGAGTTTTGGAATCCTATTTTATAGCTTTGTTAAAAACGTTGTCCAGTTCCCTTTGTTACATACATATGAAGCCTGCCTTGTTAACAATTTGAAATCAATCTACACTTTACTTACTTTACTACATTTGTATCTCGTAGCTGTATCGGTAGTCTAAGAGGTTTTGAGTCCCATTAACAAATTTGATTTTATTGTTATCATTATTGTAATTGTTTCACGGAATGATGGAATAAAGGTACTTAACGAAAAACACATCTTGGTTTAAATCCGCAATTTACAAAATAATCCTGACCAATATCTAAACATTTCAGACATCATTTTCGTCATTGACACCTCAAATTTCGAAATGTCCTCCACATGTACCATGTCTACCATAACACATTTTGAATGCTTTACTACGGCCTTTAGGGGCGGTCGGGTAGCCTAGTGGTTAAAGCGTTCGCTCGTCACGACGAAGACCGGGTTCGATTCCCGACATGGGTACAATGTGTGAAGCCCATTTCTGGTGTCCCCCGCCGTGATATTGCTGGAATATTGCTAAAAGCGGCGTAAAACCATACTCACTCACTCACTCACTACTACGGCCTATAATCAAAATAGGGAATTGTTTTAGACATCATTTTGGTCATCGATGTGTTAAAAAAAAAGGATGATGGAAGCAGAGCTACCCCATACGTCCATTATATTGTAGCTGCTGTGAATTGGATGCCATTGTACATCCTGTATCTTGTATTCAAGTTATAAAATACAACGGACACGTGACATGGAATATATTGGTTCGATCTTACACCAGCTGATATATTTGGTAGGTTACAATTTGCATGAGTATGCAATTCAATTTACACATATACTCTGCAAAAAAGAAATGCAAAAGTAGTAAAATCGTTTGTTTTTTTGTTTGTATTACGCCGCACTCAACAATATTCCAGCTATATGACGGCGATCTGTAAATAATCGAGTCTGGACCAGACAATCCAGTGAGTGACATCATGAGCATCGATCCACGCAACTGGGATACGATGACATGCATCATCCAAGTCAGCGAACCTGACCACCCGATCCCGTTAGTCGCCTCTCAAGACACGCATAATCGTATTTTTCGGCAAGCGTGGGTTGTTGGAGACCTGTTCTATCCCGGATCTTCACGGGTCTTTAAAATCGTAAATATATGACAAAGTGTTGCCGACATCTATACAAAATTACTACCAAAAATGAATTGGTCATTTCTACATGGATTGGGATTGATTTGTGTGGAAAGATTAAGGTAGTGTAGGCATTTGGTGAAAAGATGAAAAAATCGCAAAAACACAAGCACGTGAAAGCCTGGCGCCGAAGCATCACAAAATGACATGCACGTGCAACATCACTCGTTGGGCTATAAAAACGTTGGCTTTTCATTTGCATGACATTGCAACCTTTCACCAAGTGAAAATTAAAACATGCAACGACTGACGGAAGCCCAAGGCAACAGCGCCATCGGGCGGGAAGTAACAGGATAATCATCTTCAGCTGTAGCCAGGTTTTATCATGCAACACATAGCATCATTTCAAGAATCTGGAACCGTTATCAGACACGCCGTACCTTCCCAGATCCGGTCGACCACGTATCGCCATTAGAGCACATGACAAATTCATTGAGAAGGATATCAGCCCAGACAGTTGGGAGTCGTTTACGCGCTGAAGGTATTAACGCTAGATGACCACTTCGAGGTGTCATTTTGACGGACTTTCATCGTCGGCCGAGTCGTCAATGTTGTCAAGGTCACAGGGTATGGTGTTCACGGAGAACGTTATGCTCGAAACTGCATACAGGAAGTGGATAGAATTGTTGGTAGTAGTGTGATGTTGTGGGCAGCCATCTCCTACACTGGAAGGACAGACTTGGTGCAAGTTCTGGGAAATGTAACGGCAGAACGTAACACGGATGGGATTCATCGGCCACACGTTTTCCCATTATGCATCAAGCGAACGTCATATTCCAACTTACCCGTGAAGATTCCGGGGTAGAATAGGTCTTCAGCAACCCATACTTGTCGTAAAAGGCGACTAACGGGATCGGGCGGTCAGGCTCGCTGACTTGGTTAACCCAATTACGTGGAACAATACTCATGATATTAATCACTGGATTGTCTGGTCCAGACTCAATTATTTTACAGACCGCCGTCATATAGCTGGAATATTTCTGAGTGCGGCGTTAAACAACAAACATATTCCAACTGCCCATTTCTGTGGGCCCCCGCCGTGTTATTGGTGGAATATTGCTAAACGCGGCGTAAAACCATACTCACTCACTTATTATCCAACACGACAACGCCCGACCTCACACGGCAAGACTTACAACAACCTTGTTCAGGAACCACAACATCCAGGTCCTGCCATGTCCCTCCAGGTCTCCAGCTTTAAACCCAATCGAATATTTATAGGATGCACTAGATCAACGACAGAGTGCAACGATAAACAAAATGCATCGAAATAATCGCTGTGTCATTCTTTAAATAGAGGGTGTTTTTATAATTTGTTCAAGGTTTCGAGACCCGTGAAGATCCGGGGTAGAATAGGTCTTCAGCAATCCATGATTGCCGTGAAAGGTGATTATGCTTGTCGTAAAAGGCGCCTTACGGGATCGGGTGGTCAGGCTCGCTGATTTAGTTGGTGTATGTCATCGATTCCAATGGCGTGGACCGATGCTTATGATATCAATCACTGGATTGTGTAGTCCAGACTCGATTATTTACAGAGAGCCGTCATATAGCTGGAATATTGCTGAGTGCGGCGTTAAACAAACACACAAACAAACAAAAACAAAAAATCTAGAGAATAACGGTTGTCCAAGGTTCGTAACCTGGGTTATGTATTGATCATTTGATTATCTGGTCCAGTCCCGATAAGGCCGTTAATCAAAGAAACACACTACTACCTAATGACTCACCTAGCTCCTGTTGCCGTAGGACAAGAACTGACTGCCAGTTGAGCGAAAGCAGAAGTTGCACCAACATGGCGTTGTACCTTTACCGACTGACGATGGTGAACGTACGTCTTTTAAAAGGTTAGACACTTTGCATTTACGGAATAGCATTTAATTTCAGCAACTAATTTGCTAAGGCAACTCCAAACAAGAAATAAATTGATCACTGGCTTTGAATATTTGTGGGCATGATTTATGTGTTTTCATTTCTCTTGCGAGTTTGTCATGCAAACATGCAGCTAATGGTTTGCCGCCTTTCATTTTGCACTCTCACAAACTATTAATCGTTAACCAAATCAGTCACTTGTGGATGGAGTTAGTTTAACTTGGCTGCAACATTATTATCAGAAGCTTGACATAGGTTAAGGTAATTTTTAACACAGAAGATGTGGCTTCAGTGAAAGTGCAACAAAGCAAGATCAATGTCACCTCACTGTTAACATGGCGTCGCTGAAAAACTGGTTAGCTGCACTTTTAACTTACTTTGTTATTTAACGCCGCACTCATCAATTTTCCAGCTATATGACGAATGTCCGTAAATAATCGAGTCTCTACCAGACAATCCAGTGACTACCATCATGAGCATCGATCCATGTACATGTAGTTGGGATGCGATGACAACCAAGACAGCGAGCCTGACCATCCGATCCCGTTAGTCGCCTCTTACTACAAGCATAGTCGCCTTTTACGACCAGCATGGGTTGCTGCAGACCTATTCTATCCGGATCTTCGCGGGTCGTTCTTTTAACACTCAAGAGACTGATTATAACCTTTTATAATATAATTTAGAATTATAAATAGGATATAACCTTCGTGTCCTTTAATATCAAAAGGCATCTAACAGAATAAGTTTCGTTTGTAAATGTAGCTGTGATATCAGTCTGTATGACCGACGCAAACACCAGGAACGAACATAAGCAAAACAATGGGGAATCTGGTGTACACAACATAACATAGTAATAATGTATGACAAATTGCATGTAATAGACTCTTTACAAATCATTTCATCTTCAAATATGTTAAGATATTATAACGAGTTGGAAGCGAGTGAGTGATTGTTGTGTGCCCTGGTTGTTGATGCTGCAGACATGCCCTGCACACAATCGCCAGTTCGCAGAGTGTAGCTAGTTTGTCAATATTGAGTAAGTTCTTACAAACAAATAGAGGTTATTGTCATGTCCCATGGTGCCGCATGGATAAGCAAATGTCGGAGCGTTTCAAATGACTACTTTACACAGAGTATATGCCATTAGGCACACGTTGCTAATATTATTCAGACCTTTCAGTCGCCATTCACCAGCACTTTATACATTTTGTTATTTTTTGGTATAATTACTATTTGAATAGCCTCGGAAGTGCGATTAAATAAAGCGACAAAATCCTTTCATATCCAATACAATTCTTTGCAAAAGCAGAGTCGAATTACTATTCCGACTATATTCTGAGCATGTGTTCGATCTTCAATCGGGCTGTTAAAATATTTCAGCTACACCAACGTTATATCACCCAGCTCGCCATTTGGATACGATCACACACAATCACTCAAACCACCCAGGCTGACCACCCGTTCCATTATGTAAGCAAAGGTAATGATGAACTGTCTTAATCCATAATCCCGGAATGAGCGGAACACGAACAAAACATTGGTATTGGTTGAAAAACCAAGGATGGCTATTTGCCAAGGAGATAACAGACACATCTACAGACAATAACTCACGACTGAAGAAGAATGAAGGAATACGAAGAGTGACGGACTATCTCTCCCGAGTGAATAAAATTGTACGTCCCGAGCAATCCCAAATGCCAAGTAGTTCGTTTGAGCGGCATTAATTCTTTGACAATTTAAGCAATATAATGAATTTTGCCTTTATGTATGTATGTATATATATATATATATATATATATATATATATATATATGTATGTATGTATGTATGTATGTATGTATGTATATATATATATATATATATATATATATATATATATATATATATTTGGATTCATGTATAATATTTCAACAATAAAATAAAAACAAACCGTGTAAAGAAATATAATCGATTTTACCGAAAAATATCCATTTTGAATTATGTATAATATGAAATGTCAGTATTAGGCATTATCCCGATGTTCTTTATCGTTCTTCCTGGTATTTCTTGCATTTAGTCTAAAGCGAGGGACGTGTCCCTCAGCCATTTTCGTTCACAAGAACGTTCACGCAGGATCCGAAAGTTTGTCATTGTTGTTTACTTAAAATATTTGGATTAATGAAGTATGAACCTTCACAGAGTGAAGGCCAAACTATTTGAACGTCGGAGCTTGCGACCTCACTCTATGGATATATATACTCCAATGTACTCACACAAAGTGAAAGTGGGACTTCGTGTGTACATTGACAGCATTACCATAACCAGCTGTATCACGGAACATAATAGTTCCTCCAAAAGAGATGCTCAACTCTCTATCTATGCTCAAAGTGCTTTACAGGAACATCTGTTGTAGTTTGTTCACAGCAAATGTATTCAAATGCCATCATCGTTTGGTGGGAAAGGTCTGTTTAGTAAGTCAGTCAGAATGACCGCACGTCGTACGTAATACATTTACATCAAGTACAAGACGTCATAATGGCCAACACGATAAACGTAACGGGAGAGATTTCCGAAGTTTATGAACCTGTGACCGTTACATGTGTCAGTCATTATTGATGAACTGACCCATCACTGAAAGGTCATCATGACGCTGTGTCAAACAGATGGTAAGATTCATAGATGGCTGAAGACTGTCACCTTCAGGCTAAACACGGATCGAGTAGATGTTATGATAGTTTTGATGCGCATTTATTCGTTTTGTTAACTTGCATGGGTCGTAGTGAGGACATTCGTGAACGATCATGCAGTTGCAATGTCTGACATGTATGCGAAAATGCTGAGTTCAAGATTAAAGGCCGGTCTAACAGATCAGAAAAAAAACCTTTCCATATAATTTAAAAATATATTTTTAAGAATGCTTATTGTTGTGAAATGACAGAGCTTTGTGGGGAAAGATGAACGTACATTCCAGCATTGCGTCGTTAACCAATTTAATTACATGATTTCTAAAACAGTCAGTCGGCATTGAGCGACGGAGGTTACAAGAATAATACTACCCGCATCTACATGTGGGTAATAACACGTTCTTATTTCCCTCATCTAACCAAGTGTTCCTGTGTTGCACTTTGACAAGAAGAAGATGGACGCCAGCATTGCCTTTTCATCTTTGACAGATGTCACGTTTTGTCCAATGCGAAATAATCTCTGCCATCAGTATCAGGATACTGCAGCCCAGTCCAATTCCCGCAGCAAAGAAGATACTCTGAATCTTGATCAGCGACACAGCCTTAGGGAACTCCTCTACTTGACATATCTCTTCTTCGACCGACTGAAGCCATTCTTGAAATAGTTGATGCAGGATGCCACTGTCGCGGAGAAAATGCATGCTGGTGGGAACAAGAAATTCAAATTGTTAAATAATGTAACAAATTAAATTGTTATTTGATTTCATTCTTCATAATTCTATTGCCAAGAGATGCTAATTAAACTGGTAATAAATTTGGTACAAGACACAGTAATAAATCAATCATTTCACCAAATCAGCATACGTTTTTGTCCCTTTTCCCAAAGCAAAAAAAATTATAGGCTGCAGATATTATACTGATGGTAATGGATAATATTCAATTACATATTGATAGCCTGGATAAGTGATCAAACTTCAGGGTGCCCACATACTGCCATGTTTCGAATTTGCTTTAACGATATACACGAACATACCTTTTTTGCAGATCGTGTTTGAAAGGTGACGACTTTGGTAGATGGAAGGCTGTAAAGGCACTACTAAGTCTCGAGTCCAACAAGTCTAACTGGCATTTAGCACGACCCAAGGGGAGAATTAACATGCCGGTGATGAAAGCGTATTTCCCTTCTTGAACCCTCTGCAAATGCTTGGTGATGTTGCTGCTGAGGAGGTCAGGATCTTTGATAGATTGGTCGCGGGTTCTTTGTTTCATTGCCACCACATATGATATATTTGCATTCTGAAAAACAATAATGCAGTACAAGCACTCTGCCTTATTGGTAGTTACTATCGACACTGTGTATTGTAGGGTATTAGAATGGTTAAATGCACTTGCTTTTCATTTTACCTGAATGATGATTTCGGTGATGCTTGATGCATCATATCCTATTGTATAATCCTTTCTGGACACTAATTCAGCCAAGCTGGAAAAGGGTGGTGTTTCTAATTTTACAGCAAATGTTGCCATCATGGCCCCACAGTAGACAGCAGAGATGATAGTTGTAAATATCCAACATCCACTTATCAAGATCCGTTCCGAGTTGTGGGATGAACTGTTGGTAGATCCTGTGTGCAAATAATGGTATGGAAATCGCTACAATGATATGTATGTCATTTAGCATAGTGCATGCATCGTAAAATAAATGGGTGAGTGAGATGGTATAATAATATTATCTTAAACATAACGGAGAGCCATATGTAGGTGGGAAACTTCATTGATACCCACGAGCCTATGATGCAGAGCATTAAATCAGGAGATTCCGGGATTATAACAATTATGCTTTTCTGGTCCTGGCAAAACTACCTTTCAATTTGATGAGCCAGTGTTGAATATCCCCTCATATAATAACTATGTACACATTTATGTATAAAATACATAATAAGTAAAAGTCAAACTTTTGAGGCTGAGGTTGTTACATAACTTGACAGGAAAATGACATTGGAAAAATTGATGAATGATGTTTTAAAGAAGAATTTACTGACCTTGCTTTAAAGTTGCTCCAAAAACTTCAAAACATGTCAGCATAATAATCTGTTTTGCACAGACGCTTGGTGGGCCCCTGTTTTTTATTTGAGTATTTCCATCAAGATTGACACCGTTTTTGGATTTTGCATCATTCGTTTGTTCACCCGTCTTATGAATTAATCTAGCGGAGGACAGGACAACAACAATCGTAACCAAAGCCCCTCCAAATATGGTAAAGACATCAGGCTGGAAAGCCATGAGGAAGACCATCAGGTGGTCCTCATCAGCATCCTTCTGTTTCTTGTACAGGATCATTCGTTTGTTTTCACCTATTGGAGGCAGGATATAATCGGAAACTGCAGTGCGATCAAGGTGAATAGTTAGCATGTCCGCCGCAAAGTCTGCTTCCTACAACAAAGATATTTTTATTGATTCTACGGAAAGAGATGTCATGATCTAAACTGGATTAGAATGTGTCATTAATGCTAATAGAAACAATGGAACGCTCATTATAGTGGTTGGTAACTTTATGACACTATTTGTTTCTGTAGACTGACATGTTATGATTTCCCCAAAGATAGTGGTATAACGTCCAAACGTAATTGGATTAAGGATTCTATGCTTGTAAAAGGCACAGGTTCTGATGGCATTCAGTTTGTGATACACCACATGTATGGCTTTCCATAAAAACGTATATACCAAACTATTGAATGACGTTTCATGAATCTGAACCCGCAGTTTTCAACGAATAATCCAATTACCATCTTACCCTCCTCTGCAGCATCCCGAAAACCCCTGTCCAAGAGCCATTAACGTTCTTGCCCCAGTCATCTTCCCTTGGTGCTATAACCCTGTAACTTTTTTAAACAAAACGCGTTCATATATACTCTTCAAAAAAAGAAACACAATACGGATATTTTTGGCCATCAAAACAAAATTGGTGGACCAAGAGGTTTAATGTGTTATAGTGTCAGTGACAATCTAGTGATTGATATCATGATCATCGATCCACGCAATTGGGATACTGTGACATGCATCAACCAAATTAGTGAGCCTGACAACCCAATCCCGGTATGTCGCCTCTTATGACAAGCATTGGTTAAAAGACCTATCCTTATCCGGATCTTCACGGGTCCCTTTCTATTGTACCAACTCCCCCAATCCACTCGACTGTATTAACCTGTAGCTATGCTTGTCAACCATAATCTGTACATCACTTGCTTGATAACGGTGTTAGAACCTACGTCACTCTTGAATGTAATAAAGTAGTTGTTCATCCATATACTCAGTACTCCAACTTCTAAATGCCTTTTAAAGAAGTGAAACATCTGATGAAGTGTACCTGAACAATATCTGGAATTTGGAGGTGTGTGTATTGACAACTACTGCATAGAGAACTGTGTTTTGCCGAAGTTTTAATGTGTTGACACTTAAAACAAATATACTGGTAACCTTTTTATTATTCATACGAAATCATATATATTTTTTAATTAACCTCAACCTCTGTGGTACCAGATAAAATATAACCATAGCTGATTCTGCAGTAAACCTCGGGCAAACCAAACATGCTTCACTCTGGAGAAGAAAATAATAAAGAGAAATTAACTCACCTAAAATTCATATTCTGTGCCAGCATCTTCAATATTCGGAAAGGATAACCAAATACCCTCCGTTTATTCACTATCTCGTAGCCATATCCATAGCTATTGTGCTGAAGATACAGGGAAATAACAAGCATTTTTAATGTCAAATTTAACATTTTCATGAACAGTTATCTACTTTTTAAATCCTGCGGATATTATCCTTATAAAAAAAAGAGGAAAATTAATTTCAATGTAAAAAGTGGGATGATTTTATGGCCTCGCGATCCTCTTTGTGTACTTCAAACAATGCATTATTTTTCATCCTTTAACGCATGGCTTATTAAAATGTATTTCATTTTCAAATACTTGCTCAAAATGCGCCTATCAAACATGATAACAATTGTATACTGAATATTTTTGATTTCATGAGAGGGGCTTCTAATTTGTTAAAGTCATACATTATGTATCGAAGGAAAATGTAGTGTAGTACTACCAGTTTTAAATATTTCCCACAATGTTTAGCCCCTTGAAAGGAGCCAAGCAAGGATATCAATCTTCTCAGATACACGACTTATCTTATTTAACCCATTTGATGTCATGTTGCCAAGGATATAACGGCGTGAGTCACCTTCATGACGACATTTAGCTGTCGACCATTGTAACCAAACTTCACATTGGGGAACACTTCTGTCAGATTTGGGGCTGTTGCATCAGAAAGAGGAACGTCCGTGAAGACACGTCCAGTTGGATGAAACATCAGTGTCCACACCCTTGGCTTTGAGTTATGTCCCTGTGATCAGACACAAAAGCGGGAAAGTGACATGACTAGAAATAGCTAATATATGGAAAAGGGAATTATATACTCAGGAAAATGTTAAATCATGTGTGTGCATTGATATCAACAATTGTGATCTGATCCACTTATGCCATGTTTAGTTGCACTGTTGAGTTTGCCAGGGATGTGTTCACAATGTATTCATTTTTTCTATTTACAATAGGTATTAGTTCATAAAATTAAATAAATCCATATTAGGAGGATGTCCTACTTTTCTTGAATACAGTAATTATAGTCAACGGCAGCAAATGACAATTTGAAACTCACTATCCCTCACAGTGAATAAAAGCTAACATCAATTTGTTTATAAATTATCACCATTTAGAATTGGACACATAATTATTATATTACTGGCTTTACACATTTTGAACTTTCAATGTTTTGTATGTGTTAATACTAGGATGTCAACTGCATCAAATTGTTCAGAAAAACAGACACGAATATTGATGTTGAAATAAAAAAAGTAAACTTTTAGGCAAATGTTTTCTTTGGATAACATCGCCAGTAACAGGTTGTGTGTGAATATGGATATTATGGCTATCCTATTAACAAAACCCCTGTTAAAAACTGTATCTACTGTTTGAAGCAGGCGATCCATTTATATTAATTGGAATGTTTGATCAACACTCACACACACACACATAACAGTTGATTTGGATAAGAAAGAGTGTGTAAAGACAAATTAAAAGGTCTACTGATCTCATGGAAAACTGGTCAGTCACTGTCCATATTCTCTTCACTTCTTAGCAGTGTTAGTAAAACATCAAAAAGTACAAACAATGCATCCAAACATTGGACAGCTTTCTCCATGATAGATCCAAAAATTAAACAAGCACGTGTTAAAGCATACCAATAACTGCTCAAAAAGGTGTTTCTGATATTTGAGTGTTTGATTTGAGTCCACGAAACGAATGACTCACCTGTCCTTTAGGCAGTTCCAGCAACGCCACGTTCTCCACCTGAATATTGCTGTCCAGGAGTACAGGTAAGTCCTCTGATCTCCCGAGAACCAGCACCCTTGACATGTGACACCAGTCGACCGAGGAGTTGGATCTTGTTCCACACAGTTCTGACTGGTGACGGAACGACAATTATCAACTCGATACATCTAAAACTGTGTATACACTAACTCTTATGTTTCTTTCGTTATAGCAGTGAGGAAAGTGTATAGTGTAAAGAGTACCGTAATTACAGGCCGTGTTGTAAACGAGCATTAGTCAATATCGTCTTCTAAAGCGATGGTATATTTATTACAGTCAATACCAGAGCCACACGAAACAAAAAATGATATTTTTCATTCCAAACTGCAGACAGACGAAAAACAAGTTAAAAGAGCCCTTGGCACACTTTGTATTTTCAGATTTGTTAATTCCAAACATATGGACTCCATCATGTCGAATCTTTGAATTCATAGACTGCTGAAAGGACGTTGTTTATCAATTTGATTCATCTTTGTATGTACGAAGGTTGATTGATAAGTTCTGAGCCTCACATAGAAAGACTTGATCATCAAAATATTAAAATTACATTTTTCAGCATTATATCCTTCTACTTCAATATATTTTTAACAACGGTGTTGGGGGAATTTTATTCCAGTTTCATAAAAGACCAACTCTTGGCTGCACAGAAAGTTCTCCACAGTTTTCATGACGTCATGATTAGAGTTGAAATCGTTTTCGGTTAAAGCTATCTTCATATTTGGGAACAAATGGAAGTCTGACAAAGCCAGATCCGGAGAAGAAGGTGGATGCTGAAGGGGTTCAAAGCCAAACTCGTAGATTGTTGCTATGGCGATGACTAATTTGAGCACTGGAGGCATCGTCATCATGTTATGATTTCACTATTACGCAATTCCTTCCAAGAGAGGCAAAGATTTTATCAGTCCAAGGAAGGTGTGTTACCTACGCATATGTCTGCTATTGGGCTATAAGGTTTTTATGTTCATTTTATTTGATACATGTATATGATGCTTGACTAACCAATTGACGTAAGACGGAAACAGTAGTAGTGACGTCACAATGGAGCAGCACGTGGAAGTGGATCTTGAACACCTTCTCCATATCCTCCAGGGTTTTGAGCAGGTATCCTTCTGTGTAGGAACTGATATCATACTCCATATAGGAAATACCGGATGCTCCCAGGGTGTACACGGAAGGACCTGAAACGGTGAATCTTTCTTCATGAGTGAACGTTTGTTTGTTTGTTTGTTTGTTTGGGGCCACACACAGCAATATTCAAGCTTCATAACGGCGTTCTGTAAATAATCGCGTCTGGACCAGAAAATCCAGTGAATGAATATCGATAAATGCAATTGGGATACGAGGACATTCACCAACTAAGTCAGCGAGCCTGACAATCTGATCCCGTTAGTCGCCTCCAACAACAAGTCGCCTCTAACAACAAGTCGCCTCCAACAACAAGTCGCCTCTAACAACAAGTTGCCTCTTACAAGTCGCCTCCAACAACAAGTCGCCTCTAACAACAAGTCGCCTCTTACAAAAAGCCACCTCTAGCAAAAAGTCGCTTCTAACAACAAGTCGCCTCCATCAACAAGTCGTCTCTAACAACAAGTCGCCTCCAACAACAAGTCGTCTCTAACAACAAGTCGCCTCTAACAACAAGTCGCCTCTAACAAAAAGCCGCCTCTAACAACAAGTCGCTTCTAACAACGTCGCCTCCATCAACAAGTCGTCTCTAACAACAAGTCGCCTCCAACAACAAGTTGTCTCTAACAACAAGTCGCCTCTAACAAGTCGCCTCTAACAAAAAGCCGCCTCTAACAACAAGTCGCTTCTAACAACAAGTCGCCTCCAACAACAAGTTATCTCTAACAACAAGTCGCCTCTAACAACAAGTCGCCTCCAACAACAAGTCGTCTCTAACAACAAGTCGCCTCTAACAAAAAGCCGCCTCTAACAACAGGTCGCTTCTAACAACAAGTCGCCTCCAACAACAAGTCGCTTCCAACAACAAGTCGCCTCCAACAACAAGTCGTCTCTAACAACAAGTCGCCTCTAACAACAAGTCGCCTCCAACAACAAGTCGCCTCTAACAACAAATCGTCTCTCACAACAAGTCGCCTCTAACAACAAGTTGCCTCTTACAAGTCGCCTCCAACAACAAGTCGCCTCTAACAACAAGTCGCCTCTTACAAAAAGCCGCCTCTAGCAACAAGTCGCTTCTAACAACAAGTCGCCTCCATCAACAAGTCGTCTCTAACAACAAGTCGCCTCCAACAACAAGTCGTCTCTAACAACAAGTCGTCTCTAACAACAAGTCGCCTCTAACAACAAGTCGCCTCTAACAAAAAGCCGCCTCTAACAACAAGTCGCTTCTAACAACAAGTCGCCTCCAACAACAAGTCGTCTCTAACAACAAGTCGCCTCTAACAACAAGTCGCCTCTAACAAAAGGCCGCCTCTAACAACAAGTCGCTTCTAACAACAAGTCGCCTCCAACAACAAGTCGTCTCTAACAACAAGTCGCCTCTAACAACAGGTCGTCTCTAACAACAAGTCATCTCTAACAACAAGTCGCCTCCAACAACAAGTCGCCTCTAACAAAATGCCGCCTCTAACAACAGGTCGCTTCTAACAACAAGTCGCCTCAAACAACAAGTCGTCTCTAACAACAAGTCGCCTCTAACAACAAGTCGCCTCCAACAACAAGTTGCCTCTAACAACAAGTCGCATCTAACAACAAGTCGCCTCTAACAACAAGTTGCCTCTTACAAGTCGCCTCCAACAACAAGTCGCCTCTAACAACAAGTCGCCTCTTACAAAAAGCCGCCTCTAACAACAAGTCGCTTCTAACAACAAGTCGCCTCCATCAACAAGTCGTCTCTAACAACAAGTCGCCTCCAACAACAAGTCGCCTCTAACAACAAGTCGCCTCTAACAACAAGTCGCCTCTAACAACAAGTCGCCTCTAACAACAAGTCGCTTCTAACAACAAGTCGCCTCCAACAACAAGTTATCTCTAACAACAAGTCGCCTCTAACAACAAGTCGCCTCCAACAACAAGTCATCTCTAACAACAAGTCGCCTCTAACAAAAAGCCGCCTCTAACAACAGGTCGCTTCTAACAACAAGTCGCCTCCAACAACAAGTCGTCTCTAACAACAAGTCGCCTCCAACAACAAGTCGCCTCCAACAACAAGTCGTCTCTAACAACAAGTCGCCTCTAACAACAAGTCGCCTCTAACAACAAGTCGTCTCTAGCAACAAGTCGCCTCTAACAACAAGTTGCCTCTTACAAGTCGCCTCCAACAACAAGTCGCCTCTAACAACAAGTCGCCCCTTACAAAAAGCCGCCTCTAGCAACAAGTCGCTTCTAACAACAAGTCGCCTCCATCAACAAGTCGTCTCTAACAACAAGTCGCCTCCAACAACAAGTCGTCTCTAACAACAAGTCGTCTCTAACAACAAGTCGCCTCTAACAACAAGTCGCCTCTAACAAAAAGCCGCCTCTAACAACAAGTCGCTTCTAACAACAAGTCGCCTCCAACAACAAGTCGTCTCTAACAACAAGTCGCCTCTAACAACAAGTCGCCTCTAACAAAAGGCCGCCTCTAACAACAAGTCGCTTCTAACAACAAGTCGCCTCCAACAACAAGTCGTCTCTAACAACAAGTCGCCTCTAACAACAGGTCGTCTCTAACAACAAGTCATCTCTAACAACAAGTCGCCTCTAACAACAAGTCGCCTATAACAAAAAGCCGCCTCTAACAACAGGTCGCTTCTAACAACAAGTCGCCTCCAACAACAAGTCGTCTCTAACAACAAGTCGCCTCTAACAACAAGTCGCCTCTAACAACAAGTCGCATCTAACAACAAGTCGCCTCTAACAAAAAGCCGCCTCTAACAACACGTCGCTTCTAACAACAAGTCGCCTCCAACAACAAGTCGTCTCTCACAACAAGTCGCCTCTAACAACAAGTCGCCTCCAACAACAAGTCGCCTCTAACAACAAGTCGCCTCCAACAACAAGTCGCCTCTAACAACAAGTTGCCTCTTACAAGTCGCCTCCAACAACAAGTCGCCTCTAACAACAAGTCGCCTCTTACAAAAAGCCGCCTCTAGCAACAAGTCGCTTCTAACAACAAGTCGCCTCCATCAACAAGTCGTCTCTAACAACAAGTCGTCTCTAACAACAAGTCGCCTCCAACAACAAGTCGTCTCTAACAACAAGTCGTCTCTAACAACAAGTCGCCTCTTACAAAAAGCCGCCTCTAACAACACGTCGCTTCTAACAACAAGTCGCCTCCAACAACAAGTCGTCTCTAACAACAAGTCGCCTCCAACAACAAGTCGCCTCCAACAACAAGTCGTCTCTAACAACAAGTCGCCTCTAACAACAAGTCGCCTCTAACAACAAGTCGTCTCTAGCAACAAGTCGCCTCTAACAACAAGTTGCCTCTTACAAGTCGCCTCTTACAACAAGTCGCCTCTTACAAGTCGCCCCTTACAAAAAGCCGCCTCTAGCAACAAGTCGCTTCTAACAACAAGTCGCCTCCATCAACAAGTCGTCTCTAACAACAAGTCGCCTCCAACAACAAGTCGTCTCTAACAACAAGTCGTCTCTAACAACAAGTCGCCTCTAACAACAAGTCGCCTCTAACAAAAAGGCCACCTCTAACAACAAGTCGCTTCTAACAACAAGTCGCCTCCAACAACAAGTCGTCTCTAACAACAAGTCGCCTCTAACAAAAGGCCGCCTCTAACAACAAGTCGCTTCTAACAACAAGTCGCCTCCAACAACAAGTCGTCTCTAACAACAAGTCGCCTCTAACAACAGGTCGTCTCTAACAACAAGTCATCTCTAACAACAAGTCGCCTCTAACAACAAGTCGCCTATAACAAAAAGCCGCCTCTAACAACAGGTCGCTTCTAACAACAAGTCGCCTCCAACAACAAGTCGTCTCTTACAACAAGTCGCCTCTAACAACAAGTCGCCTCTAACAACAAGTCGCATCTAACAACAAGTCGCCTCTAACAAAAAGCCGCCTCAAACAACACGTCGCTTCTAACAACAAGTCGCCTCCAACAACAAGTCGTCTCTCACAACAAGTCGCCTCTAACAACAAGTCGCCTCCAACAACAAGTCGCCTCTAACAACAAGTCGCCTCCAACAACAAGTCGCCTCTAACAACAAGTTGCCTCTTACAAGTCGCCTCCAACAACAAGTCGCCTCTAACAACAAGTCGCCTCTTACAAAAAGCCGCCTCTAACAACAAGTCGCTTCTAACAACAAGTCGCCTCCATCAACAAGTCGTCTCTAACAACAAGTCGCCTCCAACAACAAGTCGTCTCTTACAACAAGTCGTCTCTAACAACAAGTCGCCTCTAACAACAAGTCGCCTCTTACAAAAAGCCGCCTCTAACAACAAGTCGCTTCTAACAACAAGTCGCCTCCAACAACAAGTCGTCTCTAACAACAAGTCGCCTCTAACAACAAGTCGCCTCCATCAACAAGTCGTCTCTAACAACAAGTCGCCTCCAACAACAAGTCGTCTCTAACAACAAGTCGTCTCTAACAACAAGTCGCCTCTAACAACAAGTCGCCTCTAACAAAAAGTCGCCTCCAACAACAAGTCGTCTCTAGCAACAAGTCGCCTCTAACAAAATGCCGCCTCTAACAACAAGTCGTCTCTTGTTGCGACACACATCTCGCTATCACACAGACTGAGCAAATAATAGTGGACATTGAACGCAATGTTTCCTTTTATGCCATTACATGATCTTTGAACAAGGATGTCTGAGAGATTGAAAAGATTTCACTTTCTCAAATGATGGGTTGATATTGCAGGTCTATTATATGTCAGTCCAAATAAGTAATAACACACAGTTGGTGCATCCAGTTATCCGAAAACAAATAAATCGTCAAGGGCGTTTCATACTTCAAAGAATGAGTTTTACAGCAGCGACTAAGGCTTTAGACAATGTTTAGAAACGGTTTGGGAACAAAATGGTTTACAATATCCATTGAGTTAAGGGATTTCTGAAAACAATACTTTAACAAGGCGTCTATTATCCTGGTAAATATACTACCCAACATCTGCTAAGGGCCACACCTTTGCCTAAAGAAAGGCTATTTTGGTCCTTAGCAAATATTTAGTTGTATATGTCCTTGTGATCACTGAAACAACGATGAAAGATATGTTTATCAGTCGCCCCTTATAATTAATATAATTCTATGTGTCTGATTCCTTTGACATTTCCAGACGAAGCCGTGATGATATACTCTGCAAAAAAGGAAACGCAAAGGTGATTATAGATGAATATTTTATTTATCATATAAATAATCAACAAATGGTAATCGATTGTTCAAATTGGCACTCATCATTGCCAGTGACCCAGCTTCAATGACACATATGGAACAGTCGAATTTCAAGGTGAAGGTCATCTGTTCTTAATATCTTGTATGGCCACCATTAGAGTAAAAAATTGAGATGTGCATCTTCGAAAATGACAAAATGACGCTGCGTTGTTTTTTTGGTTAACATTGCTCCCATGATGCATGTTACATTACACTTGCATAGCCATAACCATGGTATACCATATGGAGTCTATAGTAGGAAATCCATACAAGTACTTAACACTTTAGAGAGATAGAGGGAAACCATTTATTAATTTAGATAGGGTGAATTACCAAATTGCCCAAGCTATGGGATTACCATCAATTCTATATAAAGGATATTAAACAGCCTTGATACAGGGTGATTCGGCGTATAGTGTACAAGCTTTATGAGCAGAAGGTACCCCTGACTTGTAGAATATGGGAGGAATTAATGATAGAATTAATGTTTCCCGGACTGCACTAACTATTGCTCTCCAAGAGAGGGGATTTCGATGCACTGCGTGTGGCGATGACCAAGCACTTTTCAGGGCAAAATATTCCATCCTGTCTAAGAGGTCACATTTTCTCCGAACCATTCATAACTATCACAGTCAGGGCGTCCAGATAATTTACCTTGATGAATCATTCCACTGTACATGTGGCTATCGGCAGATGAACAAAAAGCACCCACGGTACCATCAGGTAAAGGTAATCGTGTCATTGTTTTGCATGCTACAACCCATGATATGGGGCTTATTGATGGATGTGTGCTAGTTTTCGAGGCGAAGAAAAACCTAGTGATTTTCATAAGGAAATTATAGGAGGTGTGGTATTCACCGACTGATTGGAACTACAGCAATTGCCCAGAATTGCAATGGCTACGTTGTCTCACGTACGTCAGTCAGACATTGTGAGCTCAACCCTGTTGTGCCCATCTTGGCTTAGTGTAACGTGTTCGTAGCAAGACATAACACAACATCCAAAAGTACAGATTCATATACGTCATCAGCGGAGTTAAATGCCACCTCAAGAAACCATCAGTAGAACAACAAATACTTCTGGATTCCAAAACCGCAACCTTCCAATACTCATGCCGTTTCATAGCTTAAATATTAAAATATAGAGGTATCCACTCTACAGTGAGACTATATCAAATTTAATAACACAGTAGGTTTATCTCCCAAGTGACAGAGGCCAGGTTCTACTTGATATCGAGTCTGCTGTAGAAACTTTATTTCACATCTGTGCCGAGTCCACTGGCCTTTTAAAGCATTTTATACTGAACAACAAAAGTCCCTGTGATATTGAATAAGATTTAATGCAAAGCTATGTTTTTTACCAATTCTGAAACAATTTCGGTTTGCAACAGATAAAAGACGCCTGTAAGTGTTCAAATGGTCTCATTTGCCATACTGACTTCAGAAAATGCGTGATTTCATACAATAATAACATGAACATGCCAAAATGTCAATTTACAAATCAATAGCGTGTGTGTCCACCTCTGGTTGCGATGCAAGCAACACATCTTCGTCTCATGGAATGGACCAGGCGTCGTACAAAGTCCTGTGGGATATCTGTCCATATCTGCTGGAGCATGTTTCAAAGTTTCTGGAGTGTCTGTGGAACACGTGTTTGACGTCGAAGGCCCCGGTCCATCTCATCCCACATGTGCTCGATTGGCGAGCTGGCCAGGGGATGACATTCACGTTGTTTTGTTGAAGAGAATCCTGAACAAAGCGAGCAATATGATGCCGGGCTTTATCATGTTGAAATGTAATGCCTGGGCCATGACGACGCAAAAACGGTAGAACAACAGGGCCGATGATCTCGTCGGGGTAGCGCTGTCCATTGAGATTTCCCCCTACCACTATCAAACGGGTCCTCTGTCTTGCTGTAATCCCGGCCCCTATCCGTAATGCTGCCGCACCCGAACCGATCTTCTTCCATGACACAATGATTGACGTAACGTTCACCTCGACGTCGGTACACTTGAATCCGTCCATCGCTGTGGCTGAGGTGAAAACGAGACTCGTCAGTGAATAGAACGTGTCCCCACTGCATGGCCGTCCAGCGTAGACGCTGTCTGCACCACTGTAGACGTGCTTGACGGTGGTTTCCTATCAAAATTGGACGTCTGGCGGGTCTTCTGGCGACAATCCCTGCACATCATAGGCGACGACGTACGGTTTGTGAAGATATTCATCGAAGGCCAGGGATGCTTCTTGCAGTCACTGTTGCTGGCTGGAATCGAGGTGTGTTGTTCGAATCCAGTTGTCTTGTCGATTATTGGTTACGCGTGGCCTGCCACTCCGAGGATGGTCTATGACTGCATTCGTCTGTTGTTACCGTTACCATAAACACGAAATGGTGTTTCTGTGGACGTTAAATTGTCTTGCAACATCACGTTGACTCGATCCTGCTTCAAGCATACCAATGGCTCGCAGACGCTCATTTTCGGACAGGCGTGGCATTTCGTATTGTAGAATAATTGCGTAATTTTGTTGTTTTTCTGAGTGGTTGTTGTCAACACGATGCAAAACAATGCATATGGAATCCCATTAACGCACGTTCTTTATACCCATTCTTGGGTAGTGAAATGCACGGGGCTTGCATAAAAGTCAACTTTTGCATGGAATGCATGCTTTTCTGTAGCGGTTGCGTTTTTGTGACTTGATTCGATACATGTACTACAATATTGAATATTGTTGTTACCCTGTCTGGCGCTCGGCATTAAGGGGCTAAAACAAGGACTGGTCGGCTCGGAGTCAGTATACTGTGTCTGAGTTGGGTATTCATGTTAAACTGCGGCATGGTATCTCAGTGAGCTAGCACTATAAATCGGCATCAGACACTAGTACAAGCAGCCACACAAACACAAACGCGTACATGCATGTCGCTATATAAGTGTAATAATCTTGGACGCGACGTTAAACCCAAATTCACCTCACCTCACCTCACTACAATATTGAAAACCAAACTTTACTTGTTTGAAAAATACCCTAAAATATTGGTGTCACAGGAACTTTTGTTGTTGAGTATAGTAATGTTTGACAGTCTAAGGTAGTAATGGGTGGTACGGTGATGAGTGTGTAAAATATAAAAGACAAAAGTTTAATCGATTTTGTCAGAATATCAGGAAATAAGGAACTTTCAAAGGAATTGTTACTTGTCGATTCCCAATTGAAACAGTACTAGTGGCAGTACACAAGAGAGTGGTAGGACAATATTCAATGCCAGTATATGATATGATGGCAGTGGTCAGTATCAAATACAAAAAATACAGTGGAGATGTCAAAAGTCAGTGATATTAGTATATTCACCCAGCAGCTTCGGTGGCCCATTTTCCGAGATGGACCTAGGCAGGTGATCTTCACACGAAAGCTGGTCTTGGTGTATTCTCCGATGAAAATGTGTGAAAGATACGTGTAACACAGCTACAACCATTGTTCAAGAACAAAATACACTTACATATGACAGAATAATGTGCGATTAAAAATAAGAGTGAAAGAGACAACAGAGAATGGAGCATTAGGAAGAATGTACAATAACAGCAACAATGGTAAATCCTTTTGGGGACGTGTCAATAATGTTATTTCTTTACCTTCAGTGACAAGAAGCCCAGGTATTATCAATGTGCAATTGGCCGAACATTTCCAGCATGTGTATATGTTTGCTGATATACCTGTGGATGGGGACAGTGTACACAAGGCACAAGATTTTATGAACAGCCATGAGTGAGTAAGTGAGTTTGATTTTACGCCGCTTTTAGCAATATTCCAGCAATATCACGGCGGGGGACACCAGAAATGGGCTTCACACATTGTACCCATGTCGGGAATCGAACCCGGGTCTTCGGCGTGACGAGCGAACGCTTTAACCACTAGGCTACCCGACCGCCCCATGAACAGCCATGATAAAAAAGAGTTATAATCAGTGAAACAACATCTCCTTGAGAGTTGACTTAAGGAACATGCTACAACATCCTTCGATCTCGGCTTACAATAAGCGCCCACTCACCTCCACAGAACAACTTTACTGTTTTGTGCATGTGCGGTTTCCGTTCCGTACAAACAGGACACGACCTTCAACTATTCAAACGCTCTCAATTTTTACATAAATCTGCTTTGTTTTCAATCGAGGTCCGAAACCTATAATTTCGAAACACTAGTATTATCTCCATTCTACCATGGCACAATGACAAAACAACCGCGAACTCTTCAGTTTTTGATGAAATGTTAAGTGATGTGTCGTCGGTTTAAAGGGCAATTTCGGTTTTGAGTGAAGATCGGTTTTAATCTTTACGTTTGTTTGTTACCCAAACCATTCACTTCAATGAGAAACACAAACATCAAGTAGGCAAGCAGATATCATTTATGAATTATTCAAACTGACATCCCAAAATAAAATGAAGCGACCTTTGTAATGTCTTGGAGGGCACGGGTGGCCAAGTCAT
This sequence comes from Haliotis rufescens, assembly GCF_023055435.1. Classification (NCBI taxonomy): domain Eukaryota; kingdom Metazoa; phylum Mollusca; class Gastropoda; order Lepetellida; family Haliotidae; genus Haliotis; species Haliotis rufescens. The sequence continues at coordinate 37,911,337 of NW_025964372.1, read as the reverse complement.
TTAAGGCGCCGCGATTCACTGTGCAGAGTTGCGTCCCTTGGGGACGCCAGAAATCTATGATTGTGGGTTCGAATCCCGGTTCGCCCCGATTATGTTTCTAGGTTTGTCAGCACCATACCCGTGCTCGTGGGTTTCACCGAAGTGGTAAACGTCTGAGACCTGCATCACTTGGGGCTGTCCTCCCACATTAATTGACACGCCGCGATATAACTGTAATACTGTTAAAAGCGGCGAAAAACCCAACTCACTCACTCACTGTAATGTCTTGTTCCAAAGTACGCACCACCATCATGACGACAAAGTCTAAGGTAGGAAGTCTAAGTATGAATGACATCACAGCTTGTGAATAATGAACACCAAAAGTCAAGCCGTGTTGCCCTGTAACTGATAATACGCTAACTGTCGAAGTATCTGAAATCCGTCTGAAATATATTACCACACTTGCTGCAAATATAAGAATCGCAGCGTTAAAAAATGAGATCACTGTTCGAAATTGCCAAACACTTGCCCTTGCGAAAGAAGTGCTTCTAAATTCAAATTCTTTCGTTGTAAAGCAGTCACCATACTGGTCATTGTCTAATGTACATTCTACGCAGAGCGGCTCTGCAAAGCATGTAGCATAAACGTGATTTTCAGAGCTATGACAATTTTTCTAGGGACAACCCCACAAGTTACCCTGTTACCCTCTTGCAAACATTCAATCAATGGTACACCTAGCCTACAATGACTCACCTAGCTCCTGTGTGTGTAGGACAAGAACCAACTGCCAGTTAAGTGAAAGCAGCAGTTGCGCCAACATGGCGTTGTCCGGTTCTGACGTTGAGGATGATGAACGTACGCGTGTTGAAAGATTTGACGTTGCAGAAAGATCGCGTTAGGTTTCATTTAACAATTACCCTTCAAAATATATTGAATTAGTAATAAACGGCATTGCTAGTTAATTAACGATCCTAGTTAATAATAGAGCCTCTGTCTACACCGTTGAAGTCTCCACAGAGTGAGAATTACATTGATTACGACTTGATGCAATGTGGATATCGTTAATTTCTTTACATTGCTGCTGTGATGAAATTATACAAATATGCAGATATTGATGTGATCATGGTACATAACTAATTAGAGCGAAGTGAACCATCAAGTAGGTCCTGAATCCTCGTGAAGTATAGTTCGAGATTGATATTGGACAAGGAAATACACTCTTCAAAAACGGAAACGCACAGGAAGATGTTTAGTAAATTTATCGAAGCTAATAAAGTCGATAAATTTAATTTAATTTCTCCCATGACAGGGTTTGATCTCAAATCGCCAGCAGTAGTTTATTCGTAGTGGTTTATTTTTATTTACACAATCTGATTGGCTTGCTCAGAGTGGAGAGCTGTGTCATCGCGTTTTGATTGGCTATCTAAAAATAATTGACGGCACTTTTTTCGGATCGGGGATACCCGAGGTCGTCTTAGTACAGGAAATCTCCAGCTGGCAAAACATTACCGTAGTGACGATGTTTCCATCTCCGAAAGATGGTGAACAAGAGAAAATTTGTGGGGGAGGAAGGGATGTGATATGTGGAGATGTATCAGAGAATTTCGGCTTCCCAGTGTACGAGATTCAGTTGCAGAATGAGAAGACGGTAACCGAGATGCCGCTTCGATATTACAGGACCAGGTGAGCCACTCCGGTAGATTCTTTGCTGGGCTTTTTCAAGATTAATAAAATAACTAATGAAACAGTTAATTAATTCTTGTAAAAAGACTGATAAAATTGCGAAACATACCATATTGTTTTTGGTACTTTTAAAAATAACCATCAACCACATAAGAAATGTCACGTTGTTTCGAAATGTTGATCTAGAGCCGATTGATCGTTTGTGTCACCCACCGTCAAAAACATATGTTATAGTTATATTAAAATAATCGAGGCTTATATTTCATATTTTAAAAAAAATAAACACCTTAAATAGTTTGTATCAAAAGACATACTCAATTTTAATGCATTAAACGATAAACCTTTGCCGTACATCTCACGACCAAGATGTTTTGCAACCACCGCAGTTGTTTCCCCTTTCAACAGTTGGAGATTATCCAGATCAATATAATTCATTTATTTTGGCCTGTAATTATTTGTTTGTTTGTTTTTTAACTTGAAGACTTCAATTATTTAAACATACTATTTCAGGCCAATTACGAAACTCATTTTTTAAAAACAAAACAAAAAACATTACTACATTTAAACTTGAATGTATTTAGTTTAAGTACCTAGATCTATGTATTTATATTTTTTCTTAGCTATTTTGATTTCTTATATAGGGAGCAGACAAAATGATGAAGCTAAAGATGGTGGGCACCAATCAACCTTATTAGGTATATTTTTTAAAAACTATTTATTTTTTTCAATAATGATTTACATTTATGCATCTTAAAATATATTTGGTATTTTGGATAGAAACTCACTATCACAGTTAATTATTTTCAGAATTAACAGACAGAGTATTAAAGAAATATAGAATTATGTTTGTCTCATGTATATTCTTTAAAGCAAAGTTTTTTATTATTATTTACCATGTTTACTGAAAAAAAATCATTTCTTTAATAATGAAACTGTTATATTATCATAGCAGATAAATAACCCCACTATGCATAGCTAGCTTAATTGTAAAGATAATTATTCAGCATTTCTTTGGATGATAAACTGGAAATGTAATTTTTCTGTATTATTTTCCAATTACAAGATTTACAGTGGGGTTTTTCTTTCACACAATCTTATTGGCTGCCTGTGAGTGGAAAGCTATGTTGCTATTTTAACCAGAGACCTTAAATTATTCAATTGTGTTATGTGTAAAGTTTCATAACTTGGTAAGTAAAGAAAAACTCAAATTTATGGATGATGAAGAAATGACCAACAAGAGGTCATCTTATAACATTTACCATTAACCTCATTTCTCAACATAAGCAATGTCAAAATTTAATTTTAATTCTTTTTACAAACAATTCACACATGATCAGGTCACAAAAATATATATTTATTATGCGTCTTTTTGATAAAGAGAAGCACATGTTAAATTTTAATTACCTATGATCAGTAATTTTTAATTTCTAATCTGATAAAATAAGAATAAAATAAAGTTTGGATGTAACTGTAGCAGTAAAATAACAACGTAATATTACAAGGGTATCAAAATAATGTAAATATTTGTATAACTATTGAAATTATAATTTATTGTTTACAAATATTCTATGTATTTATGTTTCACACACAATAACATATTGTGCTTGTCAAATTCACATTGTGTCATTCACATATATGGGAAAATTAGATAACTCATTTAGTTACATTTTTGGTGTTATGATGTTAAATATCATGGTCAAAAGAAAAATGTCCACTGAATTAGGAAATATTTTCTTCTTTTATAATAGAAATACCATTTCTGGTGACCCCCGGCGTGATATTGCTGGAATATTGCTAGAAACGGCGTAAAACCATACTCACTCACTCACTATAATAGAAATACATGTGCTCACCATGATCAGGAACAAAACAAAAAATAGATAAAAAAATGACATGAATTAATCATCATTTGATACATTAAATTATTCACTGTAAAGTTCATTTTAAAGACGAAAATCCGTTTAAAAATATTACAATTCATTGATGTTGAAAAGATTTACCTAGCAGTAATCAGCTGATCAGTTGCCCGAGATGGTATTTATAGAATCTAGCCTGATCAATCCTGCTGACAGCTCCCATGGCCCTTGTTTTTCGTTAACAATATGTTACAAAAAAAGACAATATTTAATTTCCTCATTTGGGTTTATTACATTAGTTTCTAACGGACAAATAAACTAATAACGTATTTACATACACTACAAATGTGGGCCTATTTAGTGTTTCGCATTGAGAATGATAGTCACGGCGAGACGAATGCACATAAAGTTATTGGCCGAGTAATCCAAAGTCATCAACAAATATCAAATCACATTAATTATTTTCAAAACGTTATTCCCATCAACTTTTAATAGTTAACAAAGAAGATAACATGAATGCTAACAAGTGGCTTGCCTGTCACGGGAAAACTCGCGTGGGTTGTCTTCTCTAGATCCTTTTTACCTCTTTTTGGTGCAGTTGTCTTACTGAGCATATTCGAAAATGAGGCGGGGGGGGGGGGGGGGGGGGGGGAATCTTCAACTACGAACTCGACTTTTTTATGGCGTATTGTAATGGCAAAAAAAGGATTAACCCCTGCGTTCAGTTGTTACCGAAAAGTCTACACGCGAGTGATTAAACTGCCACGATTAGAACGAACCGAACACAGTGGTTAATCCTCTATCACAGATGCCAATATGAAACTTTGGAGCTCGCTAGTCACAGGTTGTTGTACAAAGGCATTAAAAACTGTTCACTGTCATGTCACATAAGGCCACAAGGTTGCGCTGAACTCCGTATCTCGTGTGAAAGCCCCGCTCAGCAATCACGGCTCTGCACCTCGGCACTGACTGGATAAGTGTACGAATTCTACCCTGCGGAATTCTGTGCCATTCTGCTTGTAACGCATTGGCCAGTTGTGGGAGTGTCTGCGGCGTGTTCTGACGTTGACGTTCCACGTCGATCGAGTTCATCCCAGAGGTGTTCGATTGGGTCGAGATCTCGACGGCCAGGGCAAGTCGTGGATGCTGGTATTATGCAGGTAGTCTACCATGACACGAGCTGTGTGCGTCTGTTCTGTTGAAACAGCTCTCTGGCGGTCAGTGATTGGAAGAATTTGATACATGAACCGATTTGCTGTCAAATATCCCCTGAACCACAACCAAGTCAGATTTCCTAGTGTAGGATATGCCACTATAAATCAACTATTAACTTTGGATCTTTCTGTGTGTAACATGTGCTAAGCGTCATTGTGATAACAGGAACTTGTAAAATGTTTGAATGTACACGTACTGTACAGGGCATTACAGTCAGTAATTTAATAACGCAGTGTATATCCAAGCAAACCATAGCATGATAACTGAATTACCAGTTCAGTGTTACAAACACCACAATAAATTCCAACAACCATTACATTGGTATGATGGGGCGGGGGGAAGGGTAAAGAGTTCTCATAATGTAGGACCCGTCAGTGAAGGTATATACCATGTACACCCGCAATGTTTCGGTGCATGGATGCTTGAAAATTGGTGGCACGATATTCCGCACGAATTCAACGTTCAAATGCATTGCCACTTTAGGTTCGAAACTGGAACATTTAACAGAAATCAACCTCCTAGCGATAGTTCCCATATTTCTCACAAGTACTAACGGGATCAGTATTTTGTAATGCAGCCATTTGCCAAAAGTACGTGTCTCATTCTGGCATATAGCGATTTTATGTACTGTTGGGTGAATGAAGTGAAGAACTAAAGGGCGACTAACGGGATCGACTAGTCAGGCCTGCGGACTTGGTTGATGCACGTCATCGATCCCAATTGCGTAGATCGATGCTCATGATGGCAATCACTGGATTTGTCTGGTCCAGACCATTTACAGACCGCCGTCATAAAACCGGAGTGCGGCGTTAAACAAAAGCCCGTAGCAAATAGCAGTTGGCGCCACCCTGCGTCCGCGAGCGTGCAATGGCAATCACTGCAAGTATAGCACGGGTATGGGAACCGATACAACAAAACGTAGGCAATTGAGGAATCACGAATGCCGATTTCCTCTGTCAATAACAGTCTATCCTAACGCATGTGCGTTCAGCACTGATTAAAGACGTATATATGCGAATTATATTCAAAACACCACCGAAGTAAAAGGTAGTCTGCGTATTCATTTTCGGTCGATTATTTTGGTTTGTTTCACGCCACTCAGCAATATTTCAGCTATATGACGGCGGTCTGAAAATAATCGAGTCTGAAATCGAAATGAACATCAGATGACTCAAAGTATTTACGTAGGCGTCTTAAGCTTCAACGTCGACAACGGCGTTCGTGCATGTAATAATTGCCATAATCTCCCATCAGGGCTCAAAGCGATTTTAGCGCCAAGATGATCGTAACTCCCATACCTTAACACACGATAACGATTGTCTTAGCGCTAAGATCGCTTTGTGCAAGTGGACCCTGACGGTCAGTCCCTTAGATACGAAAGGTTTCTACTAACGAGGGAGGGCAAACCCTTCTCCACAAACTCACCAAAATACTATAGATCGTTACACAAGATGAATATGGAACACATTTTTCTGAAGTTTATTTCACCCAAAACCAAACAAAAGTACACTTCACTGGTTGCTTCTAACAATGAAGCCGTTAAACTTGGTCCATGCCCCCATGAACGTCAATAGGGTCACTGGTCAACGTCACAACTTTGGTCGAGGCCTGGCTCTTTGAACTCCAGAAAAATGTACCAGCACTCTCACCTGACAGAAACATAAAATAGTAACACAAGTCAATGTGTAGCAGAGTGATTCCGTAGTAAGACTTCGAACATTTTACGAAAGTGTTTGCAAAGCAACTCTGCACAGCGAATCTTAGATAACTGGGCCACCCGTGCCCCCTGAAATAGCAGTAAATAGCATTGACTAATGTTAAGAATAAAAGGTATTCCAGCTTTGTAATTTGTTTAATTCTATAGTTAATTTATATTGTATTATTTAACGCCGCACTCGGCAATAGTCCAGATATATTATGGCCGTCTGTATATAATCCAATCTGGACCAGAAAATCCAGTAATTGCCATCATGAGCGTCGATCCACGCACTTTGGATTGGTGACATGCATCAATCCAGTCAGCGAGCCTGACCACCCGATCCCCGTTAGTCGCCTTTTATGGCAAGCGTGGGTTGCTGAAGACCTATTATACCACGGATCTTCACGGGAATAACAGGGAAGTTTTAGTACTGACGGCATTTTTCCGGTTATATTGCGGCCTGCGTATAATAATATGTACCAGGGAAACAAAATGTTACCTAAAAGTACCGTACAAAAAAGTTAAGCGAAGTGTGAAACTGTTCACGCGGAATGTTAAGTGTAAATGAGGGCGTTTGCCACAGCGGCCTAAAGTCCTATCCGACACGCGTGTTGATTATAAAAGTATTACATATATAATTAATCTGTCATTTGTACCTGACTGATCTCGGCGTCTACGTCCCGATGCCCTCGCAGAACACGACGACTGGAATGAAAACATGCGACAGAAGTAAATGTAATGTCAAGATTTCGTAAAGACAAAACTTTCTAAATTCAGAAGAAGTCGGCTAAAAGCAGGGTCAATTGTACGATGTATTATTGATGTTTATGAATCTATTAGAAATCACATAATACCAGGTGTTCACAGAAAAGTAAACGCATCGGTGGCACACGCAAAGTCAATTGTTCACCTGCAAAAACACCAAACACAAAAAACACGGGAACATTTACCAAAAGTGACAACCCTTTCAATATTTTTACAAAAAAACATTAGGAATAAGCAGTGAAGCATACCATTCACACACCACCACCCCCCCCCACCCCATTGTAAAATCAAAACTAATTCCTGAGGGATTCTTTGATCGAAGCACCAGATGCCATACGCCCATTCTGATTGATTTGTCGTATGTTCGCACATAACTTCTGTCGACCGTTGATTGTAAGTAATCAATGTCAAGTTCAAAAGGTAGTTTCACATATTTAACATATGCAACACTAATTTTGCAGGAACAGTGTAAGGAAAACGGCCGAGAATCACAAGATTCGTAAACGCGGAAACCTATCGGCTAATGAAAGTTTCCTTATGTCACGCCTAAAAATAGATTCTTGAAGCCGATTACGGAGCGTTATCGCCTTTTGCGGCAAGCATTGGTTGCTGAAGACCTATTCTACCCCGGATATTCACGGGTCGGATTCCAAGGAACTGGATTTAGAGTATGTACTTACCCCATTACACGTTGTGTCGCACACCGTGAAGTTACACACAAAACTGAGAAACGGATCCCCATTAACAATGAACAGCTTAAAGAAAGAACTGTAGGTTTTCTTGCCGGCAGTAAGGAAGCCTTTTGTCCTCTTTATAACCATCCCATCTCCACACCTGAAATTTATATAGAGACACTGAACAAGGGATAAAAAACACGTCGCCCAACGATACTCTTGATATTCGTTTGTTGTTTAAGGCCGCACTCGGCAACATTCCAGCTATATGACGGCGGTCTGGACCAGATAATCCATTGACATGAGTATCGATCCACGCAATTGGGATACGAAGACATGCATCAACCAAGTCAGCGAGCCTGACCACTCGATCCATAGGTTGCTGAAGACCTATTCTAGACCGGATCTTCACGGGTGTGGTGGTCACAAGCAAATGTTTAGTACATACATCTGAATAGATAACGCTATTTCTATGTTTAAAGCGGTTTTTTTTTTATTATAAAACTAAATAGATAACAAGCATGAAATACTCACATCCCCCGCCAATATGACATGTCGCATGTGTGCAATGCATTAGCTCCTGTGAACTGTTCACTGGGCCGTTTTGTAAAGAAATATAGTACGTTTTTCAAGATCTACTCCGGAAACGAGTACTACTGCAATTTTCAGTCTAAATCAAAGTCGTTGCCATGGAAAGTAAAAAAATATTTTTTTAAATCCCAAACAAAGGCACCAGGTTACCACTAGATCTATGTGGCAAGTTTGGTGAAGAAATATGGTACGGTTTTCAAGATCTGCTCCGGAAACGAAATGTGACGGACGGAAGGACGGACGGCACCCATTCCTATATCCCCTTCCACTTCGTGGCGGGGGATAATAACATTTGTGATGCACCAGATTCCATTCACCAAGTGGATGCTCATAGCGCTACACTATTATCCCGGTCAATGGATCAGTGAGCAGTTGATTTTCATTCTCATCTCCCTGGGGAGTATACAACCCAAGCTGCCTGCGAGGCGCTAGAAGGTTAGTCATTACCATCTCATCCTACCGGGTACCCACTCACTGCTGGGTGAACAGAGGCACATTTCGAACAAAGTCACTTGCGTAGGGAGACACATGTAGAAACTCTCAGGAGTCAAGCTCAACGTGGTCATCCATCCAACTACTCTCCGAGACCGACGTTACTTAACTTCACCCGATTTGTGATCTGTGCGCAGTGCATAGGACCACGTTCCACCACCATATTAGTGACGTGCATGTACATCCGTGCGCGAGTAGACTGATGAAGTTTATAGTGCCAGCCCTATGATATAATCAAGCCGTAGTTTAACATGAATACCCCACCCAGACACAGTATACCGGCAGTACTTGTTTCAGCCCCGTAATGCCGAGCGCCAGGCAGGTCAACAACAAGTACCACCTTTTAACGTCTTTTGGTATGACGCGACCAGAGATCGAAAACCGGACCTTCCACTCTCCGGGGGGACGCTCTACCACTAGACCACGGAGGACGGGGATTGACATGAACATCCATCTTCACAATATGGATACGATGACACGACAACCATGTCAGCAAGCTAGTCGTCTCTTGCGACAAGCATTGGTTGCTGAAGAACAATTCTAACAAGATCTTTACGGGTCTGGTGGAGGTGAGGTGAAATGGGGTTTAACGTCGCCTCCAAGAAAATTGCACTTATATAGTGACGTGCATGCATGCGTGTGCGTGGCTGCTTGTACTAGTCCGGACTGATGCCGATTTATAGTGCTAGCTCACTGAGATGCCATGCCGCAGTTTAACATGAATACCCCACTCAGACACAGTATACTGACTCCGAGCCGACCAGTCCTTGTTTTAGCCCCTTAATGCCGAGCGCCAGACAGGGTAACAACAAGTACCATCATTTAACGTCTTTTGGTATGACGCGGCTGGGGATCGAACCCCGGACCTTCCGCTCTCCCGGCGGACGCTCTTCCACTAGACCACGGAGGCGGTCCGGGTCTGATGGAAGGCATGCAACACGCATATGCCACAAAGTTAGGACTTAGTTCATGGGTAGCTATGGTACCGAAAAGAAATCTTAAACTCATTAACTCACCCTGATCTCAGAACAGGAAACCTGCCACCCTTCGAATTCAAAGCATCACAAGATTCGGGCCTGATGCCTTTGTCCTTAAGTCCTAGAGGTTTAAAAAATCATATGTTAAAGCGTTTCGTCATCAAGCATGCAACATCCTAATTAGGGAAACAGCTGGGCGCTGGACTGGTTGACGTTTTACCGTGTGTTTCTTGTTTTGCGTGAGCGAGTAGGGTTTAACACGGCTTTTAACATTATTCTAGTTGTATCACGGCGTGTCAGCTTAATTAGGGAGGAAAGCCCGAAGTGATGCAGGTCTTAGACGTTTACCACTTCGGTGAAACCCACGAACACGGGTATGGTACTGACAAACCTAGAAACATAATCGGGGCGAACCGCGATTCGAACCAACAATCATAGGTTTACGGTATGCCCAAGGGCCGCAACTCTTCACAGCGAATTGCGGTGCTTTAGACCACTGGGCAAACCGTGCCCACTTTTCTTGTTTAACGCCGCACTCGGCAATATTTCAGCTATATGACGACAGTCTATAAATCGAATCTGGACCGAACAATCCATTAGTTGACATGAGCATCGATCTACGCAATTGGGATACGATTGCATGCATCAACCAAGTCAGCGAGTCTTGACTATCCACTCCATCTAAGCTCCTCTTACAAGCATAGTCGCCTTTTACGCAAGCATGGGTTGCTAAAGACCCTGTAATCCGGATCTATATCCTTTGAACCAAATTTACAAAAAAACATGTTTGTCTCGACTGCCCCGTGTCAATTGCTTTTGAGCCCAATTATTTCCTGGTTGGTTGGGTTCGTTGTTTTACGCCGCACTTAGCAATATTCCAGCTATATGACGGCGGTCTGTAAATAATCGAGTCTGGACCAGACAATCCAGTGATTACTATCATGAGCATCGATCCACGCAATTGGGATCGATGACGTGCATCAACCAAGTCAGCGAGCCTAACCACCCAATCCCGCGTTAGTCGCCTTTTACGACAAGCATAGTCGCCTTTTGCGGCAAGATGGGTTGCTGACGACCTATTCTACCCCGGATCTTCACGGGTCTACAGGTTCCCGGCATCACACAGGTCGTAAGAGGCGATAAAAATGGATGGTGTAGTTTGATAGGAGTCATCGTATCCCGACTGCGTGGAGGGTTCGTTATTAGCGAATTGTCGAGCCGTCACATTGCCAAGTGCGGCATTAAAAAAGATGATCACAATTAGATAAGAAATATATCACTAGTGTTAGTGTAGCTCGACTTGGTACACCTGGTTGTGCTGAAGTTTGCACTACAAAGTAAAGTTTTCGCAAAGAGCAGTTATTACCGGTATAAGTCGTTTACTTGAAATATTTATCACTTAAATATACACATACCTAGAGTGACCGCCTGCAGCCTCACCATCTTGCCTGCCGGAGCCGCGGAGCCAAGTTTCCTCCCAATCACATCCACGATGTACAAATGGATGATGGACTTGCTCTTAGGGGGTAAATTTCCAGCGATCACCTTTGCTGGGTTGATTCTGCAATGGTTTCATATTGGCAGTAACATTTTATTGCACAAATGCGTCCACATGAATAAATACATTCGTGGCTACGTGGTCTTTTTAAGTCGCTGTACCGGCACTATCAGTAGAAACAGTTAACTACATCTGCCTACTTAGTGACCACGTCGATCAGGTCCTCCATAAAAATATATCACCAAAGATTTATATTGCGTGTTAATCCAAACACGAGACGGAACATTGATTAAGCTTGATTAAGCTGGGTTACACGTTGTTTTGAAACGTTTTTCAGTTAAATCACGTTTTATTTGGCTTCGTGAGGAAAGCCTGAAGCCGTGCCTGCCTTAGATGTTTGAAATTTTGCTAAAGGCACGGTGCTGTCAAATTAGGATACGCTTATTGTGGGGTAACTACCCGATACCTTTGGTATATTCTACAACTTTGGTTGTTGTGGGTTTGTTGTTTAACACCACACTCTACAATATTCAAGCTATATGACGGCGGTCTAAATAATCGAGTCTGGAACAGACAATCTAGTGATTAATATCATGAGCATCGAACCACGCAATTGGGATCGATGACATGCTTCATCCAAGTCAGCGAGCCTGACCACCCGATCCCGTTAGTCGCCTTTTACGGCAAGCATGGTTCGCTGAAGACCTTTTCTACCCCGGATGTTCACACAGCATCGGAAACCATGCACGACCTGTGTCCCTTTCAGATAACCGCCCCTACAATGCGACACTAGACGGTTGTGCAAAGCCAGAGACTAACGGGATCGGGTGGTCAGGCTCGCCGACTTGGTCGATGCATGTCGTATCCCAAATGGCGTGGTGGCAATTAATGGATTGTCTGGTCCAGACTCGATATACACTACGCAGTCATATAGCTGAAATATTGCCGAGTGTGGTGCTAAACAGTAAACAAAACTAGTTTCTACCCAGAAGCTACACTTCGGTTTAACGCACAAATCAATCCGTCCTTTGTCGGCTGGAGTGTCTGGAAAATTTAAATTGGACCAATTTTTAAAAATGAGAAATACAGCCTGGCAACGATGTTGGTTGTTTAACGCCGCACTCAGCAATATTCCAGCTATATGACGGCGGTCTGTAAATAATCGAGTCTGGACCAGACAATCCAGCGATTAATATGAGCATCGATCCACGCAATTGGGACCGATGACATGCATCAACCAAGTCAGCGAGCCTGACCACCCGATCCCGTTAGTCGCTTTTTACGGCAAGCATAGGTTGCTGAAGACCCATTCTACCCGGAATCTTCACGGGTCGGCAACGATGTGGACCCACGAGACGTACCCAGGGCTGACGGTGACGGAACCGCTTTTCTTATTGGCGGCTGGCTGGAAGGAGCAGCTGATGGTGTAGTGCTCATCGTACTGGTGGATGCGACTGCCAGGAGCACCGTACCCAACAAACACTTGGATTGTGAACACCAGTGCGTCTTTCGCTTTCTGAAAAACACAATTGAAACTAATTCTCTTTGAAACAAGGGTTTTCTTTACCGATGTACTGACGAGCCGCCATGATGTAAGGAAGCCTTTTAGGGCCATTCGTTTGTTTTTTTTATTGTTTTCGATACTATCTTGAAATTTCAACTTAGTATCGAAATATTTTTTAAAAATTAAACAAATGACCCTAAAAAAGGCTTTCGTAATGATGTCTATCAAACCGAATAAAAAAATATTTGTTGCAGTTCTGAAATTCATGCCTTGATTAACTTTTATACATTACATTTTGGCTCCGATACGAGGTACATGGAATTTCACACACTAGTTCTCACTTGCTAGAGACGAAGTATTCGATTACATCTGGAAACAAAACGATATGTTTTTATGCTGTTTTTATGTTAGTGTTTGTATTTTAGGTTAGTGTCGGCTTTTTACGAGTGAGCGAGTTCGGTTAAACGCCGCTTTGAACAGTATTCCATGCATATCACGTGTCGGCTTGATGTTGGGGGATGCTCGAAATGATGCAGGTCTCGAGACGTTTACCACGTTGGTGAAACCTACGAGCACGGGTGTGGTGCTGACAAACATAGAAACGGGGATGAACCGGTTTTCGAGCCCAAGGTCATGGCCTACCCAAGGAACGCAACTGCTTATGCGGCGCCTCACGATTGTGCCATGCGTCTTTAAACTACACATAGTAAAACGCTTTGACAGGAATTGTAAAACCCGAGGGCGACAGATGGAGTTAGTAAAACGGAGGAGCCTCTTGTCCATTAGTGAGTGAGTTGGGTTTTACGCCGCTTTTAACAGTATTTCAGTTATATCGCGGCGTGTCCGCTTAATGTGGGAGGAAAGCCCGATTGAAGCAGGTCTCGGACGTGTACCACTTCGGTGAAACCCACGAGCACGGTGCTGACAAAACTAGAAACATTATTGGGGAGAACCGGGATTTGAACCCACAATCGTAGGTTTCTGGCGTGCCCAAGGGACGCAACTCTGCACAGCGAATCGCGGCGCCTTAGACGGCTGGGCCACCCGTGGCCCCCCCTCTTAGCCATTACTTGATATCTGATGGTATGAGGGGCGGTCGAGTGGCCTAGTGGTTAAAGCGTTAGCTTCGTCACGCCGAAGACCCGGGTTCGATTCCCGACATGGGTACAATGTGTGACGCCTATTTCTGGTGTCCCCCCGCCGTGATATTGCTGGAATATTGCTAAAAAACGGCGTAAAACCATACTCACTGATGGTATGGATAATCAACTTTTGGACCCACGTAGATCCGGGGTAGAACAGGTCTTCAGCAACCCATACTTGCGACTATCCTGTTAGAGGCGACTTATGGGATCGGGTGGTCAGGCTCGCCGACTTGGTCGATGCACGTCATCGCATCACTAGTTACCTATCCAGCTTCTAGTATGCCGCTTCGTCACCTTGGACGTACAAAGACGAAATCTAGAGTAAACACTGAATAAACCTACCACAAATTTACACTTGGAGGTTCCCCCGCCGGCAACTGGGTAGGACACCGGCAACGTATATTCCACGCCATTGCTGGAGACGAAGTCCACCATCTTACCTCCAGCACAGGTGGCCTTAGCTCCGGTTTCGTAGTCGGTGACTAGTTTGACGACGGCGTCACCGACTCCATTACTGCCACACGCAGGATTAACTGCAACAAAAACCAGGGTTTTATCTAAGACTCTAAACTTTGTAGCTTTGGCAGACAAATGTAAAAACCTACCTTTGTCCAAATTCGGGATTTTAAATGCTTATTAAATAAATGGCATGTTAATATATCCGGAACATTTAGGATCATGAATATTTTGGGGACCATTTTTGAAGTGATTTGGTTGTTAAAAGCTGAATAATATTCCAGCTATATGACGGCGGTGTTTAAATAGAGTCTGGACCAGACAATCCAGCGTTTGATATCATGAGCATCGATCCACTGAAGACTTGTTAAGACTGAAGACTTTAAATAAAATTGTTTGCTCAATGTCCAAAAGAAGCCATGATCACCGTTTCGGTCCCATTACATTAGCATGTATATCGAGTAGGCAAGTAAAAAATTCATATTACAATTTACACCTGGCCTGGACCGTTTGTAGTTTCAGATTGATCTATATAGTATATACATACTGTGCATTATATGTCCCGGTGGTACAATTGCCTGGGTGGTAGCCTGTGAAAAAAAGGCATGCATGTGAGCGAGCTTTTCCTTGATCCGTCAGGCCGAGATAGTGATGGTCAAAGTACAGTTAAAACAAATCAAGGCATTCATTAAATTGTGACCACCCAGTCTAACATGAGTTTGGGAAATAATCGATATTTATCGATTTCAAATCCAAACATTTCCGAGCCGTATTGGAAGACGTGGAAAGGCAATATTTACATAAATACTTCCTTTTCAATCATTGTTGATATGCAATCCCACACGTTTTCGAGCCTCATCTGTTGTCTAGCTCCTAACTAATACGACACCACGCGCTTTACGAGGAAAGCAAGGTAGACGCATCGAAGCCCACAGTGTTCGCCACTTGTATGTTGCGCATTGAGCTAAACGAGGTTAAATATTCAATCAGTAGTTAAAAACTTACCCATCTCTCCACAAATGCATTTACTTGGTTAAAAGTATATTATCGTCGATCCCAACTTCAGATTGACAAACTACTAAAATAGCAATAGCACACCAACCTTTAGAATTTTTTGCGTTTTGTTTTTGTTTGTTGTTTAACGCCGCACTCGGCAATATTCTAGCTATATGACAGCGGTCTGTAAATAGAGTCTCAACCTGACAATCTAGTGATCAATATTATGAACATCGATCCATGCAATTGGGATCGATGCATGCATTAACCAAGTCAGGGAGCCTGACCACCCGATCCCGTTAGTCACCTCTTACAAGCATAGTCACCTTTTAGGGCAGGCACAGGTTGCTGAAGACCTATTATACCCCGGATCTTAACGGAAACGTGTGGTTACAAAAATGGCCTTCGTAAAAATAATCCTATAACGCCATGAAGTAACTTCAGAAATATTGATTGCGCCCAGTGCAGCAATCGCTCTGATCCTCTTTCAATCGTAATGGATCGAATCACTGAATGTATCAAGACCGAAGAATGGAAAAATAGTCATGCTCGAAATAGAGACAGGAGAGATGAACAACACGGACAGAGTGAGCGAGTTATTAAAACAAATAAATAAATACTTAACGTTGCATCGGTATTATTTTAGCGATGTGGCGAACAGAGCGAGGGCCATTATAGCAGTAAAGGTGGGATTCGAACCCAAGGCAACACGTGTAATACTTACACTTCTGAAGAGAATTTACAAAAAAATATACATACCATTATTGAAGAATAAACGCATTAAATACATATTAGAATGAATACGCTTTGATGTCAAATGCTAGTCAATTGCGAAATGTACCGAGCCTTCAACCAGTGAAACAACATTTTCAAATTCAACTGCTGATTAGAATGAGGTTTTTTTTAAATACTAAATCATTTGTTAAAAAGCATTTTACAGACCATGTAGCTAAGAATCGCCAAGATAGTCACACGAGCTGGCATTTTGGCCTTTGGGGGGGGGGGCTGCAAAGAAAAATACATCCGATTAAATTGCTATTCATGTAAAACAAAGCATATTGTTCATCATTGCATTTAATGTATATCCCATTGGATGCAATTGGTACAGAATGAACATTTCTCAGTAAATATTTAAACAACATTAAAGGAGACAACTGATTCAAAATCTTACCTCAATTCTCTCAGCTCTGACTCGGCACGTGCTACGAGATAATGGTTCCACGGTCGTTTATATACCACAGGCAACCGTGCGCGGAAAGCAAAGAGCACGTTTTGCACGGGATTGCGTTTCGGCGATTTTTAATTTATTTTCCGGGAAATTCGAGTTTTCTATAGTTCTTGCAAATATTACCTCTTTTTAATTGATACCCGTAAAGATTCGGGGTAGGTCATCAGCAACCCATGCTTTTCGTAAAAGGCGACTATGCTTGTCGTAAGAGGCGGTGAACGGGATCGGGTGGCACGTCTCGCTGACTTGGTTTAATGCATGTTATCGTATCCCAATTGCGTGGATCGATGCTCATAAGGGCTGGGACGGGTTACTCGGGTACTCGGGTCGGGTGGGTACTGAGTAGGACCCGGGGTACCACAGGACTACCCGGACCCTTGGTTAGTCACGTGATTATATTGTTTAATGGCACAAATTATCTAGAACTTTATGGTTACACTATGAGTGACAAATGTTCACATTTCTTGCCGACTATGCACACATTCCTTCTGACCTTATATGTTTGCATAAAGATATAACTTCAGTCAACTTAAGGTGAGGTGACCTGAAATGGGGTTTAACGTTGCGTCCAAGATTATTGCGGGGCGGTCGGGAAGCCTAGTGGTTATAGCGTTAGCTCGTCACGCCGAAGACCCGAGTTCGATTCCCGACATGGGTACAATGTGTGAAGCCCATTTCTGGTGTCCCCCGCCGTGATATTGCTGGAATATTCCTAAAAGCGGCGTAAAAACCAAACTCACTCACACTCACCCAAGATTATTGCATTTATATAGCGACGTGCATATACACGTGTGTGTTTGTGTGGCTGCCTGTACTAGTCCGGACTAGCTAGTGCTAGCTCACTGAGATACTATGCCGCACTTTAACATGAATCCCCCACTCAGACACAGTATACTGACTCCGAGCCGACCAGTCCTTGTTTTAGTCCCTTAATGCCGAGCGCAAGACAGGGCAACAACAAGTACCATCTTTTAACTTCTTTTGGTATGACGCAGTCTGGAATCGAACACCGGACCTTCCGCTCTCCGGGCGGACCCTCTACCCCAAGACCACGGAGGCGGTCTCCGTCAACTTCAGTGTATGCATGACCAGATCATTTGATACCTGAATCTAAATACATTTTGACAGGAGTACGGTCAAACGTTTCCCAGTTGGACATTTTGTACCTATCTCTTGAGACCTGCAGGTGGGTACCCGGTTAAGGTCGGGTAATAGTGGGAGTGGGTACCCGGGAAATAAATTTGGATTCGTGCCAGCCCTAATGCTCATGATGTCAATCACTGGATTGTCTGGTCCAGACTCGATTATTTCACAGACCGCCGCCATATGGCTGAAATATTGCTGAATGCGGCTTTAAACAACAAACAAACAAATAATTGATACTCATCGTGTATATTTTCTTCTGCATCTTTAATTATGCCGCTTGGCCAATCGGCACCATTCCCGTGATCGTAGGTGTCACAAAAGTGATGAACATAAACGACTTTGTGATTGACTCCGCGATCAAATGGATAGAGTGAGTGAGTGAGTTATGTTTAACGCCGCTTTTAACAGTCCTCCAGCTATATCACGGCGTGCCAGCTTAATGTGGGAGGACCTGATGCAGGTCTCAGACGTTTACCACTTCGGTGAAACCCACGGGCACAGGTATGGTGCTGACAAACCAAGAAACATAATCGGGGCGAACCGGGATTCGAACCCATAATCATAGGTTTCTGGCGTGCCCAAGGGACGCAACTCTGCACAGCGAACTGCGCCACCCGTGCCCCCAAATGGATAGAGCGTAGAACCGGAGAGTGAAATGTTGGTGGTTCCATCCTCTGGCAGGACCATATCAAATGACGTAAAAATATGGTAATTAGCGTAGCCCTTCATTGGGCTTGGCATTAAAACGATAAAACAAGGACTGGTCGGTATACTGCGTCTAAGTTAGGTATCCATGTTAAACTGTGGCATGGTGAGGTGAGGTGAGGTGAAATTGGGTTTAACGTCGCGTCCAAGATTATTGCACTTATATAGCGACGTGCATGCACGTGTGTGTGTGTGTGTGTGTGTGTGTGTGTGTGTGTGTGTGTGTGTATGGCTGCTTGTACTAGTCCGGACTGATGCCGATTTATAGTGCTAGCTCACTGAGATACCATGCCGCAGTTTAACATGAATACCCCACTCAGACACAGTATACTGACTCCGAGCCGACCAGTCCTTGTTTAAGCCCCTTAATGCCGAGCGCCAGACAGGGTAATAAGAAGTACCATCTTTTAACGTCTTTTGGTATGACGCGGCCGGGGATCGAACCCCAGACCTTCCGCTCTCCGGGCGGACGCTCTACCACTAGAGCACGGAGGCGGTCTGTGGCATGGTATGTCTGTGGGTTAGCGCTTTAAAATCGGATAAGAACAAACAGTCATTAATGCTTGTACACGTGCATTCTTGTCGCTATATGAGTACGAATCGTAAACACGAGTTTGAAACCCACTTTACCTCACCAACGTTATTTTTCCACACCTTATCACTATGCTTGTGGCAAGCCTGCGACCCGATCACGTTAGTCGCCTCGATTATGTATAGACTGCCGTCATACAACTGGATTATTGCTGAGTACGGCGTTAAACAACAACCAAACAAACTTTCATTATCTCAGTGTAATTAGAGTTATCAATACCTACTAACTTGGTACAAGTCATACAATTTGAATAAAAATGCTGGGAAGAAGAAACTATCATGAAATGGCCATTCGATGGTTGGTTGGTTGTTTAACGCCGCACTCAACAATATTCCAGCTATATGACGGCGGTCTGTAAATAATCGACCAGACAATCCAGTGATCAATATTGATAGGCATTGGGATCGATGACATGCATCAACCAAGTCAGCGAGCCTGACCACCCGATCCCGTTAGTCGCCTTTTACGACAAGCATAGTCGCCTTTTACGGCAAGCATGGGTTGCTGAAGACCTATTCTACCCCGGATCTTCGCGGGTCGGTCATTCTATGGAAATTTAGATGACATGTGTAACAAAGTTGTGTGTTTGGACCTGTTTCGGTTTGGTTTCGATCTGTTTTGATCTTAGTAACATTTCGATAACGTTTGTTATTTCTTGGTAAAATCCAATTTTCAAATGTATACTTTGTATTGGCCGGCGGTTACGCAGACCAAGAAACTGTTAGCCCAACCTTGCTCCCATTTAACTGTCAGGATTTGTGGACAGGAAACTTTTGGTCAGCACCATAACCATACTATGTTAGTCATAGAAGCTCGATTGTGTTTCTGGGTTTGTCAGCACCATACCCGTGCCCGTTGGTTTCACCAAATGGTAAACGTCTAAGACCTGCATCACTTGGAGCATTCCTTCCACTCACTGTAGCCGTAATCGAATATTTACATTACGGTAATGTTATAGCAATACTTTTGATCATTTTAGCATTTAACAACATTAACTCACTTTATTCAAGTGCCCCGATTACTGGGTAATTTGGGACACTCATGACATACATTATTTCTGTGCCATAGCATTCGTCACCACTCGCCCCTTTCCGTAACCTGCAAGAAGATTGTCCCCCTATCGAAGAATGTTATGTGCGAAATTGCATCTGAAATATATGTTATATATGGGGAAATATTTGTGAACCATTACGCAACGAGTTGACAATTGTTTCAGGTATGCCTGTTTGCGCTAAGACGGAACCCGGTCGCAAAAATGGCCACGAGAGGGGCACGAGTCGCTATTCGGCTCGTCCCGGAATAACACGAGTTGGTCACGAATGGTGCCATAGGTTACGGTTGAATCCACGCAGTGGAAAGAGCGTCTGCGCGGACAGCGAAAGGTTGGTTCATCCCCGGCCACGTCAGACCAAAGGACGTTAAAGAATGGTACTTGTTGTTACCCTGCCTGACGGTCGTCATTAAGGACTGAATTGTATACGCTTTTTTACTGATAACATTCTTGTTGATCAACACTTGTTATTATATAATTCTATTCTTTAGCTAATGTCAGGTCAGCTTCTGACTTTACCAACTGCCGTGGAGGAAAAGACAAGCGAGAGGGCGTATTCTTTTCCCATGTGGTGGAATAAGAGATGATTTCCTATTGTAAAATCTCTCTTAAAGAAGGTGAAATGCCAGGTTGGGTTCGTTTCAATATGATCTTGTGATAATTTGAAAGTTTTTAAAAATTATTTTAGGTTTACGAATCAATACAAATTACTTGCACTGAAATTACAACGGCAGTACACAATAGAGTCATAGTACAAAAGTCAGTGTCAGCATCAAATACAAAAAGTGAGCTGTGATAGCAAAACACAGTGATAATAGAATATTCACCCAGCGGCGACAGTGATAAACTTCCGAGAAAGGCCTAGGTAGGGAATCCGGGGTGATATGTGATCTTCACATGAAAGCTGGTCTTGATGTATTGATGTATGTGTGAGGTATGAGATAGGGACGCGCCCGTTTAACCCCCCTAACTTCTGCTAACTAGTACAACATTCCTGAAAACTAACTATTGTCCAAATACAATGCAATGAGCTTCTTCTGAGTCCTAACGGAAACAATGTAAGACAGTTACAATCATTGTTTAACAATAAAATACACTGCAATATTGCCACAATTAATTTGTTAAAATGTTGACTATATATCCAGGTGAGCTACAGTGTCGTGGAACTACGTTTGCATTTTCAAATGACCCAGGCATAAATCATGCCCATAAAGCTAAATAATAATCACATGCACGTTTGAAATTCATTTCCAAATGCATTTTGAAACATAATATGCAGATACATCAGTCTTTTGAGGATGACTCAAAACATTCGAGATTAATAATTCATGTTTCTACAGATATTGGTATAAACAAGGACCGCTGTGTTTGTGGTTTCATTACTTATTACGTTACATTGACGTTATATATTTACAATCATTTCTGTCTGAAAAAATGTTTCCAATCAGATGTGAATTATATACACGAACAAAGAAATCCTCAGACGTCATCAGATGAAAGGGACTGTTGACAAAGGGATCAAAGTGTATGTATGAAGTTTCTATTTTTTCTCACGTTTATGAAAGTAGGGCTTGTGAAAAGTAGAATAGGAAGTAACATAGAAATAACATAGAGTGGAACATGCATGTTCACAAATTTCCAGACCCGTGAAGATCGGGGGTAGAATAGGTCTTCAGCAACTTGCTTGCCGTAAAGGGCGACTATGCTTGTCGTAAGAGGCGATCGGGTGGTCAGGCTCTCTGACTTGGTTGATGCATGCCATCACTGGATTGTCTTATCCAGACTCGATTATGTACAGACCGCCGTCATATAGCTGGAATTAATATTGCTGAGTCCGGCGTTAAACCAACCAACCAACCAACATATGTTTCAACTGTGCCATATATGCTTTCAATTTGAAACAAAGAATATACATAGGCGCGTACATACTGTATACAGACACAACACAATATATATTTTGTCACAGTTATATATCGTATGATGAGTGAGTGAGTATGGTTTTACTCCGCTTTTAGCAATATCCCAGCAATATCACGTCAGGGGACACAAAAAAATGGCTTTATACATTGTGCCCAGGTGGGGAATCGAATCCGGTTCTTCGGGTTGACCAGTCAACGCTTTAACCTCTAGGCTACTACACCGTCCTACAATCATTGGTTATGAAAATAAATCTTGTACTGCTGATTTCAACACTAGACATGCGTAAAATACTCTCCTTGGTGTGTATCGGAAACGTTTGCGTTTACATCTTCGGGCACAAGACTGTTTCCTACCAAAGTATTGAAACATCATACAAACGAACAGGATCTACAGCACAGGATGTGCACAGGATACCACATTCGCTGTATTTGGGGTTGGGTGGGGTAATAGAGGGGGTATGCAGATTTGTTTTCAGTAGACTGCCTACTTGTAGCTATTGCTGCTGCGAAATAGTTTTTTGTGCTCTTAAAGAAGTTTTTTTTTTCTGCTAACCTAATATGACACCGTATACGGCAACTAAAGACACCATAACTAATAATGTCACAATGACCATGACAGACTGATGAAGACACAGTGGGTTTCGGTACATTGCCTCCTCATCATATTGAGGGTCAGTGGAAGTGTCGGAACATCTCCATGCCACAGGGATGTCCAGTTTCGTTGGAGTAATTTCAGATTAAAATCAGCGAAACATCGACCTTTGATCCCTCTGTATGCTGCCCATCTTATCCTGTGCGCTGGACATTGTTCGTCAGATGACGAATGTGTTGGCATAAGAGCAGACAAAAATGACATGGAATGCAGCACATTGGCGAAGATACTCGAAGGTGAAGGATTTATCTGGGAACGGAAGTCAGGTACACAGACATTAAGATTTCATTTTGATCTTGAGCTGCTATGTTCTGAAGAACTACCAAAAACAATATTGAAGTAGTTTCTACCTACGTGCTACTGCCAAAACAGATTTCATAACAAACCACAGTTTGAGATCTAGCGAAATATAGCCTGAGGGATATTCCTTATCTGGGGTCATTAAGTCAACTACAGTAAACTACGTTTATAACGAACACACTTATAATGAACTGACCAAAACAACGAACTTATTTTTGGTCCCGGCCATTTGTTGTAGATACTCAGTTTGTTGTTTAACGCCGCACTCAGCAATATTCCGGCTATATGACGGCGGTTGTATATATGCTGTACATATGCTTATTACGAATTACGGTTATTACGAACTAAAATTAGTGATCCCTCTGAGTTCGTTATAACAGTAGTTTGCTGTACTTTTAACTTTCCAATTAGATGTAATCCAACATGGATGCCATCAAACAAATGCATCTTGCTTTGAACTTTCAAATGGCGTCCTTAATAACAAAACAACGCATTTGTTTTTCTTCTTGCATTATTCAGTACATGATGAGAAACATGATTTATTTCTTTTGTTCTTATTTCTTCTAGAAATTTTGGCAGAGCCTAAATATAAGGCCACTGAAAAGACTAGTGATTTAAGGATCAAGTCCAAGGCTTCATGTTTACTTAGTGCAAGCGTTTTACCCGGGCAATGGATACGAAAAGGGGGGTTGATAAAAAGCAAACTAAGATGGTACGATAGAAATACTGGAAAGACGAAGCTATGGCGTGCTTCAGCAGATGCTGTCGGGGATCCCAGTCAGTGGGTGACTGGTTCTGTGTTAGCTTCCTCAACAACTGTCATCCTCACTCTGGCAATGCCACCCACATTGTGTTCTGGGAAGCTCTTCAGTGAATTCACGTGCATGCCAGTGCCTCCAAGCTGTAAGTACACAAAAATCAATAGGTACAGCAGCTGGTTCGACCACAAGTTAATTATATGTATACTAACGACAAACAAAATGGGAATTAACTGGTTGAGTGTAGCTATCGTTGAGGTGTACATTTACAATACCGCTACGTTGCATCTGAACGCAACATCTAATCACAAAACCATGCATGACAATTTCACATAATTCATGAACACCATGTGATGTGCCAATACCCAAACCAAAGTGTGGCACCTGGAGGTGAACTCACGATCACTAAAACAATGGAGCTTAGCAGACGCCTAAAATGCGCCGAGGTTGTATCTCAATGAACAGACAAAGTGGCGAATTGTTGGTACGATAAGTGGATGGGGGATGATTGGCAAATCCAAATCCCGTCAAACGGGTTCTGTTGCAGTAAGACCTGAGCGTGGCTGACCCGAAACAAAGGCATCAAGACAAGAACGTCACATTACGATAATTGCACTACCCAACAGATTCAAATCTGCTCCTGTCATCAATTGAGAATTCCGTAAAAATAACATAAAGGCGAATTTTAACACCTACCGTTAAACACCGGGTCTATGCAATCCGCCTGAAAGAAAGGCGCCCTGTGAAAGGTTTGGCCCTAACAGCTTCTCATGGGCGGCAAATATTGGTTTGTGCTTGGAACTCTACGGAGAGTTATGCACCAATAGCGTTGCACCATGTTTACAGACGAATCAAGGTTTTGCCTCCGATTCAAATATGGCAAAAAACGTTGTTGGCAATGTAGCGGCGATCGGTATGCCAGGGCAACAACTCTTGGCCATGATGGGTTCGGGTGGTATTGTCATGATGTGGGGTGGTATCAAACACGACAGGCGACAGGCGAACTAATTTAGTTATTCAGGCGGTATGGCGGGCAATACCACCGGCCACCATACGCAAGTTAATCAGCAGCATGCCATCAATGTGTCGTGCATGTATCGACCAACATGGAAGACATACCAGACATAATTCTACACGCCCAAAATTAATTTCACACACATTAATCGGCTTTACACTTTCCCTATTATTTCATCAGTTCTCTTATTTTTTGTCAATAGCATATTTGGGTATCTCCTTTGGTATCTCCTTATTATGGTTTCAAATTCAATAAATATGAATGTTGCTAATTTCAGCATAAAACAACAAAATTATGTTCGATGTACGAAAGATAATATTCTTTGTTAGACTTGCAAGCAGGGCGTGGAGTCATCCCACAGATGACAACCTTATCTTGTAAGCATGCTGACAGGGTTAACCTCTTTGGTCATGTGGACAACGCATCCTACCATGGATCAGAAGGTCCGTGGTTCGAATCCCATCACGGGACTCGGAAATTTTATGGCCGCTCTTGACTCACCAGAAGGGAAATATTTTACATATCTTTGGCCATGAATGTTCCAGCAATTTAGTGGT
This sequence comes from Haliotis rufescens, assembly GCF_023055435.1. NCBI lineage: Eukaryota > Metazoa > Mollusca > Gastropoda > Lepetellida > Haliotidae > Haliotis > Haliotis rufescens. The sequence goes on along the minus strand of NW_025964372.1, from coordinate 37,885,884 downwards.
TATGATACGTTTTGTAGTGAACGTGTAATAAATAGCACATATTTATCGAACTCGCACTCGCGATCGATGCCTGCCTGACGCAACATGTTTGTTTGCCATTCTGGTTGTCACATGCTGTAACATTTCGAAAACAAAGACAACGAAGATGACAACGAAAGTGTCACATTGCATATGAATAATACACTACACTTTCAGGGGGCACGCTTCGAGGAATGCAGTTGCACCAAGATTACTTGTATGTGTCTGCTGGCACATCAATGTACCGTTTACAGATTAAACGACAGAAACTTTCACATCCAGAACTTTTCATGAAGGTATTGGATACACCTTCTGAGATAGCCATAGATGCACTGAACGGGAAAAGGTATTGTAATTTTCTAGTAAATTATCACAGAAAATCAAGCTCAGGTTTATATTGCTACAGAGCAATATGGTATGGGATAGAAAAGTAATAGGAAATTTTACGTATGCGAATGTCCGTTTTGTATGATACGTACGAGTTGTTTTGCAGTAGGAATGTAGACAGTAAAAAGCATATATACTGAGTCAAATTAAAAACTTCACATTTTAAAAAGTAATCCCATATATGATATACAACGGACAAATGTATCAGAGAAGGTATTTTTTAATCATTAATGTCCAAAGAAGGTTTTTAATTAACTGTGGTAACCATTATTTGTTCCAAGCACGTACGGTATTCGGTAATAACATCAACAGTTTAAATCATAAGTCCCAAGCACGAGAATCTGATGGCACACAAGTTCAGTAGCGTGTGATGCTTGAGAACACATGATTGGGAAGACGACACCATTGTTGCTGCAAAATGGTGCCAAGATCTTGCAAATTCTGTGGTTGGTTGGATGACAAGAAGCCTGGAACCTGCATTGCCACAGAAAGCACCCCACACCATGACACTTCCGCCTCGAAATCTGTTAACTTCCTGTACCCAACACTGGGCGTAACGTTCATGACGGCGCCTCCACACCCTCGCCCTATCAACAGCAAATCGAAGATTAAATCGGGATTCATCACTAAAGACGACTTGATTCCAATTCCTCTGAGTCCATAGTAAGTGTCGCTGTGCCCACAATTGACTTTGACGTCTGCGTAATTGAGTCAGAATCGGCCCGCAGTATTGCCGTCGTGCTTGAAGGTGAGCAGTTCTCAGACGGTTTCGTACAGTTTGCGCACTCAGTCTACCCCTAAACAGTTCATTTCTGGTTGATGTAGCCGTCAAAAATCGGTTACGGAGGTGACGTAAGACAATCTGAAGATCCTCTGCATGTGACGTCACACGTGGTCAACCTGGCAGAGGGCGATCAGCGGTGGTACCCGTTTGCTGTGGACGCGTCTGTAAATCATAAACAGTCCGTCGACTACAACCCATCGTCCTTGCGACTTCAGCTACGGACGTTCCCGTCTGCAACATGCCGATGGCACGTTCACGTACCATATTTGAAAGGCGTGGCATGACAAATGGCCGTAAAGACTTTTGTTTTCTTGTGTTTTTCTTTTTTTGTTAATGACTGCTAACAAGTATGGCTGAAAACACGTGCGGTATTATGGCCACGTGACCAGTTGCACGTGAAAAAACACTTTTGCCACTATAGTGCTGTGCACATAATTTTGATCGATTCACCTGCACAAAAACGGGTGTTATCTGAAGACAATACGTGGCCATTACTGTTTAAATACACAATAAGGGCCCACAATGATAACTGGTCAAAATGTTAAAATTTTAGGATTGTGAAGTTTTTAATTTGGTTCAGTATAGTTATCCAGACACATCCGTATTCTGTCTATGTCATTATGTATGTGTTTAGGAATCACTATCATATAGTGACGACACAAAAAGGTGAGCATATCCTTCCCAAAAGATAGCACTCATCACAAATACATGCACAATCAAGTCAAGTGTCAACACATGTCTGCCATAAACTCATTTGAAGCTTTACTGAGGCAGTAACCCTGATCTGCAACTTTCAAGCAAGAATCGTACGAATCTTCGTAGAAACAGAAAATTGTGCAATGTAAACACCAAAGGCTGGAGCTGCTGGAATATTGCTCAACATAAAGGGAAAGTTGAATTCAATTCTCTTGTCATACAGTCTTGTGGAGAACGTATTCTTACTCTGAATATTTATGCATAGATCGAAATATGAAACACAAACTGTCTCACTGGTCTCCTATATTCCTAGTTCAGGTGGGAAAATCAGTGGAAGAGAATTGGCTATGTGATGGTTATTGAACGAACCTCTAAAGATAAGATGTATACGTTTCGATGTAAAAGGAAAAGTGTATCTTAATTATGTTGAATGGATGTCATTATTGAAAGAGTTTGTTATGTTCAAGGGAGTGGCATGTTGTACTAAAATGGAATATAATACTAAATTTCATCCAACTGATTATCTTCTTCCAGGGTCATGTTCTGGAGTGAGGAGAGGTTTGGGCGCATAGGTCGAGCTCAGATGTACAGAAAGGAGGTTAAACGCATGGATCCCTTATATATCTGCAGTAACCATTTCACCTTCACCATTGATTCCACTAGTAAGTGCTTCTCACTGAAATACTATCTAACGCGGCATAGCCTTAAGGCCATCCATGTGGAAAAATGCAAATTACATGACGTGTGCAGAAATAAGATCATGGGTTTTCTGTTGCCATTGAGGTTGCTCGAACTCCGTGTGCAAAAGTCTGTCAAAGTTCGAAATGTTGTTTCGAGTTGATTCAGCCTCATAAATCCAATTTGATGTCAGTAATCTATGCATCTAAGTAGCAGATATTGTTGGGACGCTTTGTTAAAACCAACATCGTGATCTATGAAAACACAATGCCATTTAGAAAGTTGTCAAATGTAACTAAGGTTATATTTGGGATAACACTCTCTTAGTAAAGTACAGATTCTCGAACTTCTGTACCACCTCTGTGGTAGGTATTTAAATATACACTGGATTTCCTCGTACTATTTCTCCCAGGAATCTATGAAACCAGATAGCGATAAGCGAAATGAATACTAAATGCATATCAAATAATAATAATAACGTTAATGACACAAATGCCACAACGTGCTAGAATGTGGGCAAAACATAAATGTTGGTTGTTTGAGTGAGTGAGTGAGTGAGTGAGTGACTGAGTGAGTATGGTGTAACGCCGCTTTTAGCAATATTCCAGCATTACACGGCGGGGGACACCTTAAATGGGCTTCACACATTGTACCCATGTCGGGAATCGAACCCGGGTCTTCGGCGTGACGAACGAACGCTTTAACCACTAAGCTACCCGACCACCCCGTTGGTTGTTTGTGTTAAAAAGCAGCTATGCGATTTATTTGAATTTTGAAATATTTAAAGACAACGATTGTATAACAATCATTTTGTTTATTTGTTTGTTGTTTAACGCCGCACTTAGCAATATTCCAGCTATATGACGGCGGTCTGTAAATAATCGAGTCTTGACCAGATAATTCAGTGATTGACATCATGAGCATCGATCAACGCAATTGGGATCGATAACATGCATCAACCTAGTCAGCGAGCCTGACCACCCGATCCCGGTAGTCGCATCATACGACAAGCATAGTCGCCTTTTACGGCAAGCATGGGTTGCTGAAGACCTATTCTACCCCGGAATCTTCACGGGTTGTAACAATTATCAAATTACCATCGTAACAACAAGGGCGATCATTAATTATGAGATTACGTGAGTGAGTGAGTTGGGTTTAACGCCGCTTTTAACAGTATTCCAGTTACATCACGGCGTGTCAGCTTAATGTGGGAGGAAAGCCCGGAAAGCCCTGCAGGTCTCAGACGTTTACCACTTCGGTGAAACCCACGAGCACGGGTATGGTGCTGACAAACCTGGAAACATAATCGGGGCGAACCGGGATTCGAACCCACAACCATAGGTTTTTGACGACTGGGCCACCCGTGCCCCCTATGAGATTACGAATAACGTAGTGAGAGAGTGAGTTGGGTTTAACACCGCTTTTAACAGTATTCCTGTTATATCACGGCATACCAGTTTAATGTGGAGGAAAGTCCGACGTGATGCAGGTCACAGACATTTACACATTTGGTAAAACCCACCAGAACGGGCATGGTGCTGACAATCCTTGAAACATAATCGGGGTGAACAAGGATTCGAACCCACGATTATGAATTCTAGCGGACCCAAGGGACGCATCTCTGCTCAGCAAATTGCGGAGCTTCAGACGAATGGGCCACCCGTCCCCCCTAATGACGTAGTAGAAATGCAGAGATGTGTCAACTAGTAGGAATGTTATAGATTCAGTGTTGTTTGTGTTGTTAGAATTCAGGGTAATCTGCATAGGGGCTTGTCGTTGGTTGGTTGGTTGGTTGTTAAACGCCGCACTCCGCAATATTCCAGCTGTATGACGGCGGTCTGTAAATAATCTAGTCTGGACCACACAATCCAGTGATTGATATCATGAGCATCGATCCACGCATTTGGGATCGATGACATGCATCAACCAAGTCAGCGAGCCTGACCACCCGATCCAGTTAGTCGCCTCTTACGACAAACACATTTGCCATTTACGGCAAGCATGGTTTGCTGAAGGCCCATTCTACCCCGGATCTTCACGGGTCGGCTTGTCAGTGATTATAACGTTAGTGGGGGCACGGTTGGCCCAGTCGTCTAAGGCGCCGCGATTCGCTGTGCAGAGTTGCGTCCCTTGGGCACGCCAGAAACCTATGATTGTGGGTTCGAATCCCGGTTCGCCCCGATTATGTTTCTAGGTTTCTCAGCACCATACCCGTGCTCGTGGGTTTCACCGAAGTGGTAAACGTCTGAGACCTGCATCACTCCGGGCTTTCCTCCCACATTAAGCTGACACGCCGCGATATAACTGGAATATTGTTAAAAGCGGCGTTAAACCCAACTCACTCACTCCACACACTATAACGTTAGTGTTGTATTATCTGGTTTCAGATCACGTGATGTACTTGCTGACTAATGACAAAACGTTGATGTTGATGCGAGACATACATGCAGTGAAAACGACCCCAGTTCCAACTATCCTCAAAGTTGTCCCCTTCCCATGGCCATTTACCAAGTTACAGATTTTGATAAATGGGGTATATCTATTTTGGCCCAAGAAAAGGTGAGTTTGCATACACAATTCTTAATCAAGTATGTTAGTTCGGTGTTAAATGTGTTAGTTACACTGTCTCGTTAGTAGAATTGACCCGTGAAGATTCCGGGGCACAATAGGTCTTCAACCACCCATGCATGCCGTAAAAAGGCGACTATGCTTGTCGTAAAAGGCGACTAACGGGATCGGGTGGTCAGGCTCGCTGATTTGGTTGATGCATGTCATCGATCCCAATTGCGTGGATCGATGCTCATGATGTCAATCACTGGATTGTCTGGTCCAGACTCGATTATTTTAGAGACCGCCGTCATATAGCTGGAATATTGCTGAGTGCGGCGTTAAACAACAAACGAACAAACAAACAGTAGTAGCAGTACCATTGATAGCTCGTTGTATATGCAAGATGATTTAATACACCGATAATAATAGCTACTTTTTTTCACAGGGACATAGCGATCTTTTACGTCACGACGAAAAAGGTCTTATATAGTTCATTAATGAATGGGCAGATAGCCCGTCGTCCTCATGTTGTTGCTGTCATCCGTGAGTGACCAAGACTAAAGACATCGTCATAAGAAGAACAAAGCCTTTTTCAGTAAATATTAATGCATCTGAGCTATTTTTCTCTGTGATTGTGTGTTCGGTTGTGCCACTTATGGTAGGTGAATAGTCATGTTTACACATACGTCAATGTACAGTAAAGTACGGTTATAACGAACTCAAAGGGACTACTAATTTTAGTTCGTTATAACCGTAGTTCGTTATAAGCATATATACAGCATAACTACAGCAAATAGTCGGGACCAAAAAGTAGGTTGTTATATCCGTCAATTCGTTATAAGCGTGTTCGTTATAATCGTACTTTACTGTACTTACATGTGTGGGTGTCACTAAAAAATAGATTGGTTTTCTAAATATCAGGAACTCAAATGGAGACTGGGTAGTTTAGGTTAAGTCTTGGTGTTTGCCATTGGAAACTATGAGTAAGTGAGTGAGTGAGTATGGTTTTACGCCGCTTTTAGCAATATTCCAGCAATATCACGGCGGGGGACACCAGAAATGGGCTTCACACATTGTACCCATGTCGGGAATCGAACCCGGGTCTACGGCGTGACGAGCGAACGCTTTAACCACTATGCTACCCGACCGCCCCGGAAACTATGAGTGATGGCAACCAGTTGAAACGTTCATTGCCGTAAGTTTCGTAAACGTTAAGTAGCACTATAGTATCCACTGTCTAAAACTCACTGGAAACTGTCAAAGCTTAAAAATCGCGAAGATGATTCTGATTGGTGAGTTTCAGTCAAGTGTGTGGGACCATGAACACCTAATTTATGAATAATAGGAAAAATGAGCATTTGCAAATGGAAACAACACAAGCACAAAACTTATTTTATATTTTCTAAATTATTACGAATATATGTTTGTTTTTTGTTTTTTCGTGTCATACACCTCGTCAAAAGTACCGCACCACCCAGATTTTTGGATAATCAGAAAAGAGGTCGGTAGGGAGAAGCTCGAAAGCGGAACAAAAGCAATCAAAAGTGTTACTTTTATGTTAAATAGATGGTTAATTTTATGAATAATAGGGATAATGGGCATTTGCAAAGAAAAAAACCAACTTTATTCGCCAGCGACTGTGGGGGGATAAATAGAGGCAGTATAAGTATGGATACTGTCAGAAATGAGATTAAAAGATCAACACGAACGTTGTACCCATGTCACATTAAATGATCAACAGTGTAAGTCAATATCTGGTGTTGCCACCCCGTATATGGATCACAACGCAAGTCGTCTTCTCGTGCTCAAAATCAGACGCCTGATCCTCAACTATGGGATGTGTTGCCAATCCTGATGCCATGCCTTGGTCAATTCTTGAAGATTCTGTACTGGAGGTTCCCTGGCTCTAACCCTACGTCCCAATTGATCTCACAAATGCTCGATTGGATTCAGGTCTGGGCTTCGGGAAGTCCAACGTTATGTCATAAGATTTCTATGAAGAGAGGTGTATATTATATAACAGCAACATCGCTTGTCTGCAAACCAGAGGTGGACTGACACTGACCAAACTCAAGTTTGGCACCAACTAATTGACCAGCAAGAATATAATCAATGGGGAAGCTCGTACAATACTTACAAATCTCGATTTACAGATGGATCCAAGGGTGGTGTCGCTGTCATAAGCGTGAGTGGGATCGCAGTTGCGGGGATCGATGCTCATGATATCAATCACTGGCTTGTCTGATCCAAACTGGATTATTTACAGACCGCCGTCATATAGCTGGGATATTGCTGGGTGCGTTGTTAAACAACAAACAAACTGACGGTATTCAAAATTTACATTTGCAGGTCTGTCCAGTCTGCCATAGATACATCATCCGATTCAGAATAAGTATACACTCCTGCAAACTCTTCGTCCCTGCACGGACCGTTTTTATACACTTGTGAATAGTAACTGAAAGTTCGTTCCGTGTTGCAAAGTGGCAAACCTGCATCACTTCGGGCTTTCCTCCCTAATTAAGCTGACACGCCGTGATATAACTGGAATACTGTTAAAAGCGGCTTTAAATCCAACTCACTCACTCACTACAAAATTTAATCACCCGGGACAGATAATTCGTCATTTCTCTTTACTCGTCAACTTTTGTCTATATGATACATAGCAATTTTCCTAGATATAAGTTGCATATGAAGATTAAATAAAGGCAGTTCTGTATAGGAACCCACAAGTATTTGGGAAGTTATTTGAGAGGGAATGGAAGAGAATGTTTCATAAAATATGTTACATAGTAACTGCGACAAGTTGCGATCCTTGGGGAACCGTTTTACCAGCGTCCAGAGCGGCCATCCGACTTGAACGAGTAATTATTCGCTTCTATACGTCAGACAACATTCCGGCCATTGTTTTCGAAACTTAATATCATGTTATAGCGCTCTGCGTCTTGAAGATGGCAATATTTGACTTTAAGCATTGGTAGGACCTACGTGTATCACAGCAGCAAGAATAACTGAAACGGACATAAAATATTTACAAAAGGCTCCTGAAGGCCATAATAAATAAATTATTTCCGTTTCATCCCCTACGCCTCCGATCATTTTATTGTCCTGTTCAACAGTCGAGAAACATCGCTAAATGGGTTGCCATCCTTCCTCACAAAATGAAAATATAATACGTCAACGCCAGAGAACAACCAGTCTCGATTATCCGCCGAAACATTCCATTTGGCGTAAAAGTCAAAATAGTGATCACAACGATGTCAACGGATCACTGAAATTCACAAACGAAGTCCTACCAAACTGTTTGCTTCAGTTGAATTACATCCGTCAACTAGTTATTGTATACAGATGCCATGATTTTTTGTTTGTTAACTGTTTATTCCGCATACAGCATTATTCCGGCATTATGATGGCGGTCTGTAAATAATCGAATCAATTTCAGACAATCCAGTGATTGACATCTTGAGCATCGACTCACGCATTTGGAATATGATCCCAGGCACGTCAACGAGCCTGCGACTGATTTATTTAGTCGCCTCTTACGACAACATAGTTTGCCGCCGACCAGTTCTCATCCGGAATGCTCACGGGACTTATTTACCGAAATGAATTGATTTGTGAACCAAACATTCATTACATTTAATTGATTAGGTACTAATGTGATGATAAGAGATCAGATTGACATGAACTCCTTCGTTGTCTAGAATCAATATTGCAACTCACAAGTTGACCTTTCCCGGCGTTATAACAGCACAGCGACATGCTAGTACAATTTCTTATTTCACTTAAAGGGGCATCTGCGTAAGGAACTACCGCACTCTAGTGGGCGGAGCTTATACGCGTGATCTGACAGGTCAATATGAGGTACTGATAACACACGAACTTCATTGGTTAATGCGTAAATGGGTGACGTCATATAAACACCCACTAGGTCGTTTGACAACAAGTTTTAATGGTAATGAATATCCATCAAACGATTCCAAGACTTTTCAACAAACACGTAGGTCTTTGGTTTCAAAACCTACCTGCCATGTCGTCTTCAAATCTTCATAAAATGATACCATGGAATGTCTACGATTTATCCAACACAATCCAACAAACAAATTATTGTTCTGAGCTATTCTCTTGACAAGAAGGTAATACGTTTGTCGTGATGAATAAGAGCAGTGTAATTGAACAAAAAAAACATAATATGTATCACGGCACCAATCGTTATCCTGTGGTGTACGGTATATCTGCAGTTTAGGAATGGCATTTCTCACAATATATACGGCAATCGGTGATTTCAACAGGGTTTTTCTTCGTTGTATTCGTCTTGCCTTTAGCAGGAATCTTGATGACAACGATCGTGTAAAAAACCCAGGTAATAGTCAAGAATATTTTCAAGTGATGAAAGTAGTTTTTTGTTTTTTCCTTGACATGTTTTCATTGCCCAGTAGCTATGTGTTTTGGCAAAGTCACACTTTTCCGAAAGCTCCTCATGCCGAAGTAACTCAATCCGTGAAACTTGGCTGGTCCCAGTGACTCAGATTCCCTGCTGACCGGCATGCTAAGTATCATTTGCAGAAGGCCATCCTCAACTAACTAGAGAGCGGGCGGACGAAATAAAATATATTACTTATAACAAAATATCTTTCAGTAATTGTGTGAGTTATTTTATGACATTTAAAAAAAAAAGTTTAAATACTTGGTACTAGAATCTAGTCTATGAATTAATTTATGATGTAGATCGATTTGCTTTGCTTCGGAAACGAATTTGTAATAAACAACTGAAGAAAAATAAAGTTGACCTGGTTTTTAATGACGGTGCAATGGTAGTATTTCTTTTATTAGATCGGTGCGCAATTTCCCACAGCGGCAGCAAAATTGAGACACGAAAACTTTATATTATTTCACGGAGATAGAAATATTAAAATACGGACGGCCTCACACACTTCGAAACGATGTTAAGATAAATATTTGTTCCCATTAATTCTGTCATGTGTGTGAAAATGGATTTCAACATTATTTTAATCAAGCTTATTCAGGTCGCTGGCTACACAGATCATCCTCTCTTGTAATATAGTTCGGCATGACCACATGTTTTGTCTGGCAGCTCAAAGCAACAATGTTTCTCTCAGATGCATTTTTTCTCCATCCATGACGAGCATCTGTCATAATGCCAATGACTCGACAATCTTCCTGGTCAGTTGAATTCAACAATGTAATATACACGGCCTCATTCATGGCGTCATCACAAGATTCTTTCCAAATACCCACCACGTGATCAGGGTTACGAGCTTGGGATGAATTAATAAATCAATTTGCATTTTTAGAAAAGACATGTTATCGTGAAAACAATTATTAAAAAACATCCTGTACATGGTTCTTTTTGCTTGCACTGCGGATTTCTTTTATTACTTTCTAAACCACGCCCCATGAGCGCGCTTACAACTGTCAAGAACTTTGCAAGTTCGCTTGTCTTCAATATGAGCAACAAAACATTTTCATGTGACGCTTAATTTGACGGAGAGTTGTTCAAAATGATCAGGGAGCATTTGGTCATTTAGATTATGACATTGGTGACTTTATCGTGGAGAAAGTTCCAATTCAAGATGATGACATTCCGACCATAAACTCGAATCGACAAGATGGCGCCTCTCTTCCCGCCCTTGCAAGTGCAACAGAAACTTTGACAAAATCAGTGCCGATTCTTGGGATTAGTGAATCAGTATAACAGCGAGATTTCTTTGTGGAACCAGATGAAGCCGAATATGTATGTTCACACTTCTTTTGTCAACCATGCGTAACCAGCACAGGCAATCGCATTTAGGGAATGGTGCGGCCGCCACGTTACAGAAATTCGTTAACTGGAAAACAGTGCTACCAATACTTCTGGACTGAGCTAAATAGACGATGTTTTGGGAGAGATCGTAGATACTCGGACTTGAAGAAACGGATATTAAACGTTGCAGCAGATGAAGGATTGGCGTGGACAAAACGGGAAAGGGATCCCTGATTGTATTTTGAAACTTATGCGCGACGTGTATCCAAATGCCCCGAACAAAAAATTCATGGGACAAGTGTGGATCTAGTGATCAAACTCAGTCTTGTGTGTGAAAATTCTGTGGAAGGAAAGGCAGTCCATAATTAAAGTTGTCTTGGAATATGTGTATTGGTGTATCATAAGTAAAATATTATCTAGATAGGCCTAATGTAGGTCAAAACATCAAGTATATTTCGTTACTTATTTATTAGTTGCTAATGTGCATTGTTATGTTGATACACGTGACATATTCATATATTGTAGTCAAGCTAAGAAATATTGGCGCAACTTCTGGTGCTTCAAATTAGGCCCCTTCCTTAACACTAGTTGAAAAATCTCTGTTACTGTAATAATTTGCGTTTTATGAATATAAACTGATTATTGTGTGGCACAAATCTAACTGTTGAATGCAAATGACCAAAACTAAACAAATATCTGTAATTTTCGGATTGAACTGAAAGAATCTTGTCGTCAATTTCGTATTTATGTATCGTTACTGTTAATTAACTGAAACTGTTCTTCTGCTGCTGTTCTGCCGTAAAAATATACAACACAATACAGTTTGACCACAAATGCATTGATTGTGTCACGCGTACACACGCCCATGTGCTTTGTTATTCATAGCGTAACCGTAAATAAGCTCCGCCCACTGTGATTGATGCAGACGCCAAACACGATCGATTCGGTTTTTTATGATAAAACTACAGACAATATATTGACTTTGTCTCCATATGGAGCCATTTGTTGTATCCAGGGTTTGTCATTCAAATTGATACGAAGTCTGACGGTCAATGGTGATCTTGTTTGCGTACGGTTTTCAAAAAAGCTTCTCCCGACACTCTGTTGTTTTTACATTGTCATTGTTCGAAACTGAAACACCGCCACCTTGCAGGCTATTTATAGTCAGGGTTGGGCTTTAATTGGCTTTGTCCTTTTGTTTTGCGGGAACAGGAGTTAGGTGAGTCATTTGAGATGACATGTTATTTGGGGGCATTTGTGCTTCATGGGGCATGTGTCATAAACGTGATGACAAATGGTGAAAAATGAAAGGAAGTATACTGAGAAAATAATATGCGAGATACTGGTAATATTTATAACCAGCAATGTTCCGCAGACCATAAATGAAAGAAATTGCATGTATTATGCATAATTTAAACAAGAACTTCATAAATTTTATCACAAACTACGGAGAAGTAGTTGCCTTTATTTTGAAAGGACGTTACACTCTGTAATTTGACCAAGCTATACTTTTACGTGGACTAGCATCCTCCGTCATCGCATCTTTCAAGAATTTTATCTTTTCCCAAACATCTGGTATCATAGTTATTTGAAAGTGATCTGTAAACACAATGCAATTACCAGGGATTGCTTGTGAATATGGAAAGTAAATTTTTGCATTTACGTCAGATGTAAAACCGTCTGGTTGAAGGTATGACTGCTTTAAAGGTGTGTGACTAATCGGGATTCTGAGTATCCTCTTTGTTATGGGAATGGGCCAGGTCACTGGCTCCCTGAACCTGGTAGCAGAGATGGTTTGGCATAAGCGGAAACCCAATTCCCTGATCATGGTAGCAGAGATGGTTTGGCATAAGCGGAAACCCAATTGCCTGATCCTGGTAGCAGAGATGGTTTGGCATAAGCGGAAACCCAATTCCCTGATCCTGGTAGCAGAGATGGTTTGGCATAAGCGGAAACCCAATTGCCTGATCCTGGTAGCAGAGATGGTTTGGCATAAGCGGAAACACAATTCCCTGATCCTGGTAGCAGAGATGGTTTGGCATAAGCAGAAACCCAATTCCCTCATCCTGGTAGCAGAGATGGTTTGGCATAAAGGGAAACCCAATTCCCTGGTCCTGGTAGCAGAGATGGTTTGGCATAAGCGGAAACCCAATTCCCTGATCCTGGTAGCAGAGATGGTTTGGCATAAGCGGAAACCCAATTCCCTGATCCTGGTAGCAGAGATGGTTTGGCACAAGGGGAAACAGAAATAGATTGTCTGTTCCTGGTAACAGAGATGGTTTGGCACAAGGGGAAACAGAAATAGATTGTCTGATCCTGGTAGCAGAGATGGTTTGGCACAAGGGGAACAGAAATAGATTGCCTGTTCCTGGTAGCAGAGATGGTATGGTACAACGGGAAAAAGAAATGGATTGTTTGATTCTTGGTAGCAAGGGTGGTTTGGCATAAGGGGAAACAGAAATAGATTGCCTGTTCCTGGTAACAGAGATGGTTTGACACAAGGGGAAACAGAAATAGATTGCCTGTTCCTGGTAACAGAGATGGTTTGACAGAAGGGGAAACAGAAATAGATTGCCTGTTCCTGGTAAAAGAGATGGTTTGGCATAAAGGGAAACCCAATTCCCTGGTCCTGGTAGCAGAGATGGTTTGGCATAAGCGGAAACCCAATTCCCTGATCCTGGTAGCAGAGATGGTTTGGCATAAGCGGAAACCCAATTCCCTGATCCTGGTAGCAGAGATGGTTTGGCATAAAGGGAAACCCAATTCCCTGGTCCTGGTAGCAGAGATGGTTTGGCACAAGGAGAAAAAGAAATAGATTCCCTGAATCCGGGTGGCAGAGGTGGTTTGGCAGAAAGTGAACAGAAACTTATGCCTTCCTTAAAGTTGTGTGACTAATCAGGATTCTAAGTATCTGTTTTGTTATGGGAATGGGCCTTGTCACCGATTCCCTGATCCTGGTAGCAGAGATGGTTTGGCATAAGCGGAAACCCAATTCCCTTATCTTGGTAGCAGAGATAGTTTGGCGCAAGGGGAAACAGAAAAAGATCGCATTAGCCGTGTGGCAGAGATTGTTTGACATTCAAGGAAACAGAAATATATTGCCTGTTCCTGGTAGCAGAGATGGTTTGGCACAAGGGGAAACAGAAATAGATTGTCTGATTCCTGGTAGCAGAGATGGTTTGGTACAACGGGAAAAAGAAATGGATTGTCTGATTCCTGGTAGCAAGGGTGGTTTGGCATTAGGGGAAACAGAAATAGATTGCCTGTTCCTGGTAACAGAGATGGTTTGACACAAGGGGAAACAGAAACAGATTGCCTGTTCCTGGTAACAGAGATGGTTTGACAGAAGGGGAAACAGAAATAGATTGCCTGTTCCTGGTAACAGAGATGGTTTGACAGAAGGGGAAACAGAAACAGATTGCCTGTTCCTGGTAACAGAGATGGTTTGACACAAGGGGAAACAGAAATAGATTCCCTGATCCTGGTAGCAGTGATTGTTTGACACAAGGGAAACAGAATTTATCTTGAGTACTTTTTTTGTAAGCAGACATCTCCTTATCAACATTCACTGATGGTAGCGGGATACACAGTAACAGCTATATTTCACAATAATTCTCAGCAACACGAATAAATATGAATATGTGAAATGTTAGAGATAGACTCACAATATCACCTTCCATACACGTGAAACAACAATCGATTATGTTCAAGGTTAGGCAAATATCAAGTTTATAATTAATATTCATTATTGATGAGGTAAATATTGCAATTCCCAATATGTGCCATTACACAACATTAATTGAAATCAATGCAAATTTCGGATTAGTAAATTGGTCATCAGTTTAGATTTCAGCAATTGAAATTGCACATGCAACTGGAATTGTTTATCTCCTTCTACAAAAATGGCATCAAATAACACAGTTGACTTCATAAACATATTAAAAGAGAACCGATATTGCACCATTACACTATCTCATTCCCCAGAATACTCATTAGCATCTTAATTTCATTATCAGTTATGTTAAACATTCTAAATGGATGATTTGACATACAGAATCACACATGACACACAGGATCACCCACGTATGTACTGGCGAGTTAGGAACGTCCCTTCCCAAAGAATATCAGTTGGTGTTTTGTGTGAACAATGTTAGGATGACGAGCGTCTACATGTGGACAGTTTGGGTTCTATATATCCTCGCATCGTGGTGGGTAATAGATGCTCATCATGCATGTATGCTTACCAATCCTGACTTGGCGGAGAACAGGACATGCAGATGTAACATTGAGGGTACACTTCTCGCACAGACATCTATCCTACACTGGACTGCGTCGTGTGTAGCTATGGAAAGACGGGACTGTATGGACCCAGAACGAATAATATGTCACATTAAGATCACAGGAAATACGACCTCTGTAATCAGACTTAAAAAGGTAAGGAGAG
This sequence comes from Haliotis rufescens, assembly GCF_023055435.1. Lineage (NCBI taxonomy): Eukaryota > Metazoa > Mollusca > Gastropoda > Lepetellida > Haliotidae > Haliotis > Haliotis rufescens. The sequence goes on along the minus strand of NW_025964372.1, from coordinate 37,870,566 downwards.
TTCTCAAAAATTTAAAGGATTTGCTTAACTTTTGCTATCTCAAAAAAAGAACTTATTTTAATTCTGTCAAAACATTTGATTTGTCAACTTCATACACCACTATCCCACATGACAAACTTCCGGAAAAACTTCATTCCTTGATCCATGGGGATTTTGTTACAAAACGTGGTGGCCACAGATACAGTTATGTATCAATATTTAGAGGTTCAAGACAATTTGATAAATGAAAGCAAATGCCATCTGACTTCTACTGCGAAAACATTATGCGAAATGCTGCACTTCCTCATTGATAACATCTCCGTAAAATTTGTGGGTAAGAAATTTAGGAAAGAAGTAGGCATCCCCATGGGCACCAATTGTGTTTCCCTTCTTGCGGATCCTTTTCTTTATGCATATGAATCGGACTTTCTGTTCGGATTGGCAAAGTCAAAACAAAGTAATTTGGCCAAGAAGTTTAACTTAAGCTTCAGGTACATCGATAATCTGATATCGTTCAATAACAATCAATTAGCCGATTCCCTTCCACTGATTTACCCACATGAACTAAAAATAAAGGAGACCAGTGAGACCACCTCATCTGTTTCATATTTATCTGTGCATAAAGATAGATTCAGAGTGATGAAACACTCTCCACAAGACTGTATGACAAGAGGGATGCCTTCAACTTCCCGAAAGTCAACTTTCCCTTCATGTGGAGCAATATTTTAGCAGCTCCAACCTTTGATGTTTACATTTCACAACTGTTGAGATGCAATCGAGCATGCTCTTTCTACCAAGATTTCAATGAGCGTCATACAACTCTTGCTCAAAAGTTGCTTGATCAAGATTACAATATTCAAGTCCTCAGTAAAGCTTTCCAAAGGTTTTATGGTAGACATGTAGAGGCCAATTCCTAATTTGACGCATCAGTGATAAAAATGATGTCCGATGCAATTCCCTATTTTGACTTGTACCATTTGTTCCCGTGTTTTTTTCAGATGAATACCTTACTTGCCTTTGCATGTGTTTGTGACGGGTGCCACAAGTAGGTCAGGATACGCTCACCTTTTCACGAACACCTGGTTTCATTACTATTTGATAGTGATTAATAAACACATGTTCATGATTTAGTCGGAATCGTACAATCGACTCGAGATTTCTATTGGATATGGAAAGGGTTTTGTCGCTTTATATACAGTGATTAGGTGATGAATTGCAATGAATTGATCTAAAAACGATGTTGTCACCAAGATATCAGATGGTTTTTTTAAAATAGTTAGTCTTAAATTTAACATTTCTCGCATTTATGTTAATATACCAGCTGCATATTGTGTTTCTAAGATTCCCTTCATATAACCGATGTACCACCTTAGACGATGTTACACTGAGCATTTTTAGTCGAAAACATTCCTTTCTTATTGTTTCCAAATAGACTGTGTTGACTTGCGTTGACTTGCTTCCATTGCTATTGAATAGTGCCGTCTTGAGTTCGTGCATGTTTATACTCAAATACAAAAGTAACTGTCATATGCATTTACTGAGGACTAAAACTAGAAATAAATCAATCATGACGATAGAGCATGACGTATAACGAACAGGGTAACTTCACATACCCTTTCACGTTTTAACTGATGTACATCCGTCTTTTGGGAATACTAATTTGCACAGCAATGTAAAATAAATAAATAATTATTATTCATTTGTTTAAACGCACTGTGTGTACTCACGTGATGTTTGTCATGGACCGAGAGGTAGTGCGGCGTTGTCTTGGTAGATTGGCGTCTGCAATGATCCGTAGTGATGGTATGTGTTGATGTGTTGGGGTGTTGATATGGTGATGTGTGTTATCATGACGTGTCGGTGTTCTGTGTGGTAGATTGGCGTCTGCAATGAGCCGTAGTGATGGTATGTGTTGATGTGTTGGGGTGTTGATATGGTGATGTGTGTTATCATGACGTATCGGTGTTCTGTGTGGTAGATTGGCGTCTGCAATGAGCCGTAGTGATGGTATGTGTTGATGTGTTGGGGTGTTGGTATGGTGATGTGTGTTATCATGACGTATCGGTGTTCTGTGTGGTAGATTGGCGTCTGCAATGAGCCGGAGTGATGGTATGTGTTGATGTGTTGGGGTGTTGATATGGTGATGTGTGTTATCATGACGTATCGGTGTTCTGTGTGGTAGATTGGCGTCTGCAATGGGCCGGAGTGATGGTATGTGTTGATGTGTTGGGGTGTTGGTATGGTGATGTGTGTTATCATGACGTATCGGTGTTCTGTGTGGTAGATTGGCGTCTGCAATGAGCCGTAGTGATGGTATGTGTTGATGTGTTGGGGTGTCCATATGGTGATGTGTGTTATCATGACGTGTCGGTGTTCTGTGTGGTAGATTGGCGTCTGCAATGAGCCGGAGTGATGGTATGTGTTGATGTGTTGGGGTGTTCATATGGTGATGTGTGTTATCATGACGTGTCGGTGTTCTGTGTGGTAGATTGGCGTCTGCAATGAGCCGTAGTGATGGTATGTGTTGATGTGTAGCGGTGTTAATATGGTGATGTATGTTATCATGACGTGTCGGTGTTCTGTGTGGTAGATTGGCGTCTGCAATGAGCCGTAGTGATGGTATGTGTTGATGTGTTGGGGTGTTGATATGGTGATTTGTGTTATCATGACGTGTCGGTGTTCTGTGTGGTAGATTGGCGTCTGCAATGAGCCGTAGTGATGGTATGTGTTGATGTGTTGGGGTGTTGGTATGGTGATGTGTGTTATCATGACGTGCCAGTGTTCTGTGTGGTAGATTGGCGTCTGCAATGAGCCGTAGTGATGGTATGTGTTGATGTGTTGGGGTGTTGGTATGGTGATGTGTGTTATCATGACGTATCGGTGTTCTGTGTGGTAGACTGGCGTCTGCAATGAGCCGCAGTGATGGTATGTGTTGATGTGTTGGGGTGTTGGTATGGTGATGTGTGTTATCAAGACGTGTCGGTGTTCTGTGTGGTAGATTGGCGTCTGCAATGAGCCGTAGTGATGGTATGTGTTGATGTGTTGGGGTGTTGATATGGTGATGTTTGTTATCATGACGTGTCGGTGTTCTGTGTGGTAGATTGGCGTCTGCAATGAGCCGCAGTGATGGTATGTGTTGATGTGTTGGGGTGTTGGTATGGTGATGTGTGTTATCATGACGTGTCGGTGTTCTGTGTGGTAGACTGGCGTCTGCAGAATGTAGTGGCAGTGATATATGACTTATTTTTGCGGTGTTGATTCAACCGTAGTTGCCGAAAGATAGGGCCCACAAACAGAAAATAGGATCATTTTTAAAAGGGGGTTCAGTTCCCAACGCACGATGATATGCGTTGTATTATTAAAATATACACGGTGATGCAGCGATTTCATGCTCCCGCCATAAGATGATGACTGTGTGTTGTGTATGGAGCCTGTGTGTTGTGTGACGTAGTTTGATGTCTGTGTGTTGTGGGTGTCACCTGTGTGTTGTGTGTGGTAGTGTGTTGTCTGTATGTTGTGTGTGGTGGTGTGGCACCTGCGTCTTGTGTGGTAGTGCGGCATCTGTGTGATGTATGTGGTACTCGGCATCTCTATGTTGTGTGAGGTGCCTGTGTGTTGTGTGAAGTAGAGAGGTGCCTGTGTGTTGTGTGTGGTAATGTGGCCTCTGTGTGTTGTGTGTGGTAATGTGGCCTCTGTTTGTTGTGTGTGGCGCCTGTGTGTTGTGTGAAGTAGAGAGGTGCCTGTGTGTTGTGTGTGGTAATGTGGCCTCTGTGTGTTGTGTGTGGTAATGTGGCCTCTGTATGTTGTGTGTGGCGCCTGTGTGTTGTGTGAAGTAGTGAGGTGCCTGTGTGTTGTGTGTGGTAATGTGGCCTCTGTGTGTTGTGTGTGGTAATGTGGCCTCTGTATGTTGTGTGTGGCGCCTGTGTGTTGTGTGAAGTAGAGAGGTGCCTGTGTGTTGTGTGTGGTAATGTGGCCTCTGTATGTTGTGTGTGGCGCCTGTGTGTTGTGTGAAGTAGAGAGGTGCCTGTGTGTTGTGTGTGGTAATGTGGCCTCTGTGTGTTGTGTGTGGTAATGTGGCCTCTGTATGTTGTGTGTGGCGCCTGTGTGTTGTGTGAAGTAGAGAGGTGCCTGTGTGTTGTGTGTGGTAATGTGGCCTCTGTATGTTGTGTGTGGCGCCTGTGTGTTGTGTGAAGTAGAGAGGTGCCTGTGTGTTGTGTGTGGTAATGTGGCCTCTGTGTGTTGTGTGTGGTAATGTGGCCTCTGTTTGTTGTGTGTGGCGCCTGTGTGTTGTGTGAAGTAGAGAGGTGCCTGTGTGTTGTGTGTGGTAATGTGGCCTCTGTGTGTTGTGTGTGGTAATGTGGCCTCTGTATGTTGTGTGTGGCGCCTGTGTGTTGTGTGAAGTAGTGAGGTGCCTGTGTGTTGTGTGTGGTAATGTGGCCTCTGTGTGTTGTGTGTGGTAATGTGGCCTCTGTATGTTGTGTGTGGCGCCTGTGTGTTGTGTGAAGTAGAGAGGTGCCTGTGTGTTGTGTGTGGTAATGTGGCCTCTGTGTGTTGTGTGTGGTAATGTGGCCTCTGTATGTTGTGTGTGGCGCCTGTGTGTTGTGTGAAGTAGAGAGGTGCCTGTGTGTTGTGTGTGGTAATGTGGCCTCTGTGTGTTGTGTGTGGTAATGTGGCCTCTGTATGTTGTGTGTGGCGCCTGTGTGTTGTGTGAAGTAGTGAGGTGCCTGTGTGTTGCGTGTGGTAATGTGGCCTCTGTGTGTTGTGTGTGGTAAGGTGGCCTCTGTATGTTGTGTGTGGCGCCTGTGTGTTGTGTGAAGTAGAGAGGTGCCTGTGTGTTGTGTGTGGTAATGTGGCCTCTGTGTGTTGTGTGTGGTAATGTGGCCTCTGTATGTTGTGTGTGGCGCCTGTGTGTTGTGTGAAGTAGTGAGGTGCCTGTGTGTTGTGTGTGGTAATGTGGCCTCTGTGTGTTGTGTGTGGTAATGTGGCCTCTGTATGTTGTGTGTGGCGCCTGTGTGTTGTGTGAAGTAGAGAGGTGCCTGTGTGTTGTGTGTGGTAATGTGGCCTCTGTGTGTTGTGTGTGGTAATGTGGCCTCTGTATGTTGTGTGTGGCGCCTGTGTGTTGTGTGAAGTAGAGAGGTGCCTGTGTGTTGTGTGTGGTAATGTGGCCTCTGTGTGTTGTGTGTGGTAATGTGGCCTCTGTATGTTGTGTGTGGCGCCTGTGTGTTGTGTGAAGTAGTGAGGTGCCTGTGTGTTGTGTGTGGTAGTGTGGCCTCTGTGTGTTGTGTGTGTCAGTGCGGCGTCTATGTGTTGTGTGTAGTAGTGTGGCATGTTTGTGACACCTGGGATAATGTGGTGTCTGTGTGTTGTGTGTGGAAGTGTGGTCTGTGTGTAGTGATGACATGTAGAAATATGTAGAAATATTGTTGATGTGCTGTGTGTGATAGTGCGGCATTTGTGTGTTGTGTGTGGTAGTGTTTTGTGTCGTGGGTGATAGTGTGTCGTCTGAGTGTGGTCGTGTCGTGTATGTGTGTGATAGTGTGTCGTTTGTGTGCCGTGTAAGGTAGTGTGGTATCTGTGCGTGGTGTGTGATAGTGTGTCGTATGTGTGTGTGTGGTGGTGTGTCGTCTGTGTGTAATACTGACGTGTTTTTTAATGGTATGTGTTGGGTGTGGCGGTGTGTCGTTTGTGTGTGGTAATGTCATGTGTTTTATGAATGGTATGTGTTGTGTGTAGTGGGTGTATTAGTATGTTGAGGTGATGGTACATACAGGGGTGGCATGTGGTAGTGTACACGGTATGTGGAAGTGATGGTATATAGAGGGAAAGAAATGTTGCGGACTATAATGTAATGGTGTGGTGTAGGTACGCCTTTAAAGGGCGTCAGTAAGAAACTGCATTCACGGGTATCGGCCAGGACATTGTCCTGATGAATGCAGGTTATTATCTCACTTTTATAAACTTTCTCTGTTTTCCTTTCAGGACCAACATACCTGCCCAATATGTGTTCCGGCCTACGTCTGCGTATCTCAAGAAACCAGAAGAGGAAAGTGTGTAGCTCCGGGTAGGATTCACTATGACATACATTGTAGCGTCGTAAATATTACATTGCTGTAGGCGTCTAAACAATAACCACATGTTTTTATAATCAAATTCAAAATGCATTATTAAATGAAAGACTTAGATTAAAGAAATAAAGTTCAATAATATGCACATGGCTTTGACTGATGAAGATGATGCCCATCAATGTGTTTTAACATGACAACTGTGATCAAACAGGAATTGTTCTATAATCGAATCGAGTTAGATAGTTTTGCTAAAGTCTAGCCATCCACTTTCACAGTTGTTCAAAAGACGTCAGCTGTGGGTAACAACGTCAACAAAGATGTGGATCTCCAAAAGATCAAGACTGCACGTGAAGGTACTGCAATATTTTCGTCAATGCAGCTAGCGAATGGTTTGCAAGTATTAATTAAGGATTGTTATGGGCGTATTTACATTCATATCAAGAGGTGAGGTGAAATGGGGTATAATATTGCGTCCAAGATATGTGTAACAGTATTTGGCATACAGGAGAACACTTGATCCATCATATTAACAGTTACATTTTGGTATCTACCACCCATTCTAGTGCTGAAATATTGCTAAATATAGTCCCACATTTTTGTATCAGCAGAGGATGCCCCAGAGAAAATGGATCCTGTCGACCTAACAAAAAGCACTTTCAATGAACAGAAACTGCTTAAAGGTATTGTGTTACTTGTCCTACATAGGGAAAAAGGTCCCTTAGCGTACCGGAAAGCTATGGTCATGGATTCAAATGCCAGATTCGACCTGATTATATTTCTATATGTATAAGGTCAAAATAGCGATAAAATGATATGCATTATTTACAAAAAATCAGTGCTAACACCGCGCGTTCGCGGAAAAAAGTAAGCATGTCCTGTCCAACCGCTAGCTACCACAATAATTTGCTTTAAAAAATGTTTGTCTGTTGCATAACGCAGCAGCGGCCTGTAAAAGATAGCCGTGATAGCGTCTTTACTTTGTTGAAATTGAAAAGGATATGTTCATTTTGAATAAACGTACAAGTGCAGGAATTCGGCTGCTTATAAGTAAAGAAAAAGGTTTAAGAAATATGTTCGTTTTGAAACACAGTGGTAGGTGAGTTTGCTATCTGGGCCCAAACATTTCTTTAGTGATAACTCAGCATTATTAGCATTATTAGTAACTTCTACTGAGCATGACACTCGGAGACTTCAGTCCACCAGCAGAAACATCAGCACAGTTCCAGAAGATATAAAACGTCAACGTCAGAGAATAACAAGTCTCGATTTTGCACTGAAACTAATTCCATTGGAAAAGGCACAATAGCGGTGATGACATCCGGTGTTCGCGAAAAGGTTAAGCATGTCCTGCTCTGACAGTACCAAAAAAATGTTTGTATGTTGCCTGAAGTCGCAAAGCAATACCCTTCAGTTGTCATGCTACGTATACTGCGGTCTGTGGGGCGGTCGGGTAGCCTATTGGTTAAAGCGTTCACTCGTCACACCGAAGTCTCGGGTTCGGTTCCCGCCATGGGTACAATGTATAAAGCCCATTTGTGGTGTCCCCGCCGTGATATTGCAGGAATATTGCTAAAAGCGGCGTAAAATCATACTCACTCACCACAGCGGTCTGTACACAAACCAGAATATACAGTGCCACGATTTACTGATTTTGTTGAAGCTTTTGCTTTTGCAGTTGCCCCTGGATACTTGGCTGGCTGAATCGTGCATAATTTATGTTTTCAGCCTTCAAAACAGAATGGAAATCATTCGAGGTTCCTGTACGGTTCTCGAGATTCAAGTCGTTGACGTGGAGTCCATCCAATAAAAGCATCGTGCTGATACTCGTGGAATCCTTAAGCTTGACTAGCGAAATTACCTATTTCGATCTGAAGCAAGCCGGTAACCACAAACTAAAACCCTCTCAATGGACGATTAAACCTGATGCGAGTGCACGACCAATCGAATGGACCACCATTGACACGGGCAAGTGTATCAACGACAAGGGAGGAACATGCCTTCTTCTGTTCGGAACGTTTCGAAAAAGAATATTTCTGTATTCATTGAGAGACCCTGTTGTCGGTCATTCTTTAGTTCACGAAGGAAGGCTCGTCACGAGAGAGTGAGTATCGTAGTGTTTCTCAATTAACTGAAACTCTGGTTGTGTAATGCATGTCCATAGTAGCATGTGTAAACATCTGTCTGATTTAAAAAAACGAAGGCTGATTATGACAGGCGTCTCCCTGTGCAATCTCATTCAAATCAGATCTTAGTTCTCGCTATCGCTAAACAAAGATCTGAGGACATCCCATTAGGTGTCACGTCAGAACGACCTTTCATCCATCCAATCAAAGCGTCGCTTACCAGATCAAGAAAATGACAGTCGGAATGTGTTTTATTACGTGTCACGTCAGAACGACCTTTCATCCACCCAATCAGAGCGTCGCTTACCAGTGACAGTCGGAATGTGTTTTCTCATCATGCAACCTCGAAAACGTTAACACGGGGTATTCCGAACGACAGTTATGGGTTTTATGATTATATCCATACACTCTAGGCCATCTATAAACCATTCGAGAATGTTCTTTTTATCATATTTAATTTTTTTAATCGAGAATACGTCAAAATTTGTCACGAAGCACAGTCGCCAGTTTGAAACTAGTGTCGTAAAGCTCGAAAAAGCTGCCTTCTGATTGGCTAATGTCTATTTCTTGTCAGTCATTTCATTGGTCGGTCAAAGTTCGGGAAAGGTCGTTCTGACGTGACCCGTAATGGGATGTCCTCAGATCTTTGTTTAGCGGTAGCGAAAACTAAGATCTGATTTTAATGAGATTGCTCCCTGTGGTCAATAGGCGTCAGAATAAGTACAGTGTCCCCATAACCGATTACAATTGGCATCAGGTTGGTTGGTTGGCTGGTTGGTTTGTTGTTTAACGCCGCACTCAGCAATATTCCAGCTATATGACGGCGGTCTGTAAATAATCGAGTCTGGACCAGACAATCCAGTGATTAATATCATGAGCATCGATCCACGCAATTGGGATCGACGACATGCATCAACCAAGTCAGCGAGCCTGACCACCCGATCCCGTTTGTCGCCTGTTACGACAAGCATAGTCGCCTGTTACGGCAAGCATGGGTTGCTGAAGACCTACTCTACCCCGGATCTTCACGGGTCTATTGGCATCAGGAGATCGGTAGGTTCTGCGACATGGCCATTGTCTTCCTACCGGGAGTCGTGGATCATTGCCCATTCTATCAACGACTCGCTTATTAACACGCGACCGTGCTACGTATACATGTATGATAACGCTACTGTGTTTGTCGCAAAATGTTTGGTATGATGACATTGAACCAAATGGCATGGATTCAGTTAAATGTGTTTGGCTGTTTGTACTAAAGTATTGACAAACGTATTGACTCGTGAAGCGATACGATGTGTTACGACCGTATGGGCAAGTGTAACTATAGCATAATTGATATATGTTACGGATTGACAGGGGTCACGACAAAATGGACAGGTGTCACGCACATATCATACATACCTTAAATGACGGTCTCTGGGTTCTTCGTATGTGTTTTCTTGGAAAATGATTTTAATTTGATTTGAATAGATGTTTTTGGCCTCTGCAAGAAGGTGCCATGGCTGTAACAAACCTGTTTAACTCATGTTTAGGGAGAAGGAGGCAATACGTGGTGCACTTGTGGCCATACCTTTGTCTTTTTGGACAATAATAAGATATTTCTTCAATAATAACTCACGTGAACAGAAAGTTCGTTTCGGAGGATTCAATAACAATTTATACGTCTCTTCCTCATTACTCCGGGGCGGTCGGGTAGCCTAGTGGTTAAAGCGTTCGCTCGTCACGCTGAAGACCCGGGTTCGATTCCCGACATGGGTACAATGTGTGAAGCCCATTTCTGGTGTCCCCCGCCGTGATATTGCTGGAATATTGCTAAAAGCGGCGTAAAACCATACTCACTCACTCACTCACCTCATTTATGATAACTTCATTTATGATATCATTTTTGTGAACCTGAAATTTCGTCTGAGATTATCTTAGCCATTTTGTCAATTAATTTAATTGACTGCATGCAAGCAATTTATATCATAGCCGCCATACGCCTTTGTAAGTCACCTAATATTTCCTCCGAATCCACAACCGATACTAAAGATTGACAAACATGTTCTTACTTCTTTTTTTCTATCAACGTTATTTTTATACCCCGCCACAAAGTCCGTCCGTCCGTCCTTTCTGTCCGTCCGCATCTCAACGGGGACACAATTGCTAAAAAACTATTTAAATTAGAGAAATGAAATTTTACACACTGATGTTACAAGTTTGTGTGTGAAAATTGATGTCGCAAATTATTTTTTTACAGAGTTACGTCCCTTGATGCATGTCATTTTACTTCGTGCATCGTATGTGCAATGGGGATAAGTTTTCTCAGAAACTACGGAAGTAACATAAATGAATGTTTGCTTATCCATGACTTCGAAAATTGGTGCGGTAATTCTTTTTTTACAGGGTTACGGCACTCAGAAACTACTGACGTTAGCTTATCTTAGAGATACTTATCAAGACTGAGGTTTTTTATCCAGAGCAGGGACCTGTGTGTATCAGTTTCACATTTAATCTTTTTTTTCTGATTACATAAAGCGGCCCAAGTGCCCGTCTCTTCTTTAGGCTTTGAAGGGCTCTTTTTTATAGTTTATATTCACAACTCTATGAACAAACAAAATTCTAATTCTAAGTGTCCCTGTCACTATCAAGATACTCTCTGAACATTCAAGGGCGGTCGGGTAGCCTAGTGGTTAAAGCGTTCGCTCGTCACGCCGTAGACCCGGGTTCGATTCCCGACATAGGTACAATGTGTGAAGCGCATTTCTGGTGTTCCCCGCCGTGATATTGCTGGAATATTGCTCAAAGCGGCGTAAATCCATACTCACTCACTCACAACACTCACTGAGCATTCATATTTGCATGTCTAGATTCAATACAGTTGTTGCATGTGACTAATTTCATGTTATGTTGATTGCTTTTGCAGGAGCGTCAATTTTTGGAGGTGGTTATATTTCTACAACAACATTATCGGAATGGCAGCATATTGGGGACGTCTTCGGGAAGAAATGTATGAAAGGGTATTCATTGTAGCTGACAAAGAATACATCAACCTTGCAAAGAAACAAATGTTTCTGCCAGTCAAAGATGGGCCTTTTGAAATGAAATGGTGTAACGATGGTTCCTATGGTACTGTCGTTGCCAGACAAAACTTGTATTTGGTCAAATACGAAGACAACAAAGCGCGTGTTGTGGGGGAAAGAAGAATATCCCACTTTGATACGTTGAAGACAATGTGGACTCAAAATATAGTCTTGGGGTGTTCATACCGATTTGGGGTTTTGAAATGCATAAAAACTGTTGTGGCTTAATTCATCTGTGGACAGTTAAGAGGTGAGGTGAAATTGGGTTTTACGTCGCGTCCAAGATTATTGCACTTATATAGCGACGTGCATGTACGTGATTGTGTTTGTGTGGCTGCTTGTACTAGTCCGGACTGATGCCGATTTATAGTGCTAGCCCACTGAGATACCAAGCCACAGTTTAACATGAATACCCCACTCAGACACAGTGTACTGACTCCGAGCCGACCAGTCCTTGTTTTAGCTCCTTAATGCTGAGCGCCAGACGGTAACAACAAGTACCATCTTAAAACGTCTTTTGGTATGAAGCGGCCGGGGATCGAACCCCGGACTTTCCGCTCTCCGGGCGGACCCTCTACCACTAGACCACGGAGGCGGTGGACAGTTAAGAAGATATAGAAGTATTAAATGAAATATTGAAGAATCTTAGAAACGCAAACAACGAACAAGAAGAATAGAAATATATCATATAAAATTAAAGGGATAATCATGCAATCTCGCACAGAATGGAGAGAAATTGGCAAAAATCCAATTAAATATCCTTGGAAAAAAAAACTATTTGAATACGGCTGTGGCTACGCTAGAAACAAAGAACTGACATATTATAACTGACACATAAATATTATCAACGAAACTCAAAGTTATTACCAACATTTGTACACTTAACAGACTTAAAACCCTGAACCTAGATGCTATTGTTTAAGGTCCTTCATTTTCAAAACTAGGCATTCCACAGCAATAAGATGTTGAAGGTGTGTTACAATATGAGGGAGTTTAGGAGTTATGAAAAATGAAAAGAATTAGTCCTGGTCCTGATGACATATACTGTCTTCATGTCTGACTACATCTCCTTAAATATTTGATAAGATCGTTGTATTCAAAAGAGGTGAATTATCAGCAAGCCGAAAGCTAGGTCAAATAACATGCATTCCAAAACAGGGCAAACCAAAGCTTCAGACCAGTTTTTGTATTAAATGTGTCCTATTAAATAACATCTGCAACAAGAGCAAATAGAATTTGTTAACAAATCCTGCTAAAAGTAAACAACGTTGATCAAAGAGGGTTTATGTCGAAATTTGTGAATGCACTTGATGAATTTGCGATATCACTGATTACACTGGATGCATAAAAATTACGGGATTGTTATAATTACTTATAGACTTTGAAAGGGCGTTCGAGACAGAAGTTTGGGATTTCTTTTCAACAGCTTTGGCTTTTGTAACTTTGGACCTTCCTTTAAGCACTGGATAACAACATTCTATCACGATCAAAAAAAATAGCGGTTCAGGAAACGCCTTCGCATCAGCTTTCCTTAAAGTAACAAGATGCTGTAGACAGGGTGATTCTCTATCCCCTTTTATATTCCTGTTATTCACTGTAAGTTTCGCATTAATGCTACGTAATAATAAAACAATATAGGGAATAAGTATTGATGAGACGGAATATCTAATTCCCGATTCGCAAATGATATCTCTCTCTTATATTGGACGAACTGAAGAATGTCTCCAAAACACATAGGCGCATGATATGTTTTTGACAACCGTAAAACAGACTCTACTTTTGGCAGAGATCTCTTTGGATAATGGAAAGTGTTTAGTCGCTTGATTGTGTATGATTGTATCATGCGAAATGGATCGTTTTGTATGTTAACGATAGATCAGCTGGGTCCCGTTCAATTATGTGTTATAAATATTTGTAAAATCAAGCCAATGCTGCTTCAGTATATACAAACATTTCAGTACAAATACTGTTTTCGCTTTGCTTTATTGATAGCCATAATGTGATTCTATCAATGTAAATTACAAGTAGATATTGTGTGCACTTTCCGAATGTATTGGGGGAAATACTGAACATTCATTCATATATGTTTTAAGACAGGGTCGATTTATTCAGTAACATGTTTTCAGTGTATTTGACTTTTTCCTATTGAACATGACAAAAGTATTGGTGTGCGTATGATGTGATACTGGCACCAGGCAAGCTATTTCGTTGTTTCTTTGGTGCTTTCCTCTTTCGTTGTAATCATACTTACTTGATGCTTGGAACTTGAAATATCAATATATATCTGAATGGGAGACATCGCTGTCAGATAGTAAAAGATTTTAAATGTTGTAGGTGTGTTTGTAATAAAGATTTCTTATGACCATGGAAATGTTTTTCTCGCTTTTATTGTTACAGGCTTAGTTTTTTAAAACATATTTTACACATATACTTCAATGGTAAGATGATCTTGTGACGTCAACATTTGAGAAACGACTTTCAGTTCGTATTAACGTCGGAGCTTGGCTCTCACTACATAAAGGTTCATACCCACATAAACTCACACAAAGTGAAAGTCAATTATTTTAATTTTTCATATCACTATTTTATACCCCGATGTTTACAGCCAACTGTAACGAATAATAGAGATCATCAAAAGGAGATTAACATGAGCGAATATATGCTCAACTTGCTTTACAGGAACATCTTTTGTAGTTTGGGTGCAACAAATAGATCCAAATAATATCACCATCAGATGGAAAATATCAACCATACGTCAGCCGACCCGTGAAGATCCGGGGTAGAATTGGTCTTCAGCAACCCATGCTTTCCGTAAAAGGCGGCTATGCTTGTTGTAAGAGGCGACTAACGGGATCAGGTGGTCAGGCTCGCTGACTTGGTTGATGCATGTTGTCGTATCTCAATTGCGTGGATCGATGCTCATGATGTAAATCACTGGATTGTGTGGTCCAGACTCGATTATTTACAGACCGCCGTCATATAGCTGGAATATTGCTGAGTGCGGCGTTAAACAACAAACAAACAAACTTAAGACAGCCATAGTGACCGCGCGTAGTTATTCATTTACATCAAACGCGTGACGTCCAAATGTGACGGGAGAGATTTCCGAAGTTGTTCATGAATTGTGGTGATAACAAGAGTTAGACATCATTGATCCATTGGCCGTTCATTGAAAGGTGATTGCAATGAAGTGTCAAATAGATACTAAGGTCAATTCATTGATTGCTGTAGACTGTCACTGTCAGTCTAGACACGGATCGATTCGATTTGGCTATAGTTTGGATGCTCATTTGTTCTTTCACTGGGATGGGTCGTAGCAAGGTTATCCTTGAACGGGCATGCAAACAAACTCTCTGACTTATCACAATGTATGCTAACATGCTTAGTTTCAAGCTTAAAGGGTCTGAGTTTCCGGGAATGTGCAAGTAGTCCGTTAGTGTTTACGTCATTTCAAGAATCAGGAATCTCATGAAAAAAACGTGTTAACGTCAACATGTGTCGTTCATACACTTATGAACTTCAGTTTCGCGGTCATGTGACCGACCAATCGAAAAGCCGTATATCCTGTAAACTTCACATAAAGAAATTATTATTACATTACCACATGTGGCAGGGCGGGGAGTCATCCCACAGATGACATCCTTACCTTGTCAGCTTGCTGACGGGGTTAACCTCTTTGGTCATGTGGAAAAGGCGTCCGACCTCGAATCAGAAGGTCCGTGGTTCGAATCCCATCACGGGACTCTGAAATTTTATAGCCGCCACACACACATTACTGTGGGGGCGGTCGGGAAGCCTAGTGGTTAAAGCGTTCGCTCGTCACGCCGAAGACCCGGGTTCGTTTTCCCGACATGGGTACAATGTGTGAAGCCCATTTCTGGTGTCCCCCGCCGTGATATTGCTGGAATATTGCTAAAAGCGGCGTAAAACTATACTAACTCACTCACGCATTACTGTGACGTAACAAAGCCATTATACATTATACAGAATCACTAATCTACAAAACAAATCTACAGAAATAATACCAATTGTGTCAGAATTAACTGTTGTATTAGTCCTTCAGAAGTTTAATGAGATGTTCCAGATTATGTAACTGCATAGCAACGTGTGTGTGTGTGTGTGTTGTGCATGAGTGCGTATGTGCATGTGATACTTGCGCTTGTGAATGCATGCGTGTGTGCTGTGCGTGCGTGTGCGTGTGTGCTAGTTCTTGTTCGAGTCGTGTTTTTAAAAGCCACTAAGATACCATGCGTGACGTGAGAGGCCTATACTTGCTCCTGACAACTAATGGTACACTGAGTGAGTTGGGTTTAATGACACTTTGAACATTAATCCAGTTATGTCACGGCATGTCAGCGTAATGTGGGAGGAAAGCCCGAAGTGATGCAGGTCTCAGGCGTTTACCACTTCGGTGAAACCCACGAGCACAGTTATGTCGCTTACAAACCTAGAAACATAATCGGGGCGAACCGGGATTCGAACCCACAATCATAGGTTTACGGTATGCCCAAGGGACGCAACTCTTCACAGCGAATTGCGGTGCCTTAGACAACTGAGCCGCCCCCTAAACCACAGGAAACATTATTCAAGCTATCTCTTCGGCGTTAATAAAACCAAAGATATATTAATATCATGTCTTCAGAATGGATGAAACTCATATTTTGCCCAAAGTTTCAAATTGAATTGTGTTATTGATTAGTTTCAGACACATATTTTATTTGAATCAAATAGAACAGATGGAAGTCAGTATTTTTCAGTGTTCTGTGTGGACAAGGTGTGCTTCCTGCACGTCTTCTGACTGTCCACAACTACTGATGACCATACATTTAACTGAACATGTTTTCTTTTGCAGCTTGAATATATTGTTAGAACTAAATGGCACACACAAAACGTATGTTACATTATTTCTCATTCAGTTCGTTATTTTTTTACATGGTTGAGACTTAGCTCTAGCATTTATTCCAAAATGGGTTTGTTTCTCAATGTGTATTAATCCAAACAATATTCCACTATGTATATATATTTGACGTCCGTATTAACATTAAAATCAATGTCATCGCCTTATAGGTTGCGCAGTGGTTGTTGATGCTGAAGCCTCTGTTAACTTAATGCAGTCGAACTCCGAGTCCGTTGTCTCCGACGAATCTACGGAGCATTTCCGTTGCTGAAGTTTCCTTCCACATCTGATCAGACTCTCGGCGCCGTGCAAGTCAATAGCTTGACAGCAGCTATTCACCGTGGTGCATTGTTCCTCACTGGAATACAGTTTGATAAAACAACTTTGATATATATCACTGACAATTTGATTAGTTTTGTTAGGTTTGTTATCTTATCTATTAAGGAACCTATTCCGCTCTCGTTATCACGATCAATTTTGTTTGATCTGTCAAATTGCCTCAGACGCGCATTTTTAATGCACATACACCTTTCTAAAATTGTCATGTCCAGATTATCGAGCAACTGGCGGTACCACTCTTGAACAGGTCAGGGGCGGTCGGGTAGCCTAGTGGTTAAAGCGTTCGCTCGTCACGCTGAAGACCCGGGTTCAATTCCCGATTTGGGTACAATGTGTGAAGCCCATTTCTGGTGTCCCCCGCCGTGATGTTGCTGGAATATTGCTAAAAGCGGCGTAAAACCATACTCACTCACTCACTCACTCACTTGAACAGGTCGGTGGTGCCAAAATCGCCTAACATTTTTTAAAACACAAAAAGTTAGAGCGAGCATGATGACTGCGTGATAGAAGCCTTTGTGTACAATGCTCGCTGTATGCATACATATGCATCTTTGTTTCATAGGTATAAGTGGGGGAATCAAATTCGTTGCAACCTAAACCAATAATTATTCTTTTGTAATCATGACAAGTATTTCAGCCAAGTATCACGATTATGCAATAGCGTAAAGGCGGCTGTCACGTGTCATCCCAGCTGCAGACGTTTACCATGTATATATCCCTTCCTTAAGTAGATACATTAATGTGGTAATGATAGGGACATGCATGTGCAATTGTGCTAAGCAGTCACATCGATTTAAGTGTATAGAATTGAAGCCCGTGTTATAGTTTATTAGGTTTCGACCTTGCCATGTCAAATGTAATGATGTGTAAAGGGCGGAATTTGAACAGCGAGCTCATCGATTTGGGCATGGTGTATTACTAGCTGTACTTCGATTGAAAGAAAGTTTATGACGCAATTCAGTTTATCGCTTAGACGCACATAACGTAGACAATGTAGACAACATGAACGTGGAATTAATTCACTGTTAATGGACCCGTGAAGATCCGTGAAGAGGCGACTATACTTGTCGTGAGGTGAGGTGAGGTGAAATGGGGTTTAACGTCGCGTCCAAGATTATTGCACTTATATAGCGACGTGCATGCACGTGTGTGTGGCTGCTTGTACTAGTCCGGACTGATGCCGATTTATAGTGCTAGCACACTGAGATACCATGCCGCAGTTTAACATGAATACCCCACTCAGACACAGTAAAATGACTCCGAGCCGACCAGTCCTTGTTTTAACCCCTTAATGCCGAGCGCCAGACAGGGTAACAACAAGTACCATCTTTTAACGTCTTTTGGTATGACACGGCTGAGGATCGAACCCCGGACCTTCCGCTCTCCGGGTGGACGCACTACCATTAGACCATAGAGGCGGTACGTGTCGTAAGAGACGACTAACGGGATCGGGGGATCAGGCTCGCTGACTTGGTTGATGCAGGTCATCGTATCCCAATTGCGTTGTTTGTTGCTCATGATATCAATCACTGGGCTGTCTGGTCAAGACTCGATTATTTATAGACCACCGTTCTATAACGGGAATGTTGCTGAGTGCGGCGTTAAACAACAAGCAAACAAACAGGTAATGATATTCTGTTTGCGTTTTAGGGGGGCACGGGTGGCCAAGTCGTCTAAGGCGCCGCGATTCGCTGTGCAGAATTGAAACCTTTGATTGTTGGTTCGAATCCCGGTTCGCCCCGATTATGTTTCTAGGTTTGTCAGCACCATACCCGTGCTCGAGGATTTCACCAAAGTGGTAAACGTCTAAGACCTGCATCACTTCGGGCTTTCCTCCCACATTAAGCTGACACGCCGTGATATAACTGGAATACTGTTAAAAGCGGCGTTAAACCCAACTCACTCCCTGTTTGTGTTTTACATGATATTAGTTTACTGATAGTGCTATGTGATGTTTGGATCAGTTAGTTGTTTTCACCTCCACATTGCTCCGGTAAGGGTCTGAAGCTATGATTCACAGAAAAGGTATGTATGGTTATATTCCTCATGGTTTCACAGAACTGAGTTTATAAAATCCCCACGAAGAAGAAGAGCAATGATGATTACAAGCCCACTAAATCACCATTTACACGGGGCGGTCGGGAAGCCTAGTGGTTCAAGCGTTCGCTCGTCACGCCGAAGACCCGGGTTCGTTTCCCGACATGGGTACAATGTGTGAAGCCCATTTCTTGTGTCCCCCGCCGTGATATTGCTGGAATATTGCTCAAAGCAGCGTAAAACCATACTCACTCACTCACTCACCATTTCCACAATGCAAATACAATGAAGCAACTCAAATAACATTGTTACATAATGTATAATGACGTCACACTTAATGTATAATGGAGTCACACTATCTTCCTATTGTCTATAAATGTTGTCACTGACGTCAGAAGCAATTTTATATGACTTTACATCAATAAGATGCCTTAATGATGACTCTTTACGTCATTGTCAAACATTATTTTTTACCTTATGTCATCCTGTCCCGAAGGCGAGGATCGTGGCCCACAAACACTGTTATCTACAGGCCACTATCATATAACTGGAATATTGCTGTGTGTGGTGTAAAACAACAACAACAACAACAACGGCAACAACCAAACAAGAAACAACAACCTACGGTGCGCACAACAGTGGTACTTAATACCGCCATGTTCACAGAGCAGTATACTCTATATGAGAAGGGACCACACGATCTCCATGTGTACAAGTCTACCTCAGTAGTTGTGCTGGTGAGTGTGGATCATCTTCACTACCTGAGGAAGTTAGAATCTACTCCCTGTCTTATCCCATGTGTAGGTGAGTTATATCAGTGACGATGTGCTGGTGTCGTGGATCATGTACACCTTCACTACCTCAGGAGTTAGAATCTACTCCCTGTCTTATCCCATGAGCAGGTAAGTTATATAAGTGACGACGTGCTGGTGTGGTGGCGCATGTACATCCTCATTACCTCAGGAGTTAGAATCTACTCCCTGTCTTTTCACATGTGTAGGTATGTTATATAAGTGACGACGTGCTGGTGTTGTGGATCATGTACACCTGGGGAAGTTAGAATCTACTCCCTGTCTTATCCCATGTACAGGTATGTTATATAAGTGACGATGTGCTGGTGTCGTGGATCATGTACACCCTTGCTACCTGGGTAAGTTAGAATCTACTCCCTGTCTTATCCCATGAGCAGGTATGTTATATAAGTGACGACGTGCTGGTGTTGTGGATCATGTACACCTGGGGAAGTTAGAATCTACTCCCTGTCTTATCCCATGTACAGGTATGTTATATAAGTGACGACGTGCTGGTGTTGTGGAGCATGTACACCTTCACTACCTGGGGAAGTTAGAATCTACTCCCTGTCTTATCCCATGTGTAGGTGAGTTATATAAGTGACGACGTGCTGGTGTTGTGGGTCATGTATACCTTCACTACCTGGGGAAGTTAGAATCTACTCCCTGTCTTATCCCATGTGTAGTGAGTTATATAAGTGACGACGTGCTGGTGTCGTGGATCATGTACACCCTTGCTACCTGGGGAAGTTAGAATCTACTCCCTGTCTTATCCCATGAGCAGGTATGTTATATAAGTGACGACGTGCTGGTGTTGTGGATCATGTACACCTTCACTACCTGCGGAAGTTAGAATCTAGTCCCTGTCTTATCCCATGTACAGGTATGTTATATAAGTGACGACGTGCTGGTGTTGTGGATCATGTACACCTGGGGAAGTTAGAATCTACTCCCTGTCTTTTCACATGTGTAGGTATGTTATATAAGTGACGACGTGCTGGTGTTGTGGATCATGTACACCTGGGGAAGTTAGAATCTACTCCCTGTCTTATCCCATGTACAGGTATGTTATATAAGTGACGATGTGCTGGTGTTGTGGATCATGTACACCCTTGCTACCTGGGTAAGTTAGAATCTACTCCCTGTCTTATCCCATGAGCAGGTATGTTATATAAGTGACGACGTGCTGGTGTTGTGGATCATGTACACCTGGGGAAGTTAGAATCTACTCCCTGTCTTATCCCATGTACAGGTATGTTATATAAGTGACGACGTGCTGGTGTTGTGGAGCATGTACACCTTCACTACCTGGGGAAGTTAGAATCTACTCCCTGTCTTATCCCATGTGTAGGTGAGTTATATAAGTGACGACGTGCTGGTGTTGTGGGTCATGTATACCTTCACTACCTGGGGAAGTTAGAATCTTCTCCCTGTCTTATCCCATGTGTAGTGAGTTATATAAGTGACGACGTGCTGGTGTGGTGGCGCATGTACATCCTCATTACCTCAGGAGTTAGAATCTACTCCCTGTCTTTTCACATGTGTAGGTATGTTATATAAGTGACGATGTGCTGGTGTCGTGGATCATGTACACCCTTGCTACCTGGGGAAGTTAGAATCTACTCCCTGTCTTATCCCATGAGCAGGTATGTTATATAAGTGACGACGTGCAGGTGTTGTGGATCATGTACACCTTCACTACCTGCGGAAGTTAGAATCTAGTCCCTGTCTTATCCCATGAGCAGGTATGTTATATAAGTGACGACGTGCTGGTGTAGTGGATCATGTACACCTGGGGAAGTTAGAATCTACTCCCTGTCTTATCCCATGTACAGGTATGTTATATAAGTGACGACGTGCTGGTGTTGTGGATCATGTACACCTTCACTACCTGGGGAAGTTAGAATCTACTCCCTGTCTTATCCCATGTACAGGTATGTTATATAAGTGACGACGTGCTGGTGTTGTGGATCATGTACACCTTCACTACCTGGGGAAGTTAGAATCTACTCCCTGTCTTATCCCATGTACAGGTATGTTATATAAGTGACGACGTGCTGGTGTTGTGGATCATGTACACCTTCACTACCTGGGGAAGTTAGAATCTACTCCCTGTCTTATCCCATGAGCAGGTATGTTATATAAGTGACGACGTGCTGGTGTTGTGGATCATGTACACCTTAACTACCTGGGGAAGTTAGAATCTACTCCCTGTCTTATCCCATGTGCAGGTATGTTATATAAGTGACGACGTGCTGGTGTCGTGGCTAGCAACGAATGCTGTTGCAATGTATTGGTTATTAATTTAAAAGAATTAAAACTTCAGTACACATTGTGCGTAGTGTTTCATGTCACAGTCACCGTGACCTCTTTGTGTAATCATCCAAATTTATATTTATATAAATTATCTCATTATTTTGTTATTATATTCGACTTGAGCATGAAACATGCTCATTCCACTTCGTTGTATACGATTACAGCTGGGAATCAGCTGGCACAATAGTCTTCAGGGCTATTCGTGTGTGGAATGTCGCATTGTTCCAATAAGTTGTTACATGTAATGTATCAAACTGTTGTATTATGGTGCGTAAATGTTGCTTAACACCTCCAGCTACATGTATGACACAGATGGAATTGATATAGCTGGGATATTGCTGACTGCAATGCTTTTGCAGATTAGATTTTACCCATCATCAGGATTGACATGCTGCAATGTATTATTTACATGTAGTTCTAAACTGTTTCACTACTCATTGTTCAAGAATCAGTTTTCCTTTCAGCCTTATACCTAAGATAAATGCAGTAGCAATAAGTAAATCCAGGTATGCTATTGCACAGTTCCCCACGTGATGAGACAGATAGATACAGAAGTGGTAATACTAATTTGATGAAACGAGTGAATATTTCTGGTATCTAACGAGCTGAAGCAAGTCAGATACCAGAACCATTAAGAGTTTGATAAATTGGTATTACACGGGAACTCGTTTGGTATTCTATTTATTATAACTTTTAATTTTTATTAAATGTCACTGTCGTGTTAAAAGGGAAAGATCTTAGCGATCCACTGCATTATCCAATTGAGTTTAACAGAATGATACTTCAAACACATTACAGTATTAAGTTTATATCATACAAAGGCCTACCTTTACAATTCACGGCGCCGTTCCAGTTTATCGTAACTCCTATAGCTTACATAGACTTACGACTGTCGTTGTGCTACGATCGCTTAGTAGAACGGGGCCCTGGCACCCCAAATTTTCTAACATGTCGCAATACCCTATGACGAAATTGTGTTGCAAGATACACTGGCGAAACATTACAATGTGACGTCAGCTAAGCAATAGGGTTGCTGGGGTCATCGAGTGTGCATAAACTCCTCCAAGTGATCTATCATCTCTTCACACAATGCCATTGAAAAAGCCCGGGGATAAGAGCTTTCAGTATGTTTTGTGCTTGCATTGGTATTAAACAATGTGTAATACCAGATTATTGTTTTTAAACAGTGTTATCCTCAAAGGGCGAGTAATAGATATGTATATGTACCTAGAGAACAGGCCCGTGGAGATCCTGGGTAGAATAGGTCTCCAGCAACCCATACTTGCTGTAAAAGGTGACTATGCTTGTCGTAAAAGGCGACTAACGGGATCGGGTGGTCAGGCTCGCTGACTTGGTTGATGCATGTTATCCATCCCAATTGCGTGGATCGATGCTTATGATATCAATCACTGGATTGTCTGGTCCAGACTCGATTGTTTACAGACCGCCGTCATATAACTGGAATATTGCTGAGTGCGGCGTTAAACAAACAAACAAACAAACAAAATAAACAAAACCTAGAGAACAACGTTTGTGCAAGGTTTGTACCTGGGTTATATACAGGTAGAGACGGAGTAAACCTGGGTGAACATTCTACTAAAAGTTTGGAACGCTCATCAGTATAATTAGGACAATTCAAACGTACATGGCATTCATCATCAGCAACATGTACGTGTGTACTGAATAAACATGTAAATAGACTGCAGCGTTTAACTACGAATCAGTGGAATAATATTAAGTAATAGTTGATGGTTACACACTGCTAGAAGTGAGTGTGAGTGAGTTTGGTTTTACGCCGCTTTTAGCAATATCAAGCAATATCACGGCGGGGGACACCTTAAATGGGCTTCACGCATTGTACCAATGTCGGGATTCGAACCCGGGTCTTCGGCGTGACGAGCGAACGCTTTAACCACTAGGCTTCCCGACCGCCCCGCTATATAGAAGAACAGAGGCACATTTTCAATAAAACAAGGCTGGATTCTAGGAATGATGATATGACACACCTTACTCGAGCACGTTTTGTTATGAATACAATATGGATGAGTTGGCACATTTTCAATAAAACAAGGCTGGATTCTAGGAATGATGATATGACACACCTTACTTGATCACGTTTTGTCATGAATACAATATGGATGAGTTGGCACATTTTCAATACAACAAGGCTGGATTCTAGGAATGATGATATGACACACCTTACTTGAGCACGTTTTGTTATGAATACAATATGGATGAGTTGGCACATTTTCAATAAAACTAGGCTGGATTCTAGGAATGATGATATGACACACCTTACTCGAGCACGTTTTGTTATGAATACAATATGGATGAGTTGGCACATTTTCAATAAAACGGGGGGGATCTGACTCGAACTTTGCGCTCCGAGACCACGGAACGAGAAATCACAGTGGAAAAGCAAAAACATTACACACATCTACTACGAACATGCACGCGTTATGGTGTATACATACACATTGTCACCAAAAACCAGAAGACAGGTTTCACGAAGTCGTACATGTTATTTTATAACATCGTCGACAAGGTATCAAATGTTGATATAAGGTCAACGTCAACAATTTTGAGTACACCCATGGTTGGAAATACACACACACGCGCGCACACACACGCACGCACATACGCACGCACGCACGCAAACACACACACACACACACAAACACACGTGCATGAATGGTCCAATGGTCTAGTGGATAGAAAATCTGTCCGTCGGTCGGTCGGTGTATCGATTCCCGACCGCGTCATACCTAAAGACGTTAAAAGAGCGGCGTGGAACTCGTAATTTAGGGTAGAAAACAAGGACTCGTCTGAGTTAGGTATACATGTTAAACTGCCGCATGTCATCTCAGTGCCCCCCGACGACACACACACACACACACACACACACACACACACACACACACACACACACACACACACACACACACACACACACACACACACACACACACACACACACACACACACACACACACACACACACACACACACACACACACACACACACACACACACACACACACACACACGTGCATGGATGGTCAACCAGGAATGCTCCTCTAACACGTCTGCTTTCAACACCATGTTGGTGAAAAACATACCAAATCCACCTTCAACAATTTTCTTTATTACTCAGGAAATACCTGCTTCTGGATACAATATATATTCAGATTGTGAAACAGTGACAGTGTAACCAGAGACTCAATACTTGAATACATGTACCAGGGGGAAGTTTTACGATAAGCTGCTGACGCAACCTCTTAAACACTTAAGCGGAGAATAAGTTAAGAACCGCATATGCTCAAACTATAGAAATTGAAATAAGTAATAAGAATTAGGGCCCCTGCCTCAATGCTTCATACATCAAATATTAAAACGGAACATTAAGTATCCGATGTGCTTTCGACACAGGGAGGCGTTATCTGGAAATTCAGGGTATGCCCGTAATAATAGGTCAGACACTATTTAGGATTGCATACACACACACAAATGTGTGTGACGAACACTCATTTTCCAGAAGGGATAAATTAGCCGTACAATAATTAAGTAAAAATGATGAGGATGTTTTGAATTATATGGATAAAATAAAATGTGAGGCTAAAGAATAACAGTGATGACACTAAGTGTCTGAGAAACACACTGAACAAATCCTTCACTATTTGTGTATTTGACCTTCGAACTATCCCGCTGAGATAAGGCAGCTAATCATGCACATTTTGTAAACGTGTTTTTAATAAATGCCATGTTTCTTCTTCTTTGATAGGTATTTAGAAATGCCATGTTGATAAAAAGCGAAACAAATTTTAATTTATTTATGACAGATTCATCATCCAACATTCCTCCATCTACAACATAAAATCTACTCAATACCTATCCCTCGTGAACTAATGTTGAAACCCCTTTACGCATGTCATCTCCAAGAACTCCCTAACAGCCTCGGATAAGGTTCAAACATTAAAAAGATTTCCTGATGATTGTTGTGAGCAATCTTAAAGTACAACGACAATGCCTAAGGCTAACATGAGGGCAATGAGTGCTGTGAAAACCTGTTCGTCAGGGCGGTACCATCATTGTGAAATCCGGCACACAGCGTCCGGATTAAAGAGGTTTCGCTGTACGTACACGCTTCATGTTCATATAAGATGCAGGGCTTGTTTCATTATATACTTCAATAATTACACAGGCCAACTGACCAACCCATTCTATGCATTGTGACGCAGGTTATTTACAACATGTTCAAAGATGCTGTACAGCATGTTAGCGCCTTGTTCAATACATTGACAGCTTCTTACGGACAACCATCAACTTTAATTACAATGCCACAATACAACAAAGCAGTTTCATTTCAGGTTGGGTGGTCACGTGATCCATCTAACATGTACCTGAGCACAGCTGGTAGCGAAAGTCGTGTATTTAAGTTTCGATCGCTTTATGAGGACACGCATTGTCCCGAGAACACCAGTATAGCAGACTTGGGTAAGTAAGTGCTGTGGACTATAACACTACAATACACATATTACAGATATAGTCATTTCCGACCTTAGTTTGTGTTTGATCTGCAACGTAAAGCAAATGTAAATGCGCTAATGTTCACTGGTTGTGAAATATCGTTTTTACTTATGGCATGCTGCAATGGTGACCGTTTGGTGATAATTTTTATTTTATTTTTGTTCAAATCTTTAGTGACCATGTGGATTCTCAAAACCTCAGAGAATTTGCTTGATATTTTGCAATCTCAGAAATGAACCCGGTTCAGTTCCGTCGAAATATTTGTCAATATTTCTTTGATCAAATATACACATGTATCCTCAACACACACTGCAGCAAAAACTTTAATACTTCATCCAAGAGAAATTTGTCATCAACGGGGTGACCATAGATATAGTTACATCATTATTTTCAAAGATTCAGGAACATTTGTTAGAAGATCCTTGCTGATCTGTTCCTTTAAGTACGTGACTCGGAATGTCTGCTCTGATTGGCGAAAGAGTGAATTTTAACTTAAGAAGGACTTAAGCTTCAGATATATATGTATGTATGTATATAATTCAACACATCCTCATCATTTTTACTTAATTATTGTACGGCTAATTTATGCCTTCTGGAAAATATGTGTTCGTCACACACGTTTGTGTGTGTGTGTGTGCGTGTGCGTGCGCGTGCGTGCGTGCGTGTGTGTGTGTGTGTGTGTGTGTGTGTGTGTGTGTGTGTGTGTGTGTGTGTGCGTGTGTGTGTGTGCGCGCGCGCGTGTGTGTGTGTGTGTGTGTGTAACTGCCTGCCTGTGTACGTGCGTGCATGCGTGCAAAAGCTTTCAAAAACTTTTATAGCAGACATGTGGGGAATATTTCCAAATTTGGCGCATCGGTGACAAAACTGATGTCCGATACTGTTCCCTATTTGACATTCATGTGTGTTTGCAGTCGTTTGTGCTTGTGCTTGATGTAGCACTTGTATTTTGTAGCAAATGCTTGTTGTAACACTTGTATTTTGTAGCAAGTGCTTGATGTAGCAAATAATGAGTAACATGTATGCTGAAGGATGTGTATGCATTAGACTGTATGTAGTAGCAAGTGTATTTAGACCGGTATAAAAAATGTCATGAATCGTTGTTTAATGCCGCACTCAGCAATATTCCAGTTATATGACGGCGGTCTGTAAATAATCGAGTTTGGACCTGACAATCCAGTGATTGACATCATGAGCATCGATCCACACAATTGGGAAACGATGGCATGCATCAACCAAGTCAGCGAGCCTGACCGGCCGATCCCGTTAGTCGCCTCTTACGCTGTAGCATGTATATATTGGAGAACAGTTGCACGGTGCATAACAATGAGGATTGACGGACGACTGCATGTGTGAATGATCTGACAAAGTATTAGTCGATACAATGTACACTTGACTCCAATAAAAGAGAAAGTCAATAACTGCTTCAACTGCATGTATTGTGAGAGGTGTTGCACGCGAGGACCCCGGAGGTGTTCATATTCGGTCATACCATAACACAGCCATGCAATTCCAGTGTAGCATAGATTTAACAATAACACTCATTCTACCATGGAGGTACCATCATAAGATCAAAGGAGCCGGCTATCTCCAAGTAGGTAGTACCATTGGCTGCCAGGTGATCACGACGCCCCTGCGACTCCTTCACAACAGCTCATTTGCATACAAACAGAAGCTTAAGATTCTACACACATAAAACATACAAATGATGCACAAAGAATAATGCCAGGATATTCTGTCAATTTTACAATGATGGCGGGATCATCGGTATAATCCAACCACATTCTTTGCGTAAAATGAGCATTTCACGTATGTGGATTTTCTTGACCATCAGGGGCGGTCGGGTAGCCTGGTGGTTAAAGCGTTCGCTCGTCACGCCGAAGGCCGGGTTCGATTCCCGACATGGGTACAATGTGTGAGGCCCATTTCTGGCGTCCCCCGCCGTGATATTGCTGGAATGTTGCTAAAAGCGGCGGAAAAACCATACTCACTCACTCACAACCATCACTTGATTGTCTGGTTTGTTTCCAGGCCGCAAGCAATCATATGGCAGGAGATCAGGTATGCGGCGTCAGGCAATACATGCTTCATTTTGTGTGTGAATGGCGGCGCTACTGAAAGGATAGAATCTGCTTATCCTTTTCGGAAACACCTGACCATCATTGATGGTTACTTATATGGACAATTACATATTTATCTATCCATAGCCAAAATCCTGATCACATACGATTGATGACAATATTACCATTTAAATTCATAGTTGCACGTTCGGTTGTCGAGCGTGAATTTCTTTTATCATGCCACCTCTGCGAACTACATGATCAGTAAGTTTGAAGATGCCAGAAGACGGCATTTGGAGTTGCACCCCTTATTTTAAAAGATCCTCAAGGTCTATGATCCTGAAACTGTGATCCAATAATAGTCCTGAAATCATGTAAAGGTTTAATTGAGTGTTTTAGGTTAAATCTCCAAATTCCCCAAAAGATTTCTGGCATGCCTTACTGCATCTCTCTCTCCGCAGTTGCTCCTGGTTATCTTGCCATTCCACTGATATTTACTGGTTCTTTCAAAGATCAGAAACAGAACCATTCTAGTTTCACGTGGAACATTGTGGTATTATATGATTGATATATGTGTTTAACACTCTCGTTGATGGATATCATTTTATATTGATTAAATATAAATCTATCCAAAATGCTCCTGACCTCAACCATGTTCAAGTTCGAAAACTAGATGTTTTTGTATATAGAGGAAGGAGTCTAAAATTCCAAAATGAGGATGTTTTCTCTGTATGCATATATTTTGGATTTGAAAAATTGAATTGGGTCTTCACTACCAAATTATTGAAAATTAAAATCCTGGCCTACCATCCCTACCCAATGACTAAATTATATAAATAAAGCGAAAAACCCTTTCCAGATCCCATAGATATCTCTTCATAAAGCAAAGTAGATTGTACAATTCCGACTATATCAAAGCATGTGTTATGTGAGTGAGTATGGTTTTACGCCGCATTTAGTAATATTCAAGCAATACCACGGCGGGGGACACCAGAAGTGGGCTTCACACATTGTACCCATGTCGGGAATCGAACCCGGGTCTTCGGCGTGACGGGCGAACGCTTTACCCACTAGGCTACCCGACCGCCCCGCATGTGTTTATGAATCACTATCAAATGGTAATTATACCAGGTGTTCGCAAAAAGGTGGGCGTGTCCTGTCCTACCGGTGGCACCCGACACAAACACATGCAAAGTCAAGTCAATTGTTCACCTGAACAAAACATGGGAACATATGGTACAAGTCAAAATAGGGAATTGCATCGGACACCATTTTTGTCACTGGTGCGTCAAATTTGGGAATGTCCTCCACATGTCCACCACAAAACGTTTTGAACCCTTTACTGAGTCCTTGAATGTTGTAACGTTGATCAAACAACTTCTGAGCAAGAGTCGTATGACGCTCTTTGTAATCTTGGTGGAAAGAACATGCTCGATTGTATCTCAAAAGTTGTGAAATGTAAACACCAAAGGCTGGAGGTGCTGGAATATTGCTCGACATGAAGGGAAAGTTGACTATTGGAAAGTTATTAATTAATGAATGCATAAATGGATCAAAGAAATCATGACCACAGAAGTTGGGCATGCGTGAAGATGTGTGCGTGGTCGTATTAAGTAGGGTTAATTAGAAAATATCCATTCTTTGTATTACTCCACCTACGTTTCCAAAGACGTATTGTGTTGACTGTGAACAAATCCTCCTCAGTTGGCTGACACAATTGAGACAACACGTGCGACACCTGTTGCGTGCAGACCATGCATTGACCCCCTGGTGGCAGGTGACGCACGCATCAATCACACAACAGTCCCGCGGTTAGTTGCTGTTGTACCAAGTAGACACACCCCTCGAAAGACCAGAGTGCCGATGTATAATAAAAGCGACAAAACCCGTTCCATATTCAGAAGAAATCTCTGCAAAAATCCATTGTCCATTGTACGATTTCGACTATATCATGAGCCTGTGTTTATGAATCCCTATCAAATAGTATTGATACCAGATGTTTGCGAAAAGGTGAGCGTATCCTGCCCGACCGGTGGCAGCATCACAAACACACGCAAAGGCAAGTCATTTGTCACCTGAAAAATAAACGGGAACATATTTTTGTCACTTATGCGTCAATTTTGGAAATGTCCTCCACATGGAAACCATTAAAATAATTAACTGTTTTAGGCCTTGAATGCAGTAACCTTGATCAAACGACCATCCCAAACACACGCAAAGGTAAGTAGAGAACTGCATGAGACATCCTATTTATCACTGAAGCGTCAATTTTGGAAATGTCCTCAAGATTTAAGCTTTTTAGGTCTTGCATGCAGTAACCTTCATCAAACAATCTTTAAGCAATGACTCTTTTGAAATCTTGGTCGAAAGGCATGCTCGATTGTACCTCGAAAATTCAAGAACATGTGGTCTTTGTCTGATTTAGTAGAGTCTGTTTCTGGTTTGGCAAAACGTCTCAAAGCAATGTCAAGAACTGTACTCTAGTCGCTACTGTAGGCTCTTACTGTTTGTAGACCCACCCAATAGCAAAAGTTGCTGAAGTCGTTGAGTTTTTTCAGTGACACAGTATAGTTTTGTTCTTAGTTTGTGCAGTTCCAATGGTTCCTGAAGGACAGGCAACAAAATCGTCCAAATGAATGGTATCATTGTCTTTCGTCCTTTCTGCGTGAATGTCTTTGGAATGCCGTAAACAGCCTCAATACATTGACATTGGTAGTTCGTTTGTTAAAGAGAGTGCCAACGTCTTTTTTTTATGGAATTATTGTGTACAACAGTCGAATCCAATGATTTCATCTGGACATTAGGTAAGGTCGACAGCATTTAAGGCTATTTGATGGATGTTGTATTTTCTCTAATATTCGACTTTCATGCAAAGAATGGAGTGATTTTCAGAACTGAAATGGAAGACACAACTGGAACTGATCTTACTGATGCCACATCTATGCTGGCTGAGTCGTGTCGATGATTTGTGTTGTGACTCTCCAACATAAAACAGTCCACAAAAGGAACATGCAATGCCATATATGACGTCTTTAGTTTGACATGATAGGTCTTCAATAGCTTTTATGCAGTATGTTTCAGCTGTAAAGTTAGATTTGAATTCAGGATTAGTCATCAAAATGTTGTGCATGACGTATTGTATTTTTAGGTGCCACATGAAGAAATACTACATGGAGATGGGATTGAAAAAAAAAATTCCTCCAACTCTACCGAACATAGTTTAATGATGTTTGTAATTTAAAATTGTAAAACAGCCTTAGCGCTCTCTATGTTAAGATATGGGAGATTCACAATAGCGCTATCATCGCTTTGTACAATAGCACCCTGAAACTTTTCATGGCAAGGTACATTTCAGCGGACTACGCATAGTTTTCCTTGTAAAGTAACATTTATCTAGCCAAAGGTAACACCACCAGAACGGTTGTAACACCCACAACAATCTTGTGAAGCTAGCCGCTCTCATGCTTCAACTCAATCCTTGAAAGTTGTCCCTAATATTAACGGGTTCTAAAGGTTTCAGAAACAGAACCATTCAATTGGAAGAGTTTGGTCTTATATGATGGATATATGTATACAATACTCAATTTAAATGATATCATTTTGTATTAATTTAAATTTAAATATATTCAGTATGCTCCTGACCTCAGTCAGTTCAACTGTACTCCAAAATCTAGCTATATAAGGAATCAGTCAAAGATTCCAAAATTCAGGATGTTTTTTTCTGTATGCGTATTTCGGATTTAAATAATTGACATTGGGCCTTCATAGGCCTATTAAAGGTGAATATTGACCTGTACCCCTCATCCCAAAAAAAAACAAAATAAAAAACCAAAAAAAACCCCGAACAATAAGAAGATAAGAAGAGAAAGAGAGATATGCAATTGTTACCACCCAGTGAATGAATGCATGAATGCAATCATGACCACGTACGTTTGGCATGCGTGAAGATACGTGCGTTGTTGTATAAAGTAGGTTTAATTAGAAAATATCCACTCTGTGAATAACTCCATCTATATTTACATTGTGTTGACTTGGAACAAATCCTCCTCAGCTGGCTGACACTATTGAGACATATTGCTCAACATGAAGGGAAAGTTGACTATTGGAAAGTTATTAATTAATGGATGAAAGCAATCATGACCACGTACGTTTGGCATGCGTGAAGATGTGTGCGTGGTCGTATTAAGTAGGGTTAATTAGAAAATATCCATTCGTTGTATTACTCCATCTACGTTTCCACAGACGTATTGTGTTGACTGTGAACAAATCCTCCTCAGTTGACTGACACTATTGAGACAGCACGTGCGACACCTGTTGCGTGCAGACCATGCATTGACCCCCTGGTGGCAGGTGACGCACGCATCAATCACACAACAGTCCCGCGGTTAGTTGCTATTGTACCAAGTAGACACACCCCTCGTACGATCAGACAATATTTGGCAGTATAAATGTCGTACATGTATATAGCCAAATTTACATTTGCTACGGAAACATTGTCTTACGTAGGTACTTGCGCAGTGTTGTTAGATGTTATTTATTATACAGTACGACTTGTACGAATCACATTAGGAATTCTAATCATATACCTTTGGTAATTTCAGCATCACCATGAGAACCATTATTGTGACGCTCTCAGTGTTCCTGTTTATCACAGGGATCACCGCTGACTGCCCGGTGACAACAGCCATAGACATCTATCCTCCAGGTGAGACAATGGGCTGGATTATTGTTTATGTTTATATTGACACCACAGGGAGAAACCTCGGACAGGAAAACATATTCTTTAAATCTATTATTGATAATGCAACGATGCAACCAGACTGGTTTTAACAAACGGACACAAGTCAATTCCATAACCATAAGAAATATCTTCTTAAAGCAGCGTCCATTGAACAATTCTGACTATATCACAAACATATGTATTTGAATCACTTTGAAATAATGATGACACCAATCAGTTCGAGAAAAACGTGAACGCATCCTGCCCCATGGGTGGCACACATCACAAACACATGCAAATGCAAGTCAGTTGTTCACCTGGAAAAAACATAAAGGTACAAGTCAAGTCAAATCAAAATAGGGAGTTGCATCAGGCTTCAGTTTGATCACTGAAATTTGAAACTGTCCCCCAAATGTCTGCTGTATGCATTTCAAAGGATTTGCTGAGGCGTTTGAGCAAGGGTCGTATGACGGTCTTTGAAGTCTTTCCTCGAAAGAGAATGCAAACTCTCGAGACGTGGATTAAGATGTCTATGTGTTTATTTATATTCATAATTATGTCATAGCGACCGTGTTATGACAATGTTTGTCTGATGGAACATTTCATTTCAACGGCTAATTAACATGATATTTACACTAGGGTTGATTGTTAAGTTCTTAACATCGAATAGAAGGAATTACGTAATAGTGAAACCTTTCATTGTGGACCTTTAATGGTGGTATATTCACAGAAACTTGAGTCAGTTGAGCAAATTGTTTGCTGTTAAAAGTCAGTACTATAAGCAGAGGTCTGTGACCTTTGGAAAATGGGCAAACTGCAAGAACGTGCAAGTATTTGCCAAAAAGGGCTTTACACCAAAAGCCATCCATGAAGACATCAGAACAACTCTAGGGACGAATGCCCATTCCTGAACAGAGGCAGCAGAGTTCAAGGGTGTCAGGAAGATCCTTGACGACGACCTAATCCTGAAGGGCCTGTGACGTCAGCAACCCCAGTAATGATCCAGATAATCCACTATATGGTGATGACCCACCGTCGATTGACTGAGCGTCATATTGCTAGTTCAAAAAGCATTTCCTAGGAGAGAGTACATTCCATTATCACAGAAACTTTGGCAATTAAAAACATCAGCTTTTTGGGTCCCAAAGCTTCTGTCATCTGATAAAAACAGCACCAGGCACATCATGTCTCGTAAAAATCTAGCTCTGTTTGAAGCTGATCCAGAAAAATTCTTGCAACGATTTGTGATTATGGATGAAACCTAGGTTCACTACATCCAGCCTACATCACTACATCAACCAACAATCAAAACAAACCGCCAAATAAGGTAAAGACTTCCCAATCAGCTGAAACGATCATGAGCTCGATGGTCAGGGATGCCGATTTGTCATCATAGTTGCCTATCTTCCAGATGGCCACACAATATACGGAGCATATTGTGCTGCACTTTTGAGGCAACTACGGGATGCAGTTTAGAGTAAGAAACCTGGGTAGCTGAGAAGCGGTGCTCTTCCATCAGGACATTGTGCGAGTGCACAAATCACTCCCTGACATGAGTACAGTTCACGCGTGTGACTGTCAACTCCTTCAGCACCCACCTTATTCTTCTGATCTGACTCCGTGTGACTTCTATCTTTTCCCTAACATGAATTACGCTCTAGCCAGAACCCATTTCAGCTCGAACGAGGACGTTATAGCAATTAGGGACAATCGCGATATTGACTGGTCATATCAAATCCATACATGCTGAGTGACTTCAATCGCAACCATTTATACTTTGAATGATTCACTCACATTTGACGTGGAACCCATTAAACATGTCACGGCAGTTCTTGGCCTGTTAATGATACTTGTCATTTTTTAGATCATTCTCTTCACGAAGATAATTTGGAAACTCTGCATCTTCATGCCAAGACTCAATATCATGCGAGAAATGGAGCTATTGGTGGACTTAGGATGAATACCAGCATCAATATTAGGGCATTTCAAAGTTGTCCTGAGCACAATTTCGAAACTTTGGGCACGGTATTGGCAAACTGGCACCACGTGAGATCGTCCAAGATGGAGAACTCGCATCACCACCAGGAGAGATGAGCGCATCCGAATGAGCTATATACTGAATGTTGCTAACAAGTATATCGCGATGGATGTGAGGGTGGACATGTCATGATGTGGGGAGCCCTCTCTCTTATAGGCATATAGCTCTTATTCGTATCCAGGGTAACGTGCAAGCGTACATCTCAATGCCAATGTCTTCATGTACTATGAAAGCACCAGACGCCATTGTTCAGGAATGCTCGTGACCACAGAGTGTGTTCTGATTTCCAAAGAGCTGAAACCATAAATGTACTCCTTGGCCGAAAAGGTCATCGGAACCCATCCAAATTGAGCATCTGTCGGATGATCTAGACAGATATTTACGTCAACCTCAACAGAGCTACAGAATATGCAGCAATGACACCAAGCTCTTCAGAAAGAAATGTCTGTCATCTGTAGGCTTCTTTGTTCAATGGTCAGGAGATGTCGTACAGTCATTTAGGTCAATGATTGTACAAGGTACTCAGCTTTACGACTGCCGTGCTTGACATAGCGACGTAACTAGAACATGCACAGACTTCTGTGGTCCGTTGACGTTTGATGAACTATGCTTCACTTTGCGTAGCGCTTTTAACGCTCTGTAGAAGCGTAAAGAATTAATCTTTTAAAATTTGACATCATATGCCCTTGTTTTGTTGCCCTCGTAGCTCGTGTATTTTCGCTGTCATTATAACTATGGATTACCCCTGCGTATTTTATGTATTAAATTTTTTATATTTCATGCCTACAAACGCTACATTTGGAATAACTTCTTTTTGGTCAAGCCTGATATATAATTTGCTTCAGTTTATTTTGTTCGTCAGTGTAGTTTATGAAACCTTTTCAATGATTATCCAGTTGATGTGACTATTTTCAATGTGAACCTGTATGCATACAGAATGTAACAATGACGATGCTGTCAACTTTTGCAGACAGTGACACCAGCACCTGTAAACTGGACGTCCAGACCATCACTAACGGGTCCTCCGTGACTACCAGCTGCGGCGTCGTGTGCGGCTGTGGCAAGAATGGACTACAATGTTGCAAGTAAGTACTCAGTATTTATAAACCACCCCCGAAGTTCAAGAGGGACTACCACGGTTTTATTATTAAGTCCTGGTGTATGTACCAACGAGTCATGTGTCCTATAAACCTCCATACTAGTGCA
Source organism: Haliotis rufescens (assembly GCF_023055435.1). NCBI lineage: Eukaryota > Metazoa > Mollusca > Gastropoda > Lepetellida > Haliotidae > Haliotis > Haliotis rufescens. The sequence continues at coordinate 37,834,409 of NW_025964372.1, read as the reverse complement.
AGACGGACTTTTATTATCAAGTCATGTGTATATATAAACCAGCACTTGTTAGTATATGTTCAAGTTGGCACGGGACAGAAGCGTGTTGTCATAAACTCGTTAGGAAGTTCAATAAAAGTATTAACATTTTGACAAGCTCGGTTGCTTTGCTTCTGGGGATAAAACGTTTAAATGTATATTCTGAAGTATTATACATATTTTTTCGGGCATGATCGTCGTTTGGTTATCATAACACAGAAAATATGTTTCATACTAAATTTAGCGTCTCTGACACTGACGAGCGTCGAAAGTGTATGTCAGTTGTACAAGTACCATCAACTGTAGTTCCCACGTGTTGGCCCCGTGGTTAGATTTCAGGTTACAGAGACTATATTGCTTGTATACCAACAGGCGACCTATATGTGGTGGTCATCGGGTGGTCATGCTCAGAGAGGTTTAATATGTGTCATCGTACCTGGACGTTGTCTACTTACAGACCGCTGTGATATTGCTGGAATAATGCGTGCCACGCGTGTAACACGGGACCGGGTTCCAGTTGGAGTTGACAAATTTATTAAATGAATAGTGAGATAAAATAAAACAGTGAGATGTGAAATTTGAGTTAATGAGCGGCCATTGAGCTGTGTTCACCAGACCGTAAATACAAGGTCGGCCCGTCTTAATTAGTGTTCGGTTGCTAGACTTTTATGGCATGAACCATTCCACTAGGGTCCAGTCTAGCCATTGTGGCTAGCCGACAGTAGAACGGTAGTGAATTTTAGATGAGAGTTTATTGCTAGGGGAACCCCCGTGTTGACACGATTGTCGCGGGTTGGTAAATGTTCGGTAAATAGCCGTCACCACTTCTAATGTCTCATTATTTCACGTAGGAATATGTCCCATTTCCCCACACCCCACTTTCTGTGTTGTATTTTGAAAGAATAAATAAAAGAAGGTTTTGTGTGGGACACTTTTATACTAATTATAAGAGGATGTTGTAAATGAATATGAACAGCCATGCTGTCTGACTGTTGATAGAATTTGAGATCTTCACAATCACCGGGTGTGACCATGTAGACAGAATCTCGTTAGGATTGTGATTTTTACATTTGCCCAATGACCATAGTGAGTATTGCTGGGGATACCAAACGTAACAGTTTATTATTAGAGGTTGTGAGTACCTATACCACGTAGATAGGATATCTTTAGGATTTTAAACCTTCTTTGAGAGGCATTTAGAAGTTGGAGTACTACGTTAGGATAAGATTTATGGGTGACTTTAATCCTTTCTTTCTCTGTGGGTAATCCTTTCACGTTGATTGGAGGAAGTCACTCAACCAGGTCATGACAGGTCGTGAGTTTAATCACTAACTACTGTGAGCGTTTTTGGCATGACATCTTTTCTTGTATAAACATAGAAACGATGCTCACTCACTTACTGTTAATCTTCTGCGGTTTGCTGGCAAAGTGGGGATAAACCTCAGTGTCAAAGACGATCAAACTTAGTTCGAATCCTTGTTTATATGTGGCATCTCCCAAATGGGGACTTGGCAAGTGATGATGAATTTTAATATTAATATAATTATAGTTTATGAAATTGTTAATAAAACTTTAATAAAATTGTGCTTCACTCTCACGAAAAATATATTGTCTGTGAGTAAATTTATATGTCACGTTACATCGGCATTTTTCAGTGATATTGGTACTACATGAAACATGGCTGGTTTTACATTTCTGATACAGGTGCTTGACTGACTGAGTAGTTCATGATCAATTAGATATGTTTAAATCAGTCAAGTTTGCAACAATAGATGAATAAGTTGATACATTTGGACCGCAGTTACCGATTAACAACTTAAGACATAGAGACAGGGAGGAGATATATAACAAAACCTATGGTCCTGTTGAGACAGTTGACAGTTAGAACGCTGGATTAAATGACAGTAACTAGTTTGAACATTCCCCAGTAATATCATAAAATACATCATAACTCATAACAGTCCGAGAGACAGAGATATACTAGTATTGAAGGGACAATCGCTTTTGACAGTTTAAAAATAAAGTCACCTTAAGGTGCTTGGCAAGTCAAAACTGACCTCCCTGAATATGTTTTTTAGGTTTTACAGCAACTATGCTTGTGGATTTCAGAGATAGACATGATTTGTAAGCTAGATGTTATTACAATAAGCGAAAATGTCTTAAAAGTCCACAGTTTTTTTAATAGTACAAAAAGTGTGCTGGGTGGGAGTGGGTGAGAAAAGAATATTCAATAATATGGAAAAGTTTGGGCCGGGGGGGGGGCAAGCGTGGGAAGGCACGGCGTCGGCTGGCGAGCGTGTGTGGCTAGAAGTCTAGCGGCGGTATCCTTGTAGTAGTCTCTTGGTCAGCTTCTCATCCTGGGGGTCGGGATTCTGTTAGAGACTCTTGGCAAGGAGGGCGGCGGTATTGGCGACGAAGGGGTTTGAGGTCGGTACGCCACTACTCTGGAAGAAGTGGTACAAGTCTGTGTAGTTTTTGATGTCATACTCGATGTCCTGTCCCCCCTTCTTGTACACCATGACGAAAGGGACTCCTTGTTTGGCGTAGAGATGTTCCTTTGGGTTGTTGATCTGGTCAACCTTGAGATCCGGCCGGGCCTTGTACTGGTTGATCGGAATGTCTGATTTTTCCACTAGTAAATAAAGTTCTTTGGTATGACCTCTTTTATCCCTGCTGACGTTATCCTAATGTTCAATTTCAGTCTGCCTCACCAAGCGTAAGAAAGCATTGTACATGTTCTGATAAACCACACTGATGCAATTAAGCAAATGAATATTTGCTGTGGGCAAATATCTATTTCTATATATATTTGTGGATATGAAGCATTCTAGTTAATTGTGGATACACTGGGCAGACAGAATTGTGTTTATTTCCAGGCCATCCTGATCGTCGTTTACTACTATAAGGTGTATGGTTGGAGGCAAGATCAAAGGCGCCGCACAGCATTTATTAGATAACAGACGCGGTCGTCCGTTTCGCTTTGAACAACCGGTGTCCTCCCATTAGTTAGACGTCCCAATAGTTAGACAGCTTATAACAACACTTTAAACGGTTGAGTGCACACCAATCCTTATCGATACTGATAATGACACGTACCCCATGATCATTTTTATTTGTTTGATGAGTAGATAATCTAAACTCAACTCCTTTAACTGATCATACAGTAAGACAATTAAGCTACTCCATAGTTTACATAGTTAATCTCATGCCTTTTGAACCTGTGCTGAGAGTAAGGTAATTTAGGATAATTAAACGAAATTGTAACATATTTACTCCCTAAACTGTGAGTCCCCTATCCCTACTCAGTACTTTAATCTAATAAGGTATATTCCGTCTTTGCCCAAATAAAAATGTCTAACAATTGGGACGTCTAACTAATGGGATATAACCGAACAACCACCCCACCCTGTCTGTAGGAGTTATATAATCGGTGCGCAAATAACTGTGTCAAGTCCACTGCCGGGCTGATGCGGTGTCAGTGTCAGCGATGAACATGAATGCTCAAATTATAGACCTGTAGCACTCACAAGTTGCTTAGCCAAAATATTTGAAAAGTGTATATTTAATTCTCTGATAACAGCAAATATAACCTTTGGATTCAACATACAAACAATCAAATGTAGAACACAGACCTATGCTTATTATCATTTCTTCTGGATATGATCTACCTGCGGAACCCTCTATCCGATGAAATAACTAATGCTCGCTCATTAAAAGAAATCAAATCCTTAATTAATCGTTCTGATGCAATTATTAATAATTTTTACTTCAAATATTTTCATAGATCATGCCAAATTGTCCACTGTCGCCTTAGGCTCGGCTGCAGTGACTTAAACGACATGTATCAGACATACCAGACTGCACTTGTGGATATTTTGAAGAGGCAATTCACTTTTTCTATAACTGTCAAAAAATACGATAATATCAGAAACACTGTGTATTTCTACACACATGGGTATGGTCTAAAAATGATATTACATGGCAGTAGTTAAGCAGTTCTACAATCATGACTCTTCTTAAATCAGTTCACGACATCATTGTCAAAAGCAAAAGGTTTGAGTAGCTTAATTTTATGCATGTAGTAAAGGAAAACTGCATTACCTTATTTCACAGACACCACTTGCTTCAGCGTATTGGCTTCGTGTATTTCATTTGTGCATTTTGTATGTTTATGTTCATCACTCTCTTATATATATATATCCAGCTGTTGTTAAGTTGTTACCTGGGGAGGTATTACATAAGCAAGTTTTGCTTGTTTACCGATCCAGATTTCTTTTGAAATAAAAATACGTTTAAGCCAACACAGCTAACCCTAAAACACATGATTGTAATCTATTCAAAAAGGGGCACTAATCTCTGGCTTCTTCTCGGGTGTCGGACTCAAACTCAAACTCATTTATTCTTAGAATAACATGACATACAATTATCTACAATTTTTATTATGTACAATTTAACAAAAATAATAAAAATAGGATACGTGGATACTAATACAATTTACCAATTGTATTGTACACATTGTTAAGGAATTTAGATAGGCCTTTTAGATTTCTTACACTGTTAGTGGTCATAGTTTTCTTAAATGTTTGGAAACTTAAGATATTGCTTATTTAAGAGTTCATATCGCCGTTGGTGAAAAGCTTCACATCGGAATAAATAATGCAATTCATCTCCCACAGCGATAGAATCACAGAGTGGACACTGGCTGTCTTCCCTGGGAATGTTCAGCCATCGAACAGTTTCAACTGGTAATCCTTGGTTAGAAAGGTCTGACTTTTAGTATTGGGAGAAATATTGATTTTGAGAGCAGTAGATATTTTGCAAATGAAGGTTGATTCTTCAGGTAATACGACCTTTGGATTTCCGCTTGGGCTTACTAGCTGCCGTGAGTCAATTTGCTCGTTAACGCAACCGAGCGTGACAAGAGACTGGGCTACCAGTCTGCAAGGACAGCTAAATAAACTTACGCATTTTTGAAAACTGATTGGTTACCCGTGATCTATGAAGATTTCAACAAAGGGCGCATGGTAATTAATTTCTTCAGCCTAAACAAACAGACAAATAACGACGAAAGCTCATCGGATGTCGTTATTTTGGAAATACCCCTGATGGTTACAGTTTAATAATAAAAAAGTATCCCTGAGTGAAAGCATTTGCGGATTTCGGATTGCGTGGATGATACAATTACTACTCCCTTGTTGTCATCCACATTTTCTGGTATAACCTTACACTTGTGTATTTGTCGTAATTCACTTGCTGCTCAGTTAATGAATTTATAACATGTATACTTAGTATACTCAGATTACCCGATAAAGGTTCAAATTTGGTCTTTCTTGTACCTGGGGTAATTATTCAATCTAAATCCAGGTTTGAAGTGAGGTGGAATGTGAGTTATGTGATATGCACGTGGCAGCCCAGCAAGAGATGTATGATCAGTTGCTTTACTTTTTTTGTAAATCAACTGATCATTCCCAGACATCAAAGGATCAACAGGTAATACGTTGATTGATTAATTACTGTTATCTTGCACAGTGGATATGTCAAAAGTAAGTGTTTACATGTGAAGGTAGGTTTACTAAACCTAGGGAATACACTCATATCATGGCGTGAAGTACAGATGTAAAAAACAACATACTTTGTTCAAAGGGTAACCGATAATACACTGACTGGTTGTTCATTGTTATCTAACTCAATGTATGTTTTTAAGAACCGTGGACATTATAAAAATAGTTGTCACGTGGGCTTTCTCAGCTAACTTGGCACCTATGTGAAACAATTGAAACAAAATAAGTGATCAGTTAAGAAACAAACACGGGTTATAATATTCGATACATTTAAATAACGTTTAAAAACGATATATTTAAATATTTTAATATATTTCATATATATTCCAAATATTGTTTCCAAATAATTATTATTAAAGTATTTGATTCTCACGTAGACATTTGACATCGAATAAGTATTTTTGTACAGCTGCAGACGCAATGGATATTGTTCCTTTATGTTGATATTCCCGGATACATTATAACATTGGTAGGTTGTAATAATGATATTTGCATATTTTTTTCATTCATTCGCTGCAGCTTTGAACAGAATCATTCTTGTTCCTTTCCGTTTGGTTGGGAAGTTTTTCGATGCGCGATAGACGTTGTTTTCATAAGTATTTTCTTTTGTAAGCGTGTATATGTTACAGTCAATGTGTAAAATATGATTCACTCAGGCAATTTATTAAATATCTAAATATTTCAGTCATTTTACAAATTGGCTGAATAATCCATTCATTTATTTAACCGACTGACTAAAAATGATAAAGACGACCAAAAGAGCTTAAACACATCACAATATATTAATTATGCTAAGAAAAGAAGCCAAACAATACAGAACTGTACTTGGTGATGATATTAAACATAAACAAATATTTGGAATTCGTTATCATATTAATAAAGATGGGCATATTTTTCAGTTAATTTGTAAAATAAACTGAATATTTAGGCGTTTAATAAATTTCCTTAGTGAAATCTGTTCACAATTTGAATGTAAACATATACACACGATAAAATAAGCAATGTTCAGATGAAATATTGTGTTGCAAGTCAAAATAGTGTACACGAAGATCGCACAATTACCAAGCAAGTGACTTATCAAAACTGCATCACCATTACCGATGCTCCCCACAAATATACCTACATTTCCAAAACATCAATTTTTGTTGATCAATGTGACAATACGTCCTTCTACTTTCAATAAAAATGCGCTTACGAATTGCGAGCACAGGTCGCGAACAAGTCTAGATTTCTGCTATATCATCCGGGTACTCACTGGAAAAAATACAGTAATGCACAGGTAACAACTACTCCCGCGGAATTGCTTTAGATCAGTGCTCCTTTGTACGTTGAAATACTATATATTGTGAATGCCAAAATGATGTATCAAGGATCAAGTAGAAGATACATTGACCGTAGCGCTGGGAGTTTATTCAACAGACCCGTGAAAATAACACTGCTGTATCTTATTATTTATTTTAGATGACGCCGTCAAAGCTCACTTCTCCTGGCGGCCATTATCGAACGGCCAGCTAAAACACAACCCCACGCTTACGTCTACAGGTCTCTTCCTGTAGTACGGTAATTAGTATTCTCTCCCTCAAGTGTATCCTCAATGATATAACCCACCCTCATTAATTACATGCTGCTCTTTTCCAGCCTCACGGCTATGGAGCTGAGATAAAGAGTCCAAGTCATCATAAAGTAATTAGGGTCCAATAAAAACAATGCGCCGCCAAACCTCATACATATTATCACTGAAAGTCGTACTACAGACGGTTAATGTCAAATCACAATAAAAGCATTTCAATTGCAATAACATGTTCCAGGACCATGTATTCTCTTAACACCATCGGATTTAGAAGCAATGGTCGTATAAAACAAAACAGATCTATTTAATCACAACAGTATTCATGTTATTCCCACAAAATCACATAAAGAATGGAGACATTAGCAAATACATGTGTATTATCATTTTTCGTCAGGATAACAAAATTTTCTCTCCTTGTTACAACCTCCAGGTTCAGCTTAACACGGGTCCTCCTTTGGTCAAAAGTTTGTTCCCCCTCTAATGAGTGGCGGACGGGGTGCACACCCGTGTGCAACGCGTTGCACACGGGTATCACACGCGTGACCAACCCGATGCACACTGGTTGCGTAACGCGTTGCCCATGCGTGTAAGGGGAATGAACTTCTAGGCAGTAGTGTAGTTGTATCGTCAATGCCTTCGAACGTATCATATTTTCGTACATGTCAAATGAGGTGAGGTGAAATTGGGTTTAACGTCGCGTCCAAGAGTATTGCACTTATATAGCGACGTGCATGCACGTGTGTGTGTGTGTGGCTGCTTGTACTAGTCCGGACAGATGCCGATTTATAGTGCTAGCACACTGAGATACCATGCCACAGTTTAACATGAATACCCCACTCAGACACAGTATACGGACTCCGAGCCGACCAGTCCTTGTTTTAGCCCCTTAATGCCGAGCGCCAGACAGGGTAACAACAAGTACCATCTTTCAACGTCTTTTTGTATGACGCGGCCGGGGATCGAACTCCGGACCTTCCGCTCTCCGGGCGGACGCTCTACCACTAGACCACGGAGAGCATGCCACATGAAGATTGTGGTTCAGAGTTCAGAGTTCAGTTACTCAGAAATATCTGAACGTTTGGATTTTCGTTGCCATTAAATTTTGGCAGCCGTGTTAACATTGTCTTCTGTTCCAGGGAACGCAAATGTACCATTGTGGATGGAGACTGTGAGATAATCGAGCTGAACCTCGATGGATCGCCTGGCTGTGCATTAGCTTGACAACCTTGAACAGCACACTCTACACTGCATTACACAGTGTTACTCTTCATCGCCGAGGGAAATCCTATTCATACCCTGTAGGAAGTACACAAGAAACGGCAATCCTAAATAGTGTCTGTCCTATTATTACGTACATACCCTGAATTACCAGATGACGCCTCCCTGCGTCGAAAGCACATCGGATTCTTAATGTTCCGTTTTACTATTTGATGTATGAAGCTTTGAGGCAGGGCCCTAATTCAGATTACTTATTTCAATTACTATAGTTTGAGCATATGCGGTTCTTAACGTATTCTTCGCTTAAGTGTTTAAGAGGTCGCCTCAGCAGCTTATCGTAAAACTACCCTCTGATCCATGTAATCAGGTATGGAGTCTCTGGTTACACTGTCACTGTTTCACAATCTGAATATATATTGTATCCAGAAGTAGGTATTTTCTGAGTAATAAAGAAAATTGTTGAAGGTGGATTTGGTATGTTTTTCACCAACATGGTGTTGAAAGCAGACATGTTAGAGGAGCATTCCTGGTTGACCATTCATGCACGTGTGTTTGTGTGTGTGTGGGGGGGGGGGGGGGGGGGGTGCCCACTGAGATGACATGCCGCAGTTTAACATGTATACCTAACTCAGACGAGTCCTTGTTTTATACCCTAAATTACGAGTACCACCCGCTCTTTTAACGTCTTTAGGTATGACGCGGTCGGGAATTGAACCACCGACCGACCGGCGGACAGATTTTCCATCCACTAGACCACGGAGTCGGTCGGGGGGATATCATGAGCGGCGCTAGCTGCAAATGTTTATATCACACCTGCGGTATGTATATATGATGGTTACATTCCAAGGATCAGCAGGATTCTCGCACTTGACTTCCCAACCACCAGCATACTATCAACTAAGGGCCACAAGAATACACAGAAATGTTGCGGTGTAAGACATGTATACATTCTGAGTGAGTGATATAAAAAAATATTTCAGTTTATTTATTTCTTCGACATTTTGTCACACGATGGATCAGTCGCACGATGAGCGCATTTTGATACATCAAAGGGGGGGGGGGGGGGGGGGACTCTACACAGCCACGCCGTAAGCCACTGTGCGGCTGGGCCATCTCTGCCCATCCCTCTCCATCCATGCCCATCCCTCCACACCATGAACCACCACCTACACCGTGTTGGAAAATATTCCAAGATTGTATTGGAAAAAAACTCAGATTATATTTATACCAAAAATTTATGTAGCAGTGTTAGTACAAGGGCGTGTCTCTCATCGGGGGGATTAGTTTCACAACCAAGGTTTTACTGGACTTCACGCAGATCATCAAGCCTTTTCAAACTGTAACATATATAAAACAGGAAGTGTAAAGATAACAGTAAACTATTTGGTTAGAGTTTTCAACCTAAATAGTTAACACGACTACCAACCGAAAATTGTTTTGCGCATGATTTGAATTTAACAAGCACATGTATGGTTCCTTGTGCCCCTCGATATAAGACGTCAAAGCCAGAGATTAATCAGTCTAACAGATTTCACTGGACGTTAAAGGCAAAATAGCGGGGGAAATTATATGGACGGATAACTGTAATCAGTGATAACACCAAGTGAGTGAACGTTAACATTTCAGCCACATCGGCAGTGTGTCAGCCACATCGTGACTATAATACAGTTACAAGTTGAGACTATTTAAAAAGCTGTCAACAATGGACAGTAGAATAACTCCAGTAGACTGTTACACACATATTCAATTTATTTTATGACACCAAGTGTCCGCGCATGCACTTTTAATGGCAGGAGCACATTCAGTGGAAAGGACTTTGAATCAGATCATGCTGTCTGTACAACTGTTGGAAACGACATTTTTCAACGCTCGAGAACAACATTCACCATTTTTAAACTCTTTTTTTTTAACAAAAGAACATTTTGAAATGTCTAAATAGATGGCAGAGTTTGTATGGCATTACTTCCCAAGGGCTATGCAAAGTCTCTTTCGGTACAAATATTGGTAACTGTTGAGGCGAGAGATAGACGATGATTTGGACGATTCAGTCGTGCAGTCTGGAACCGTATTTTGGAATACCCCGTGTTACCCTTTTCAAGGTTGCGTGATTAGAAAACACATTCCGACTGTCACTTTCCTGATCTGCAAAGAAACGATCTTACTGGTGGGATGAAAGGTAGTTCTGGCGTGACCCTTAATAGGATTTCCTAAAATCTTTGTTTAGACGCAGCGAGAATTTTTTTATCTGATTTTAATGAGGCTGTTTCACATGACTTTGGGCTGTTGTTATTGTTGTTTAACGCTGCACTCAGGAATATTGCGGCTATATGGCGGCGGTCTGTAAATAATCGAGTCTGGGCCTGAAAATCTAATGACTAAAATCATGAGCATTGATCTACGCAAATGGAATACGATGACATTCTTCAACCAAATCAGCGAGCCTGATCCCGTTAGTCACCTCTTACGACCAGCATGCTGAAGACCAATTCTCAAACGGAATCTTCACGGGTTCAGGACACAGAAGACTTGTTTTGGTCAGAGGATTTCAATCATGATTTCATGTTTTACCTGCATACAAATATTGTTGTCACATGGAAACATGATTGACACTATTTTTTTCTTTTTGTAATTACCCGTAATTACACTTTCTGTATTTAAGATAAACTGTGTAATTTTAAAATTAGTATAATTTAAATTAGCTGTTTTGGTCCAATGATAACTTCACACACGTTTTACGCTGTTTTGGTCCAATGATAACTTTACACATCTCTTACGCTGTTTTGGTCCAATGATAACTTTACACACCTCTTACGCTGTTTTGGTCCAATGATAACTTTACACACGTTTTACGCTGTTTTGGTCCAATGATAACTTTACACACCTCTTACGC